>NC_091986.1:208135932-208487932 GCF_044704955.1 Pristiophorus japonicus
TTCTATGTTTCTATGTTTCTATGTCCTTCTTCAGATTAGGAGATCAAAACTAAACACAATATTCCAGGTGAGGCCTCACTAAGGCCCTGTACAACTGCAGTAAGACCTCCCTGCTCCTCTACTCAAATCCCCTAGCTATGAAGGCAACATATCATTTGCCTTCTTCACTGCCTGCTGTACCTGCATGCCAACTTTCAATGACTGATGTGAGATGACTCCCAGGTCTCGCTGCACCTACCCTTTTCCTAATCTGTCACCATTCAGATAATATTCTGTGATCGTGTTTTTGCCACCAAAGCGGATAACCTCACACTTATCCACATTATACTGCATCTGCCATGCATTTGCCCACTCACCAAACCTGTCCATGTCACCCTGCAGCCTTTTAACATCCTCCTCACAGCTCACACTGCCACCCAGCTTAGTGTCATCTGCAAACTTGGAGATATTACACTCAATTGCCTCATCCGAGTCATTAATGTATATTTTCAATAGCTGGGGTCCCAGCACTGAGCCATACGGTACCCCACTAGTCACTGCCTGCCATTCTGAAAAGGATCCGTTTTTTCCGACTCTCTGCTTCCTGTCTGCCAACCAGTTCTCTATCCACGTCAGTACATTGCCCCCAATACCATGTGCTTTAATTTTGCACACCAATCTCCTGCAAATCCCCTAGGACAGACCAATACCCCCAGCATTTAAGCACTGACCACACTCGACCAGCTCTGCTGGGCCGGCCACATTGTCCGCATGCCCGACAGAAGACTCCCAAAGCAAGTGCTCTACTCGAAACTCCTACATGGCAATCGAGCCCCATGTGGGCAGAGGAAATGTATCAAGGACACCCTCAAAGTCTCCTTGATAAAATGCAACATCACCATTGAAACCTGGGAGTCCCCGGCCAGAGACCGCCCTAAGTGGAGGAAGAGCATCTGGGAGGGAGCTGAACACCTCGAGACTCATCGCCGAGAGCATGCAGAAAGCGAGAGCAGGCAGCGGAAGGAGCGTGCGGCAATCCAGACTCCACACCCAACCTTTCCTTCAACCACTGTTTGTCCCATCTGTGACAGAGGCTGTAATTCCCTTATTGCACTGTTCAGTCACCTAAGAACTCACTTTTAGAGTGGAAGCAAGTCTTCCTCGATTTCGAGGGACAGCCTATGATGATAATTGTCTCTGAAGTTGGAAGATTATGGGTTCAAGTCCCATTCGAGGGACTTAAGCACAACAATCTCAGCTGACACTCCATTATCATCATCATAGGCAGTCCCTTGATCTGGGATTGAGAGTGCAGACGGGCCCTCGATTTAATGTCTCATCCGAAAGGCGGCACCTCCGACAGTGCAGCGTTCCCTTAGCACTGCAGTGGGAGAGTCAGCCTAGATTTTTGTGCTCAAGTCTCTGGAGTGAACACATAACCTTCTGAGCCAACACAAGAACGTAAGAAATAGGAGCAGGAGTAGACCACCTGGTCCTTCGAGCCTGCTCCAGCATTTAATAAGATCAAGGCTGATCTGATCATGGACTCAGCTCCACTTCCCTGCCCGCTCCACGTAACCCTTTATTACCTTATCGTTCAAAAATCTGTCTATCTCCACCTTAAATATATTCAATGATCCAGCCTCTACACCTCTCTGGGACAGAGAATTACATAGATTTACAACCCTCTGAGAGGATAAATTCCTCCTCATTTCAGTTTTATGTCCCCTCGTTTTAGTTTCCCCTCTGAGTGAAATATCCTCTCTGCATCTGTCGAGCTGCCTCATTATCTTAATAAGATCACCTCTCATTCTTCTGAACTCACTGAGTATAGACCCAACCTACTCAAGCTATCTTCATAAGTCAACCCCCTCATCTCCGGAATCAACCCAGTGAACCTTCTCTGAACAGGCTTCAATGCAAGTATATCCTTTCTTAAATACGGAGACCAAAACTGTGTGCAATACTTTAGGTGTGACCTCACCAATACCCTGTACAGTTGTAGCAGGACTTCTCTGCTTTTATACTCCATCCCCCTTTCAATAAAGGCCAACATTCCATTTGCCTTCCTGATTACTTGCTGTACCTGTATACTAACTTTTTGTGTTTCATGCACAAGGACCCCCAGGTGCCTCTGTACTGAAGCACTTTGTAATTTTTCTCCATTTAAATTATAATCTGAAACAAAAGCAAAATACTGCGGATGCTGGAATCTGGAATAAAAACAGAAAATGCTGGAAATCTCAGCGGGTCAGGCAGCATCTGTGGAGAGGAAGCTCAGGGTCACACTTGCGGACTGAATGGAGGTAATTTATAATCTGCTTTTCTATTTTTTCTGCCAAAGTGGATAATCTCACATTTTCCTACATTGTACTCCATCTGCCAAATTTTTGCCCACTCACTGAGCCTGTCTACATCCCTTTACAGATTTTTTGTGTCCTCCTCACAATTTGCTTTCCCACCCATCTTTGTATCATCGGCAAACTTGGCTCCATTACACTCGGCCCCTTCATCCAAGTCATTAATACATATTGTAAAAAGTTGTGGTGCCAGCACCGATCCCTGCGGCACCCCACTAGTTACAGTTTGCCAACCGGAAAATCACCCATTTACCCTGACTCTCTGTTCTCTGTGAGTTAGCCAATCCTCTATCCGTGCTAATATATTACCCTCAACCCCGTGAACTTTTATCTTTTAAAACACATAGTAAGACTTTCGACAGGTACATAAAAAGAAAAAGAGTGGTTGAAGTAAATGTTGGTCCCCTCGAGGATGAGACTGGGGAATTAATAATGGGGAACAGGGAAATGGCAGTCATTGAAAAAATATTTTGTATCGGTCTTCATGGTAGAAGACATTAAAAACATCCCAATAGTGGATAATCTAGGGGCTATAGGGAGGGAGGAATTTATTACAATCACTATCACTAAAGAATTAGTATTCATTAAAATAATGGGACTAAAGGCAGACAAGTCCCCTGCACCCAATGCCTTACATCCTAGGGTCTTAAAAGAAGTGGCTGCAGAGATAATGGATGCATTGGTTGTGTAGTGTCCTTACACACTACTATAAATTCACACGAGGCACATTCTGCAGACAAGGTCACTCTGTGACCCGAACCTTTATTCACAGGACCAAGAAGTGATGACCCTGCATGGGACCTCCCTTTATATACCTGGATGACCAGGTGAGGAGTGTCTCCCACAAGTTCACCCCCTGTGGTCAAGGTGTGCATTTCTTACGTGTATACAATATGCAGTGTTGTTACATGATGGTTACAGTTACATGAAGGTTACATACATGACAGGTTGTAATCTACTAAAATTCCCTGTATTCTGGGGAGGTCCCAGCGGATTGGAAAACCTCAAATGTGACGCCCCTGTTTAAAAAAGGAGGCAGACAAAAAGCAGGAACCTATGGACCAGTTCGCCTAACATCTGTTATTGAGAAAATGCCCATGTCCATTATTAAGGAAGCAGTAGCAGGACATCTGGAAAAGCATAATTGAATCAAGCAGAGTCAGCATGGTTTTATGAAAGAGAAATCATGTTTGACAAATTTGCTGGAGTTCTTTGAGGATGTAATGAGCAGAGTGGATAAGGGGGAACCAGTGGATGTGGTGTATTTGGATTTCCAGAAGGCATTCGATAAAGTGCCACATATAAGGTTACTGCACAAGTTAAAAGTTCATGGAGTTTGGGGCAATATATTAGCATGGATAGAGGATTGGCAAAATAACAGAAAATAGGATAAATGGGTAATTTTCCGGTTGGCAAGCATTATGTAGTGGGCTGCCGCAGGGATAGGTGCTGGGGCCTCAACTATTTATAATCTATATTAATTACTTGGATAAAGGAACTGAGTATAATGTAGCCAAGTTTGCTGATGATACAAAGATGGATGGGAAAGCAAATTGTGAGGAAGACATAAAACACCTGCAAAGACATATAGAAAGGCTAAGTGAGTGGGCAAAAATTTGGCAGATGGAATATAATGTGTGAAAATGTGAGGTTATCCACTTTGGCAGAAAAAATAGAAAAGCAAATTATAATTTAATTGGAGAAAAATTGCAAAGTGCTGCAGTACAGAGGGCCTGGGGGTCCTTGTACATGAAACACAAAAATGAGCATGTAATTACAGCAATAATCAGGAAGGCAAAAGGAATGTTGGCCTTTATTGCAAAGGGGATAGAGTATAAAAGCAGAGAAATCCTGCTACAACTGAACAGGTAGTGGTGAGGCCACACTTAGAGTCTGCATACAGTTTTGGTCTCCATATTTAAGGAAGGATATACTTGCAATGGAGGCTGTTCAAAGAAGGTTCACTCGGTTGATTCTGGAGATGAGGGGATGGACTTATGAAGATAGGTTGAGTAGGTTGGGTCTATACTCATTGGAGTTCAGAAGAATGGGAGGTGAACTTATCAAAACATATAAGATTAGGGGCTCGAAGCTCCACTTTTTTGCATGCTTAACGCCCACTTAACGCCCAATTTACCCATGAAATGACGTATAAGGACCATATATTGCCCATTTTGGCACAAAATGGACACTGATGGGCATTTTTTGGCAACTTATCGGCGAGCGTTACTTTACGCATGGATTTAATGCCAAGATTCAATATTGACACCCGTCAACTTTTTTTTGTCGTAAAGAGCATATTTACCTAAACTAGCGGCCATGAGATCGCCCAGCTTCAAGTTAACCACCTCGCACACATATCACCAACAATATCGCTCGCCCAAAAAACCGCCCAGAAAAAGTGGAACTAACTGGAATTAATCACAGCGTTATGGACGCCATGTTCTAGATCACATGTCACGTCCTTTAAAAGGCTGCTGTACTTCAACCTCGGCAGAGTTCGGATGTAATCTGCAGGTCGTTGGCGTTGATGTGAACATCTGTAAAAACACCTTGACCACACTGTGACCGATTGGAATTGAAGAGATTCATTGGGATGTTCCTTGTTTGTGACCAATCGGTGGAAAACAGAGAGCTACTGCAATGGGGCCAGTCCTTTCTCACCCTCTCGTGGTGACCAAATAGATGCAGCAGACTCAACATCACCGAAGGAATGCTTCACTGCATTATGTTCCCAATGTAAGACGTGAAAGACAGTTGCACCTCCACAATTGCAAGGAGAAGCATTCTTACCTCAACTTGCCCGACACCACCTGCCTTCGGAGACTGCACTTCCACAAAGAGTTATCACTGAGGTATGCCAGCTGATAAGGGCAGATCTGCAGCCTGCCAGCACCATCAGTACTGCACTGTTCGTCGAGATCAAAGTCACCGCGGCACTGTCGTTCTACGCCTCGGGTTCTTTTCAGGCCACAACTGGTCTGCGGTCTGTCTCAGCATGCCACACATCGCTGCATTAGACAGGTCACTGAAGCCCTGTAGGCACGCAGGAGGGACTTGATCAGCTTCCCTATGACCAGGGAGGCACAGAGTGCGAGGGCTCTAGGATTCTCCAGAATTGCAAACTTCCCCAAGATGCAGGGAGCAATAGACTGTATGCACATCGCGATGCGGGCACCTTTTCAGGATGCTGAGGTTTTCAGGAACCGCAAGGGATTCCACTCCCTGAATGTCCAACTCGTTGTCGACCACCAGCAAATTATACTGGCAGTGAATGCTCAATTTCTGGGCAGCATCCATGATGCTTGCATCCTGTGTGAGAGCACTGTATCTTACTTGTTTAACAATCAGCCACAAGGTCAATGCTGGTTGCTTGGTGACAAAGGATATGTCCTTGCCACCTGGCTGATGACCCCCGTGCACGACACCCACACCGAGGCTGAGAGGCGATACAACGAGAGCCACAGAGCAACTCGCAATATCGTGGAGAAAACCATTGGAGTGCTGAAGCAGCGCTTTAGATATCTGGACCACTCAGGAGGCGAGCTCCAATACCACCCTGAGCAGGTAGCTCAATTTGTGGTGGTGTGCTCCATGCTGCACAACTTGGCTATCAGGAGGGGATAAGAATTGCCTGATGAGTCTGACAGTCCACCTCACCAGAGAGAGGAAGAGGAGGATGAGGAGGCGAACACTGACATCGGCCCAGACAATCAGGTTGACACTGAAGCCATGCCCCTGCCCCCCCGTAAACCACATGAAAGTGCCCATGGTGGCATGATAGCTGCAAGAGCCTTACGTCAGGAGCTCATCAATGATCACTTTGCCTAAATGAACATTGGTGTTATTTACAAGGCTGACACACTGCTGGACGTGCAGGTCATACATCAATGGTGGGCATCACCTTGGTGACAGTTAAAGTTTAAGTTGACTGAAGTTAAGTGTGATTATACACTTTGATATAAAGGAATCACCAGCGTGTAATGGTGCAGCTATCTGAGCCAATGCGCTAAAAGGTTTTGTTAAAATAAAAAACATTTAAACCAACATTAGTCTGAAATCATCAGTATTTCTGTACAAACCAACTCTTCCCCCCCCACCCCCACCGCATCTCTTCCCCACCTCTACCCCTTCCCCTTCCCCTCCTGACTCCAACCTGCCTGGCCGAGAAGATCCTCAAGTGATGTTTCAATGTGGGGGGAGGCGAAGTGGGGGGGCGTGAGGGCCGTGATGGCTGAGGCACTGCTTGGACGGATACGGGAGAGGAGGGTCCTGAGATTGGAACGTGCTCCGAGCCAGAAGCAAGATGTTGCTGCTGGCTCTCATGTGTGGTTGGCAATGGGGGGTGCAGCACCTTGGGGTGCAGTGCCGCGCTTCGGGACCACTGGGAGCCCTCTGCCACCAGTGCTCCTGGCTACCAGCTACAGGGCCTCCTCCATCCCTTCCATGTTATATCTTATTTGTTGGACAAAAACTCGGTGACAACTATGTTCTTGGTGCTTAGTAGGCTTTTTGCTACTGGTGAATCTATGTCGTGCCTCCCACAACAGCCAGACAAGCACACACCACAACCACACACACTTTCAGTGCCTCTGAGCTCCCTCTCTCTCTGTTCCTCTTCTGTGCATGTCATGATGACCCTTGACCTCCTGAATTGCGGGAATCGAGCGTTGCCATGCCGTTGCTAAGGACGGCCACACTTTACGGCATAGAAACATAGAAAATAGGTGCAGGAGTAGGCCATTCGGCCCTTCTAGCCTGCACCGCCATTCAATGAGTTCATGGCTGAACATTCAACTTCAGTACCCCATTCCTGCTTTCTCGCCATACCCCTTGATCCCCCTAGTAGTAAGGACCTCATCTAAGGTCAAAAAAATGTAATGCTACTGCCCAATTGATATTGCTCGCGGTAACGCCCATTTTTAAAAATGTGAACCAGGTGTTTTGAGAATGGGCGAGAAGCCGGCGATCTGAAAAGCCTTTTTTAACGCCCACACTGGAAATAACGCCCATTTTTGGGCGATAAACGCAAAAATGGAGGTTCTAGCCCAATAAGGGGGCTCGACAAGGTGGATGCAGAGAGGATATTTCCACTCATAGGGCAAACTAAAACTAGGGGACATAGTTTCAGAATAAGGGGCCGCCCATTTAAAACTGAGATGAGGAGGAATTTCTTCTCTCAGAGGGTTGTAAATCTGTGGAATTCACTGCTCCAGAGAGCTGTGGAGGCTGGGACATTGAATATATTTAAGGTGGAGATGGACACATTTTTGAATGATAAGGTAATAAAGGATTATGGGGAGCAGGCAGGGAAGTGGAGCTGAGTCCATGACCTTATTAAATGGCGGAGCAGGTTCGAGGGGCCAGGTGGCCTACTTCTGCCCCTGTTTCTTACATTCTTATGTCCTTACCTGTTCTGGCCTATATGTGACTCCAGACCCACAGCAAGGTGGTTGATTCTTAACTGCCACTCAGTTGTATCAAAACCGCTGTGAAACAGACTGCAGCGGTTCAAGAAGGCAGCTCACCAGCACCTTCTTAAGGGCAATTAGGAATGGGCAATAAATGCTGGCGTTGTGAATGAATATTTAAAAAAATTATGCACTATTGATGTAGACATTCTAACCATTGTGCCGGAATGTTTTTTTCCATTACTTTTCTGAATGATTTGGTAATTGAGAATCCAGAAAATGTACTTACAAACAGTATGGGAGGAGAATGGGTAAGAAAAAAAAATTATATAAAATAAAATGGATAAAATGTTCAGAAATTCAAAGAGAAAATAATGGCTAAAATATACAAAGAGCTTTAGGAGAAAATAGAAATTAGACCAAGTATTCGACATTTCAGACTCATGATTTAAACAAAACAGATATTAAAGAATCAATATACTTCATTGTTTATGCATTACGTTGTCTCTCTTTGCTCACAGCTCCCTGGTGCTGTAATCAAAATAAGGTCCTTCAGTGCAAATAGAGAATGGCACGTTTACATATGTCACAGCCTTGCGTCTGTGCCATTGTTTTCCACAAATACTTGATTTAAAAAATCTTTGTTTTCAAATCCCTCCATGGCCTCATCCCTCATTATCTCTTTAACCTCCTCCAGGCCTACAGCCCTCCGAGATCTCTGCGCTCCTCCAAATTCTGGCCTCTTGTGCATCCCTGATTTTCATCATTCCACCATTGGCCTTCAGCTGCCTAGGCCCTCAGCTCTGGACATCCCTCCCTGAGCCTCTCCGCCTCTCTCCTGCTGTAAGACCCTCCTTAAAACCTACTGTAATGTATTTGCTTCATGGTTTCTTTGCTTAAGAATTCATAGAAACACATTGCTATTAAGCACTAGATGATTTCTTAGCAAACATTTAACAATCACACTACACATTACCAGTTTGTCCATTAGGCTCACAACTGCATACCTCATTGTGGATCCCCTGAAACTAACTGGCTGGGGTTTTATTGAGTCTTGTGAACATCACGTGACTGGCTAAGCCACTATCAACTCAACAGCTCTGCAACTATTTTAGTTGCTCATGTAAATCAAATTTCAATCAAGTACCCCCTGATTAAAGGGAAGGGGCACCAAAACTGACGCATTAAACAAATTAACTTTGAACAATAAACGGTCAAATTAAAATTTGGTTGCCAGGGGTGATGATGTACTCCAGTCCCTCCGCCGCCCACCTCTCATGGAAGGCCGCGAACGTACCGTTGGACACTGCGTGCTCCATCTCCAGAGATACTCTGGCTCGGATGTAACTGTGGAAGAGAGGCAGGCAGTCGGGCTGAACGACTGCAACAGCTCTACAACTCTTTTTGTTGTGAACAAAAAAATGAACATTAAATCAAGTGCCCCCTGATTAAAGGGGGACACACACCAAACATTTTTAACAAGTGCCCCCTTGTTTTTGTTTTCCGAGGGGCACCGAGAGGAAAATTATACAAGTACCCCCCCAGCTAGAGGGGGGGGTGGGAACATTAAAACCAGCAATTAAACAAATTAAACTTTAAAACATATAAATTCAAATTAAAATTTGGTTGCCGAGGGTGATGATGCACTCCAGTCCCTCCGGCACCCACCTCTCGCGGAAGGCCGCGAGCGTACCGGTGGACACCGTGTGCTCCATCTCCAGGGACACCCTGGCTCGGGTGTAACCGCGGAAGAGAGGCAGGCAGTCGGGCTGAACGACCTTAATAGCTCCACAACTCTTTTGGTTGTAAACAAATTAACCAATTAAAACAAGTGCCCCCTGATTAAAGGTGGGGGGACACTTCAAACATTTTTCAAGTGCCCTTTTTTGTTTTTTTTGGGGGTTTTTTTGTTTGTTTTTTTCTGGGGTTTTTTGTGTTTTTTTTTTAGGGCTCCGAGAGGCAAATTATACAAGTGCCCCCTGACTGGGGGGACACTAAAATCCGGCAATAAAACAAATTAAACTTTAAAACATATAAAATCAAATTAAAATGTGGTTGCCGGGGGTGATGATGCACTCCAGTCCCTCCGGCACCCACCTCTCACGGAAGGCCGCGAGCGTACCGGTGGACACCGCGTGCTCCATCTCCAGGGACACCCTGGCTCGGATGTAACTGCAGAAGAAAGGCAGGCAGTCGGGTTGAATGACCGCAACAGCTCTACAAACTGATGAGTATACTCACAGGCGCATACATTGCATCGACCTCTTTGACCATGGTTTTGGTCACCTGCCCCAATATCTCCTTACGTGACTCGGGGTCAAACTCTGTGTGATAACGCTCCTGTGGGGTGCTTTGGGATGTTTTACTACACATCAATGTAAGTTGCTGCTATTGACTGCACTTTCAGTAAGAAGCCAGCACCCTATTCAATGCACAGCCTGTGTTTTATTAAATACATTTCTGCTTGTAGAATGTAGATGTAACCAGTAAGAACGAACCCAATTCTGATAAGATGCTCAAAGCAGTTTGTGAGGATTCTGCAGCTAGTTCGAGAAGCTACTAAATATTCCGGTTGGACAGTATCCCCCTTTAATATTTTTCTGTCAGCAGCAGTGAGGACGGTCGCTCGGTGAGAACATTGTTCTGATCTCAGACTTAACACAATCTTAGGTAAATACTTACATCTGAAATTGAAATCCTCAGTAATGCAACAGCAATTTGCATTTATATAGCACTTTCCGTGCAGAGGAATGTCCCAAGGTATTTCACAAAGGCATTGGGAAAGTGAAGCAAGTGAAAAATAAAATGCAATTGCTAAAATTTCAGCACAGTAAGCTCGCACAAATAGCCATGTGATAATGATCAGATTGTCTGTTTTAGTGATGTTGGCTGAGGGATAAAAATTGGCCTGCAGGGGTATTAGAATTGGTCTAGGTTTGTCTGGACTAGGGAGAGGATGTGTATCCAGTGTTCCTGCTGACCTCCACAGACTCCTGCTGTAATGTCGATGCGTGTGGACCTGAGGTGAGAACAGAAACAGATTTGACCGCGGTGCGTCCCTGGAGTTGACGAGAGCTACTCACACTCAGGAGATGAAATTGCAGCACACCGCATTTGGAGGCGCTAATGTTCCGTGGCCGCTGAGTCCAGCCACCGCGCTCCGGAGCCCAGCCGCCCGCCAGCAATGTCAGCGCGACGCAGATGCTCCGTGTTGCGCTGACACGGCAGAACGCTCCTCCACTTCAATTAAAGGGGAGTGCCGCTGCGCGCGCTGCAGTCCCTTTGTTGGCCGCCACTGGGCCACCAGGGACGCCCTCGACCGGGCCAGCAGCCTGGCACCCATAACGGAGTGCCGGGCTGCCCAGTCGAGGCGAGGGTGCGAACGGCCTACCCTTTAAGGGACGCCCCACTGGCGGATGTCCGGCAGTTTTGCAACCTGTGAGTTGGCGGTGATATTGGTTGGTGCCATCGTCACCGCCCTCCGGGCAATTGCCCCCGCGGGGCGCAAGGAGGCCGACACCGGGTGGTGAGGGTTCGGAGCGCAAACTGATGATGTAATCACCGTGCGTGCGCCAGTCTGGGGTGCAAATCGCGGTGTGCAGCGCAAACGGCACATCGCCTCCCCCCCAAATCACTGAGGCAATTTCCCCGGAGGCACTATTGACCCCTTCACCACAGGCAATAACTTTGTTGCGCCCCATTAGTGCCCCCCCCCCCCCCCCCGGAGGTGATAGTGGGGCATTAACAAAGGACAATTTCTCCCCTTCATTATCGCGGCACAGTTACCGTTAGCCTGTCTTACTTGGTAGAAATATTGCCTGCGAGGAAGAACATTAAAGATTCGAGCCCTCTCCAGGAGATGACCATACAGTCTGGGTCGACACCCTAGGGCTGTTTTGCAGACGCTATTGTTTGGTTGAGACACTAAACTCTTCTGGGTGACACAGTAATGATATCATGGCAGTACTGAAAGAAGAACAACAACTTGTATTTATATAGCACCTTTAGTGTAGTAAAACGTATCAAGGCGCTTTGCAGGAATATTATTGGACAAAAACTTGACACCAAACCATATAAGGGGAATTTAGGCAGCTAGAGGTAGGTTTTTAGGAGCATTTTAAAGGAGGAAAGAGAGTCGGAGAGGTTTAGGCAGGGAGCATAGGGCCGAGGCAACGGAAGGCATGACCACTAATGGCTGTGCGATTATAATTAGCGATGCTCAAGAGGCCAGAATTATAGGAGCGCAGATATCTTGCGGGGGGATATGGGGCAGATAACGGTACTGGTGTCTCGGCCAACATTTCTCCCTCACAGACCGAGGACATGAGTTCAAATCTCACCACAGCAGCTGAGGAACTTAAATTCAATTAAATAAATCTGGAATAAACAGCTAGCAGTGGTAATGGTGACCATGAAACTCCCAGATTGTCGTAAAAACCCACCATGGCTGTTTGAGAATTGGAATTCAGTTAAAAGTTCCGAGTGGAACATTAACACCGGCATGGACCTATCGAATCATAAAAATTTACAGCACGGAAGGAGGCCATTTCGGCCCATCGTGTCCGCACCGGCCGACAAAGAGCAATCCAGCCCAATCCTACTATCCCGCTCTTGGTCCATAGCCCTGTAGGTTACGGCACTTCCAGTGCACATACAAGCACTTTTTAAATGTGGTGAGGGTTTCTGCCACTACCACCCTTTCAGGCAGTGAGTCCCAGAACCCCACAACCCTCTGGGTGAAAACATTTCTCCTCAAATCCCCTCCAAACATCCTACCAATTACTTTAAATTTACGTCCCCTGGTTGTTGACCTCTCAGCTAAGAGAAATAGATTCTTTCTATCCACTATATCTAGGCCCCTCATAATTTTATACACCTCAATATCCTCTGTTCCAAAGAAAACAAACCCAGCCTATCCAATCTATTTCAGACCTGTTGGGCCGGATGGCCTGTTTCTGTGCTGCAAATATAATGTAATAAAAAGCTGGGATCAGTAAAAGTGACCATGAAACTATCGGATTTTCATAAAAACCCAACTGGTTGACTAAGGGAAGGAAATCTGCCGTTTTTACCCGGTCTGGGCGATATGTGACTCCAGTCTCAAACAGAGGTGGTTGACTATTTGTGAATTACCAAGACACTCAGTTGTTGGAAGCAAGTTCCATCAATTTCTGTCACTTCAAAGAATAAGGAGAAGGCAATAGAGCAGGGTAGTACTGGGGGAAGTGAAAACCAGAGCATGCCAGGAAGGGACAGAATGTATAAACATAAAGGTGAATCGGAAAGTGGGGTCAAAGCATGAAAAAATGCTAAAAAAACAAATTTAAAAGCTCTTTATCTGAATGCATGTAGCATTCGTAACAAAATAGATGAGTTGACGGCACAAATAGATACAAATGGGTATGATCTGATAGCCATTACAGAGACGTGGTTGCAAGGTGACCTGGACTGGGAACTAAATATTCAGGGGTATTTGACAATTCGGAAGATCAGACAGAAAGGGAAAGGAGGTGGGTAGCTCTGTTAATAAAGGATGAGATCAGTGTGTTAGTGAGAAACGATATTGGCACAGAAGATCAAGATGTTGAATCAGTTTGGGTGGAGATAAGGAATAATAGGAGGAAAAAGTCATTGGTGAGTATAGTCTATAGGCCCCCAAACAGTAGCTACACTGTTAGATGGAGTATAAATCAAGAAATAATGGAGGCTTGTAAAAAAGAAACGGCAATAATCATGGGCGATTTAAAACTTCATATTGTTTGGACAAAGTAAATTGGCCAGGGTAGCCTAGAGGAAGAGTTCATAGAGTGTATCCGGGATAGTTTCCTTGAACAGTACGTTGCGGAACCAACCAGGGGGCAGGCTATCTTAGATCTGTTACTGTGTAATGAGACAGGATTAATAAATAATCTTGTAGTAAAGGAACTATAACATGGTTGAATTTCAAATTCAGTAGGAGGGTGAGAAAGTTGGTTCTCAAACCTGTGTCCTAAGCTTAAATAAAGGAGACTACAAAGGTATGAAGGCAGAGTTGGCTAAAGTGGACTGGGAAAATAGATTAAAGTATGGGACGATTGATGAGCAATGGCAAACATTTAAGGAGATATTTCATAACTCGCAACTAAAATATACCCTAATGAGAAGGAAAGACTAAAGGCAGACAAGTCCCGGGGATCTGATGCCTTCCATCCTAGGGTCTTAAAAGAAGTGGCTGAAAGAAAGTGGATGCATTGGTTGTAATCTACCAAAATTCCCTGGATTCTGGGTCAGTCCCAGCCTATTGGAAAACCGCAAATGTATCGCCCCTATTTAAAAAAGGAGGCACACAGAAAGCAGAAAACTATAGACCAGTTAGCCTAATATCTGTCGTTGCGAAAATAATGGAGGCCATTATTGAGGAAGCAGTAGCAGGACATTTGGAAAAGCATAATTCAATCAAGCAGATTCAGCATGGTATTATGAAAGGGAAATCATGTTTGACAAATTTGCTGGAGTTCTTTGAGGATGTAACAAGCAGGGTGGATAAAGGGGGAACCAGTGGATGTGGTGTATTTGGATTTCCAGAAGGCATTCGATAAGGTACTACATAAAAGCTTATTGCACAAGATAAAAGTTCACGGGGTTTGCGGTTATATATTAGCATGAATAGAGGATTGGCTAACCAACAGAAACAGAGAGTCTCAATAAAGGGTGATTTTCCGGTTGACAAACAGTAACTAGTGGGGTGCCGCAGGGATCGGTGTTGTGTGCTCAACTATTTATAGTCTATATTAATGACTTGGATGAAGGGATCGAGTGTAATGTAGTCAAGTTTGCTGACAATACAAAGATGGGTGGGAAAGCAAATTGTGAGGAGGACACTAAAAATCTGCAAAGGGATATAGACAGGCTAAGTGAGTGGGCAAAAGTTGGCAGATTTATTATAATATGAGAAAATGTGAGATTATCCACTTTGGCAGAATAAATAGGAAAGCAAATTATAATTTAAATAGAGAAAAATTGCAAAGTGCTGCAGTACAGAGGGACCTGGGGGTCCTTGTACATGAAACACAAAAAGTGAGTATGTAGGTACAGCAAGTAATCAGGAAGGCAAATCAAATGTTGGCCTTTATTGCAAGGGGAATAGAGTGTAAAAACAGAGAAGTCCTGCGACAACAGTGCAGGGTATTGGTAAGGCCACACCTAGAGTACAGTTTACGTCTCAGTATTTAAAGAAGGATATATTTGCATTGGAGGCAGTTCAGAGAAGGTTCACTAAGTTGATTCCAGAGATGAGGGGATTGACTTATGAAGATAGGTTGAGTAGGTTGGGACTATACACATTGGATTTCAGAAGACTGAGAGGTGATCTTATCGAAACATATAAGATAATGAGGGGGATGCAGAGAGGATATTTCATAGGGGAAACTAAAACTAGGGGACATAGTCTCAGAATAACAGCTGCCCATTTAAAACTGAGATGAGGAGAAATGTCTTCTCTCAGAGGATTGTAAATCTATGAAATTCTCTGCCCCAGAGAGCTGTGGAGGCTGGGTCATTGAATATACTTAATGCGGAGATAGACATATTTTTGAGCGATAAGGGAATAAAGGGGTATGGGGAGCGGGCAGGGAAATGGAGTTGAGTCCATGATCAGATCAGCCATGATCTTATTGAATGGCGGAGCAGGCTCGAGGGGCCAGGTGGCATGACTCCTGCACCTATTTCTTATGTTCTTATGTTCCAGCAATGCCCACGTCCCAAGAATAAATATTAAAAAGAATCGGTTAGTGTTAATATTAAAATCAGAAAAACCTAGGCTAGAATAAGCCTCCATATAAATGGAGGTTCTTTCATTCTCTCTTTCCTCCTCTCTTTCCCAGATATACAGACAGGGTTAGATGAAGGAGGGTGAGAGAAAGCGCATGTGGAGCATCATCATCATAGGCAGACCCTCGAAATCGAGGAAGACTTGCTTCCACTCTAAAAGTGAGTTCTCAGGTGACTGAACAGTCCAATATGGGAATTACAGTCTCTGTCACAGGTGGGACAGACAGTGATTGAAGGAAAGGGTGGGTGGGGAGTCTGGTTTTCCGCACACTCCTTCCTCTGCCTGCGTTTGTTTTCTGCATGCCCTCAGCGACGATTCCCGTATTAGACTGCTCAGCGCCCTCCCGGATGCCCTTCCTCCATTTTGGGCAGTCAGGATTCCCAGGTGCCGGTGCAGATGTTGCATTTTATCAAGGATGCTTTGAGTGTCCTTGAAATGTTTCCTCTGCCCACCCGTGGCTCGCTTGCCGTGTAGGAGTGCCAAGTAGAGCGCTTGCTGAGGGAGTCTCATGTCAGGTATGCGGACGATGTGGCCCGCCCAATGGAGCTGGTCGAGTATGGTCGGTGCTTCGAATCTGGGGATATTGGCCTGAGATAGTACACTGTCGTTGATGCATCTGTCCTCCCAGTGGATTTGCAGGATCTTGCAGAGGCAGCGTTGGTGGTACTTCTTCGGTGCTTTGAGATGTCTGCTGTATATGCTCCAGTCTCTGAGCCATATAGGAGGGCGGTATCACTGCTGCCCTGTAGACCATAGGCTTGGTGCCAGATTTGAGGTCCTGGTCTTCATACACTCTCTTCCTTTTGTGTTGGACCTCGTCAACGATGTCTGCCCTTGCTGATAGTAAGCTCCCGATATATGGAAAATGATCCACGTTGTCCAAGGCCATGCCGTAGATTTTGTTGACTGGGGGGCAGTGCTGTGTCACGTTAGTGGAGGACCTTTTTCTTACGTAGGTTTAGTGTAAGGTCCATGCTTTCTTACGCCTTAGTGAAGGTGTGGACGATGGCTTGGAGTTCGGCCACTGATTGTGCGCAGATGCAAGCATCATCCGCATACTGTAGTTCGATGACAGAGGATGGGATGGTCTTGGATCTAGCCTGGAGGCGACGAAGGTTGAACAGGTTCCCATTGGTTCTATAGTTTAGTTCCACTCCAGTGGGGAGCTTGTTGAGAGTTAGGTGGAGAATTGCAGCAAGGAAGATCGAGAAAAGCATTGCTGTGATGACGCAACCCTGCTTGACCCTGGTCCGGACGTGAATTGGGTCTGTGGTGGATCCGTTGGTCAGGATCATGGGTTACATGTCATCGTGGAGCAGGCGGAGGATGGTGACAAACTTTTGGGGGCAGCCGAAATGGAGGAGGATGCTACATAGTCCCTTATGGTTGACAGTGAGGTCAAAGAAGGCCATGTACAAGGGTTGGTGCTGTTCCCTGCATTTCTCTTGTGGTTGTCGCGCGGTGAAGATCATGTTCATTGTACCACATAGTGGATGGAATCCTCATTGCAAATCTGGGAGAAGCTCTTCAGCCACAGGGAGAAGATGGTTAATGAGGATTCTTGCGATGACTTTCCCAGTGGCTGACAGCAGGGAGTTTCCTCTGTAGTTACCGCAGTTGGATTTGTCCCCTTTTTTGAAGATGGTCACGATTACGGCATGTCTGAGATCTCCTGACATGGTCTCCTCCTTCCAGATAAGAGAGATGAGGTAATGCATTCGTGCCAATAGTGCTTCTCGGCCATACTTTAGTGCGTCAGCGGGGATTCCCTCTGCTCCTGATGCCTTCTTGTTCTTGCAGTGTGGAGGCCCAGACCTGCGAGAAACCACTGCCGCAGGTCAGGGCCATAAAAGGAGCAGAGGTGCGGTGGCCCGGGACCAGTGTGGAGGCCACTTCAGGGAGCAACACGAGCTTGTGCAGGAGGGCGACGACTTGGAGAAGAACGACTAGATTGGACGTCACCAAAATCAAGGTCGCTGATTGGAACGTGGGCAAGTATAGTGGGAGAGGCAGCAAGCAGCAGAGGAGCGGCGAGGTCGGGACGAAGGAGCAGCGAGAGATTGCAGAGCGATGTGATCAGGGCCCAGGTGAGGTGTGAGTTTGGGGCCCAGAAGAGGTGAGAGCCCAGGGGCAGCACGGCACAGCCCCACACTGCGATATGTGTGTACACTAGGTCCGTGCAGCAGAGCTGGTCTCCGGTCGTCTTGGTTAACCCTTGCCACTGGAACAAGACCTAGCTCTGTGAAGTCCGTATGGTGGCTGGTGTGCAACGGCCACCACACGTTAAAAAAATCCACGCGCAGGCATCTTGCACTCTTCAAGATGTAGTTCGGGATCCGGAATATTAGGTCCTTCATTGAAACACTTGTGAACTCATCCCTTTTTGGTGTGGAAGCAAGCCATCCTCGATACGAGGGACCGCCTAAGAAGAAGAAGTTGTTCTTGAGCTGACGGATGGCCATTTCTACCTCGTGCAGGGCTGGGGTTTAGCTGAGGTGCTGGCGGGTAGCATGCTGTGGGATGGAGTTAAGGACACTTGCGCGAAGGCAGTGTCTCAGTTAAGGAGATCTTCGAAGTGCTCCTTCCAGTGGGCCCTGACTGCCGCGTTGTCCTTAATGAATGCCTCACCATTCTTGGCCAACAGTGGGGTGGGGCTTTGAGCACTTGGGCTGTAGGTGGACTTGACGGCGCTGAAGAAGCTGCTGGATCAATTGTGCTTCCTCCACCCACCATCTATTCTTTAGGTCGCGGGTTTTTTGTTGGACCTCGGCCTTCAGCCACCTGTAGAGCTGGTTTGCTGCTCCCGCATTGGGTTGTTGCTTTAAGTTTAGAATTGCCCTGCGCTTGCGGCTTATTAGCTCCTGGATCTCCTGGTCATTCTCGTCAAACCATTCTTGATGTTTCCTGGTTGAGTGACCGAGCGTCTCTTCGCAGGCGTTGGTGATGGAGGCCTTGAGGGCAGACCAGGCGCTGTGGGCATTCTGTGTCTCTGGGTCATCGAGGGTTGTAATGTTGGTAATGAGGTGCTGGCTGTATATGGCTTTCTTAACTGGGTCTATGAGTGCCCCAGTGTTGATTTTTCTGCGGCATTGTTTCTGTTGCCGTCACTATTTGGGAGCTATATTGATGTTGATGACGGAACACATTGGGCGGTGGTCCATCCAGCAGTCGTTGGCTCCTGTCATGGCATGGGTGATGCGCACGTCCTTGCGGTTCCTTGCTCAGAGTCGAGCAAATGCCAATGCATGGAGTGATGGTGTTGCCATGATGCCTTGTATTTGTCCCTCTGACAGAACAAGGTGTCGGTGATGACAAGGTCATGTTCTAGGCATTTTGTCAGGAGCAGGGTACCGCCGCAGTTGGTTTTCCCTACTCCCTCTCTGCCGATCACCCCTCCCCAGAGGTCTGTGTCCTTACCGACTCTGGCATTGAAGTCGTCGAGGAGAATCAGTTTGTCATCCGTTGGTACTCAGGATAGGAATTGTTCGAGACTGGAGTAGAATTCCTCTTTAGTCTCATCTGTTGTGTCGAGTGTTGGGGCATACTGATGACTGTGGTGCACTGTTTCCAGGCTAGTGTGAGTCGGAGAGTCATGAGGCGTTCACTTATCCCGCAGTGGGAGTCTCTGAGGCGGCCCACCAGTTCATTCTTGATGGCGAACCCAACTCCATGAAGGCAGCGTTCTTCTTCTGGTTTGCCTTTTCAGAAGAAGGTGTAACCACCACCTTGCTCTTTGAGCTGGCCTTCTCCTGCCCACCAGGTCTCGCTCAGGGCGATGATGTCGACGTTGAAGCGTCTGAGTTCCCGCGCAATGATGGCGGTGCGACGTTCCGGTCTGTCGCTGTTCGGGTTGTCCATGACGGTCCTGACGTTCAGGTTCCCAAACTTTTTTTGAAGGGTGGAAGATGCCTGTGCTAGGTTCTTTTAACGTGGGGTGTCCGTTGCACACCAGCTACCACACAGGCTTAGCAGAGCAAGGTCTTGATCCAGTGGCTTGGGGGTCTAAGACGACTGAAGACAAGGCTCCACTGTATGGGCCTGCAGCATAAACATCGGCACGGCCATGTTGGGCCAAATGGCCTGTTTCTGTGCTGTAAATTCATTTTAATTCTGATTAGGTATGAATAATTGCTCCTCAGGCAAGGTAACAGATGGTTCCCAATGCCCATGAGACATAATACAGCAACTTGAAGATAATTGGAGGGGCAGGGATAGAAGAAAAAAATAAGTTGGCAAAACTCGGTAACGTCTCGTTTGGGGTGTTAATTTTTTTAAGTTTGAAAAGTTAGTGCCAGGTGCAAATGATTGCTAACCTGCTAAATTGGCCTTTAGTGCCCCTGGAAAGAAGGGTGGCGGTAAATGAGGGACTAATGACCTCAGTGGGGGATTACAGGGGCGCTAATTGCAGCGCGCTACCCAATTTCAGCAATCATCCTTCAATCCTTCACACTGTTTGATTCCAGTTCTTAAAGGGGGGGTCATATCAAGCTGCAGCTGCTCATTTTCAGCATTGCTGTATTTGAGGGAGGGCTGTGAGCTCGTGCAACAACTTTCTTGGAGGCTGCTGCAAATCCTGTTGGAAGTGGGGGGGGGCGGGGGCAAGGTGATTCAATGATGTAGCATTGGAGCCATTGGTGGGGGCAGTGGAGAGAAGGAGGGACGCACTGTTCCCCGCATCTGGAAGGAAGCCATTGCCACAGGTCTTCAGGGCCACGTGGAGAGAAGTGGCCGAGGAGGTGTTGGCCAGCACTGCAGTCGATCGAACCATGACACAGTGCTGGAAGAAGTTCAACGACCTCAGTGGGGTGTTCAAGGTGAGTACACGCTTCCACACCTCCTACATACCAGTCTCTGAACATCTGTCTGTGCACAGTGAGCAAACCACCACTCACCCACCAAACAGGAGCAGCTACTCACACTCACATCCTCATCTCATGCCTTGCCTACATTTACAGCTATTCAACCACAGCAGACCTATCTCGCACATACATAGCTGGAATCTTACTCACACAAGTTGCTTACTTTTGCAGGCCGAGGTGGCACATAATTGAGGGAGCAACAGAGGACTGGCGGGGGTAAGCATCAGTTGCAGGAGCTGTCCGACCTGGAGGAGTGAGTGCTGTGGCTCATTGGGCAGCAGGTGGTCAGCGCCATGGCCGCCGGAGACATCTACCCCGCTGGGCGTAACAACGGTATCTTTATCCCCTCTCCTTTCCTCATCCCACTTTGCCGTCGCATCAGAAGGCTTTATCACTTCCCAGTTCCTGATAGTGTCTGCTTCCTTGCTCTATTCCTGCACCCCTGTCCTCACCTTAATGCGCCTTGTGCCAGTTAGACTTTCAGATAATCAGCAAGCAGATGAGCAGCCTGCACCTAAGCACCCCCATCGCACCGAGGAGGGAGAAGAGGAGGAGGAGGACTCAAGCAGTGCGTCATCACATCTCTCACCCGCAGGCACCAGCTCAGAGACGGGCTCTAAGAGGTCTTGGGAGGTTAGCTTAGCAGAGCGTTCTGCACTGGGTGATGCACTGGGGCATGGCGGGCTGTAGCAAGGTCAAGGGTACAGGGAACCTCGGGAGCCAGCTCCACCGGAGGGAGAGTTCGCGTGCGAGTTCTGCTGCACCGGACTCAGATGAGGACCTCAATGGGGAGGAATTCACAAGAAGGGTCATGGGCATGCATTCCGACAGTATAGGTGCAGTGGCAAGGGTGCCCGAGAGCCTCTCCGCGATGGTAAGGAGCGTGGAGGATTCCACCTCCAGCCTTGCACAGAGCTCTGCACACACCATGGAGTCCATCATTTGCAGTCTGCAGACGATGGGGGACTCCCAGAGAGACCGTGCGGACCAGACCGCATGACGTGTGTCTTGGGCGAGGTGAGGCAGCTTCCATTGCAGCACAGGCAGAAGTAACGCAACGCCTTGGTGCTGTAATACAGACGATGCACGGTGGCATCCAACCCCAGGCTGCTCTCATATGCCTTTACATAGCACTCCTGCAGCTGACGCCTGCCTGAAACGCAACAGCTGAAGCTATCGTTGTCAGCGGTAAAGGGCGAGGGCCAATTTATCATCGGGGCGCTGCACATGGCATCACTGGGCCACAGCCAAGCGGGGCGGTACCTGTTAGGGCTGCCGCAAAATCCCCGCCAAATTTAGCGGGAGTCGCTGTTCTCGCCACGCGAGGGTGAATACTCATTTCCGCCCCTGCCCCGGGGGCTGCTAACAGGCGGTGCAAAGTAGTCCAATTTCTCTCCAAGTTTTCAATCCTTCAAAGTATCTCTTCCCCATCCAAAGTGACCAGTCCTTTTAATAACCGCACTGGTTTACATTACATTAACCTTGTGCATCAAACTTTAGGTATTCATTAGCAATTGAGAAATTGTCACAGTGATTATAGACTGTTCAACATCAAGGAATACAGTCACCAAGGCTGTTATTTCTCAATTTCAATTCCAATTTATACAAATGTTATTAATCAGTGTGCAAAGGACAAAAAGGTCGTTAACACAAAATAAATTATTGCAATCTCTTCTCATTTTGCGTATTGTCATATGTATATATATATTATATATAGTTAATATAATTCAATCCACATTTGTTTTTCTTTCTTAAGTATTGCATGTAAATAGACGAGTCTGCTCCATGAATTCGGCCCCATTTGCTCGCTGTTTGTCATGTAAATATGCCCTTGAAAACAAACTTGCTTCTCATGCTGCTTTCTATTGTGGATTTGCCTCTATCACCTGTCATCAGTGAGGGTGCCATTCTCTGATTGAGAGTTGAACTAAAAAGCTCACAGATTTATAATCCTTTAAACCTTATTCCAACAAGGCAGAAGTGCAAATGAGGGGGGACATTTGTCAGTAAGAAAATATTCCAGGCAAGCGACTTCAATCGCAGTCAGGAGATAAGAAGGAAACAAAGACAGGTGACATACCAGACACCTCTTTTTGCCTGTGATGATGAATTGTTTGGATAGCTGTTCGCTGGCATATCTGGTGACTGGCATCTCTTCCGTGACATGCAACATGTTTACCTAACGCTTGGTACATAAGAACATAAGAAATAGGAACAGGAGTCGGCCATATGGTCCCTCGAGCCTGCTCCGCCACTTAATACGATCATGGCTGATCTGATCATAGACTCAGCTCCACTTCCCTGCCCGCTCCCCATAACCCCTTAATCCCTTATCAGTTAAGAAACTGTCTATCTCCGTCTTAAATCCATTCGATTTCCCGGCTTCCACAGCTCTTTGAGGCAGCGAATTCCACAGATTTACAACCCTCTGAGAGAAGAAATTTCTCCTCAGTTTTAAATGGGCGGCCCCTTATTCTAAGATCGTGCCCCCAGTTCTAGTCTCCCCAATCAGTGGAAACATCCTCTCTGCATCCACCTTGTCAAGCCCCCTCATAATCTTATACGTTTCGATATGATCACCTTTCATTCTTCTGTGGGTTGTGCCTGGTTATTAATATAGGAATCCCGTGACAGCTTTGAAAGAAGAAAGACTTGGATTTATATAGTGCCTTTCACGACCACCTGATGCCTCAAAGTGCTTTACAGCCAATGAAGTACTTTTGGAGTGCAGTCACTGTTGTAATGTAGGAAACACGGCAGCCAATTTGCGCACAGCAAGCTCCTACAAATGGCAATGTGATAATGACCAGATAATCTGTTTATGTTGTGTTTATTGAGGAATAACTATTGGCCAGGACAGCGGGATAACTCCCCTGCTCGTCTTCGAAATACTGCCATGGGATCTTTTACGTCCACCAGAGAGAACAGACAGGGCCTCGGTTTAACGTCTCATCTGAAAGACGGCACCTCCAACAGTGCAGCACTCTCTCAGCACTGCACTGTAGTCTCAGCCTGGATTGTTGTGCTGTAGAAGTGTGAAGAATTGTTGCCTAATTTCACTCCTGTAAGGTCTGGCTCTTATACACATAGTGGAATGCCCAACCAGCAGAAATTGTTTCTCTCTCTCTACTCTATCTATTCCCCTTAATATAAGAAGATAAGAAGATAAGAAATAGAAGCAGGAGTAGGCCATTTGGCCCCTCAAACCTGCTCCGTCATTTAATAAGGTAATAGCTGATCTAATCATGGAATCAGCTCCACTTCCCTGCCCGCTCCCCATAACCCTTTATTCCCTTATCACTCAAAAATCTGTCTATCTCCGCCTTAAATATATTCAATGACCCAGCCTCCACAGCTCTCTGGGGCAGCAAATTCCATAGATTTACAACGCTCAGAGAGAAGAAATTCCTCCTCATCTCAGTTTTAAATGGGCAGCCCCTTATTCTGAGACTATGTCCCCTAGTTTTAGTTTCCCCTATGAGTGGAAATATCCTCTCTGCATCCACCTTGTCGAGCCCCATCATTATCTTATATGTTTCGATAAGATCACCTCTCATTCTTTTGAACTCCAATGAGTAGAGGCCCAACCTACTCAACCTATCCTCATCAGTCCCTCATATCCGGAATCAACCTAGAGAACCTTCTCTGAACAGCCTCCAATGCAAGTGTATTCTTCCTTCAATACAGAGATCAAAACTGTATGCAGTACTCTAGGTTTGGCCTCACCAATACCCTGTACACTTGTAGCAGTACTTCTCTGCTTTTATACTCCATCCCCCATGCAATAAAGGCCAACATTCCATTTGCCTTCCTGATTACTTGCTGTACCTGCATACTAACTTTTTGTATTTCATTCACAAGGACCCCCAGGTCCCTCTGCACTGCAGCACTTTGCAATTTTTCTCCATTTAAATTATAATTTGCTTTTCTATTTTTTCTGCCAAAGTGGATAACCTCACATTTTCCCACATTGTAGTCCATCTGCCAAATTTTAGCCCAGTCACTTAGCCTGTCTATATCCCTTTACAGATTTTTTGTGTCATCATAAGTTGCTTTCCGACCCATCTTTGTATCATCAGCAAACTTGGCTACATTACACTCGGTCCCTTCATCCAAGTCATTAATATAGATTATAAATAGTTGAGGCCCCAGAATCGATCCCTGCGGCACCCCACTAGTTACAGTTTGCCAACCGAAAAATGACCCATTTATGCCGACTCTCTGTTTTCAGTTAGTTAGCCAATCCTCTATCCATACTAATATAGTACCCCCAACCCCGTGAACTTGAAAACTTCAAACAAGTCACCTCATTACCTTCTAAATTCCAGGGAATACAACCCTAGTTTGTGTAATCCCTCCCTGTAATTTAACCTTTGGAGTCCAGGTATCTACTTTGCACTCCCTCCAAGGCCAATATACCTTCCTAATTGCTCACAGTACTTGAGGTGTAGTCTAACCAGGGCTTTGTGCAGCTATAGCATAATTTCTACCGCCTTGTATTCTAATCATCTGGATATAAAGGCCAGCCTTCTATTAGGGTGGGTGGGCAGCCTGGTTTGCCGCACGCTCCTTCCGCTGCCAGCGCTTGGTTTCTGCATGCTCTCGGCGATGAGACTCGAGGTGCTCAGCGCCCTCCCGGCTGCTCTTCCTCCACTTTTGCCGGTCTAGGGCCAGGGATTCCCAAGTGCCGGTGGGGATGTTGCACTTTATCAAGGAGGCTTTAAGGGTGTCCTTGAAATGTTTCCTCTGTCCATCTGGGGCTTGATTGCTGTGTAGGAGCTCCGAGTAGAACGCTTGGGAGTCTTGTCTCGGGTATGCGGACGATGTGGCCCTCCCAATGGAGCTGGTCGAGTGTGGTCAGTGCTTCGATGCTGGAGATGTTGATCTGGTCGAGAACACTGATCTTGGTGCATCTATCCTCCCAGGGAATTTGCAGGATCTTGCGGAGACATCGTTGGTGATATTTCTCCATCGATTTGAGGTGTCTACTGTACATGGTTCACGTCGCTGAGCCATACAGGAGGGCGGGTACCATTACAGTCCTGTAGACCATAAGTTTGGTGCCAGACTTGAGGGCCTGATCTTCAAACACACTCTTCCTCAAGCGACCGAAGGCTGCGCTGGCGCACTGGAGGCGGTGTTGGACCTCGTCGTCGATGTCTGCCCTTTTCGTGAGACAAATTGGAAGAATAGTTGGTTCAAAATAGGAGTCCACAAATGTCTTCAGCTATAGATTACTCCCACACACTGATCAACATTTCTATCTGTGCACTTGGAGCGTCTGTACTTATTTATTTTTTATGCAAATGAACTGCTTAATGCATCAACAACTCAGAGGTGCAGCTCCTTTTGTCCCTTAATTTTACATAATGGTAAATTGAACCGACTGATCACTTAAATCCATCTGGCCAGCAGTTGCGAGTTTAATCACTTCCCATCTGTAAAACTATGTTTCCATAATGCGATTTTCCCATCCAACTCACTTCACCAACGTTAGTGTGGGACTCTGCAATATCTTCTCTCTGAGGCCCTTTCACACACGCTGCCATCATTTACCTTTCAAAGCCTCCCTGATAAAGTGTGACATCCCCATGGACACCTGGGAGTCCCTGGCCCAAGACCGTCCCTAGTGGAGGAAGTGCATCTGAGAGGGCGCTGAGCAACTCGAGTCTCAACGTTGAGAGCATGCAGAAGTCAAGCGCAGACAGCAGAAAGAGCGTGCGGCAAACCAGACTCCCACCCACCCTTTCCCTCAATGACTATCTGTCCCACCTGTGACAGAGTTGTGGCTCTCGTATTGGACTGTTCAGCCACCAAAGAACTCACTTCAGGAGTGGAAGCAAGTCTTCCTCGATTCCGAGGGACTGCCTATAACGATGATTTATTCATGCAATGAAACAGCATAATTAAAAGTACACAGTGATCCCATCAAGGTAGCAACATTTATTCTGGCTATATTGCATTTCACACCCTGTCAACCACATGTCATAGAATCTAGATGGTGTACATCATATTCCCTGGATCAATCAACAAGTTTCTGTAAATCTCAATTTTGCACCAAACATCTCTCAGGCTCCCAATCTTCTTGTTTCCTCCAACCGTCTCATTCAACTTTAAAACAAAATGCTGGTTCTGAGCTGAATTACTAGTTGGTGTACTGGTGGCTAGGTGTCAACCGCAACAACAACTTGTATTTATATTGCGCCTTTGACGTAGTAAAACGTTCCAAGGCGCATCACGGAAGTGCTGTAAGAAAAAGGAAATTGACACCGAGCCACATAAGAAGAAATTAGGGCAGGTAACCAAAAGCTTGGTCAAAGAGGTATGTTTTAAGGAGTGTCTTAAATGAGCAAAGAGAGGTAGAGAGGCGGAGAGGTTTAGGCAGGGAGTTCCAGAGCTTAGGGCCCAGGCAGCTGAAGGCACGGCCACCAATGGTTGAGCAGTTATAATCAGGGATGCTCAAGAGGGCAGAATTAGAGGAGCGCAGACATCTTGGGGGGGATTGTGAGGCTGAAGGAGATTACAGAGCTAGGGAGGGGGCGAGGCCATGGTGGGATTTGAAAATAAGGATGAGCATTTTGAAATCAAGGCGATGCATAACCGGGAGCCAATATAGGTCAACGAGCACAGGGGTGATGGCTGAGCGGGACTTGGTGCGAGTTAGGACATGGGGCATCCGAGTTTTGGATGACCTCCAGATTACGTAGGTTAGAATGTGGGAGGCCAGCCAGGAGTGCATTTGAGTAGTCAAGTCTCGAGGTAACAAAGGCATGGATGAGGGTTTCGGTAATCTCTTTACATTTTGGTGACAAGTCATTATAAATAATGCTGTCATACTATCCCCATTTTCGAACAAATGATTTTCCTCTTCCAGTTAACCCGCCATTAAAGGCAGGAGCTCAGTAACCTCAAGCTCCTTAGTTAGAAACGTTATTTTCATGGTCCTTTCCTGACCTGTAATAATTAATGGTAACTGCACACATCTATAAATGGGGATGGTGGCATGCTCTGGCCTCGTTATGTTGACAAACTGAGGCAAGGTGCCAACACCTATCATGCCACCAAGGCAGAACATAGGAAATGCTCGATGGAAAAAGACCAAGGTCCATCTAACTCACCTTTGACCATCCTGGTAGTCGTTTGATACAACAATATTGGAGTTGCTGACGAATCATAGCAATCAATCTATTGACTCATCGACAACAGTGTTAGCCATGCCTCAATGGGCAGCACACTCACATCTGAATCAAAAGGTTGTGGGTTCAAGACCCACTCCAGAGACTTGAGCACAAAAGTTTAGGCTGAAGCTCCAGTGCAGTATTGAGGGAGCGCTGCACTATCGGAGGTGCCGTCTTTTGGTTGAGATGTTAAACCGAGACCCTGTTTGCTCTCTCAGGTGGATGTAAAAGATCCCATGGTATTATTTTGAAGAAGAGCAGAGGTGTCCTCCCCAAATCCATGGCCAATATTTAGCCCTCAATTAACAACAAAAACAACAACTTATATTTATATAGCGCCTTTTAACATAGTGAAACATCCCAAGGCGTTTCACAGGAGTATTATGCGATAAGAATTTGACACTGAGCTGCATAAGTAGAATTTACACAGGTGACCAAAAGTTTGTTCAAAGAGGTAGGTTTTAAGGAGCATCTTGAAGGAGGAAAATCTCAAAGTAAGAGGGTTTTTTTGAACAAAATTTTAAATGATTGATGACATTGTACACCAAAAAAAAATTCCATGTTTGGTTAAGGGCCATGTGACGTGCGTTAAGTGCTTCGTTTCGGGGTATTGTTTTTAAAGGTTTCAAAAATTGCACAATATTTATTTTGTAAATGTGCCAAAGTGGAGAGGTTTAGGCAGGGAGTACCAGAGCTTGGGGCCTAGGCAACAGAAGGCACGGCCACCAAAGGTCGAGCGAGTACAATCAGGGATGCTCAGGAGGGCAGAATTAGAGGAGCGCTGACATCTCACGGGGTTGTGGGTATTGTGTTCCTAACACAGATGAGGCTGCAAACAGGGGGGTTAAAGTAACAGTGACCTCAGTCTTTAATAAGACACTCCAGAGTGAGGAACAGACCTTAGGGGCCGGCTTATATACAGTGCTCCCAAGGGGTGCTGGGATCCCTTGTGACTGCAGGGGATGAGCTCCCTGGTGGCGGGACATGGGAGTGCATGCTTTACAGATACACAACATCACTCCCCCCGCAAAGTCATAGTGAAAACTATTTACAAGGTGAGGCGGTCGGGAGCCTTTCTTTCCCTGGTGGACCGACTTGGTACAAATGTCTGTTCTGGTGTGTTCGCTGTGCCCTCGCTGGGCTGGCGTGTTGTTGGCCCTGCAGGGCTGCTGGGTGAGCCTGGTCTTGCTGGGCTGTTGGGCATGATGGGTTTGATTTCCTGGTCCGGCGTGGTGTCGTTGATCCTTTGGGTGTGTGTTGTGGGCTCGAAAAAGGTGGTGTCTGCTGTGGATTGTTCAGGGCAGTCTGTGAACCGCAGCCTCGTTTGGTCCAGCTGCTTTCTGCAAATTTGCTCATTGTCTAGTTTGACTACAAACACCTTATTCACTTATTTAGCTATCACCGTGCCCATAATTCACTTGGGACCATGTCCATAGTTTAGCAAATACACAGGGTCATTCAGATCAATTTCCCGTGACACAGTGGCGCGACCATCATTTACATTTTGTTGCTGCCGCCTGCTCTCTACCTGATCATGCAGGTTGGGGCGAACCAGCGAGAGTCTGGTTTTAAGTGTCCTTTTCATGAGTAGCTAAGCCGGGGGCACACCTGTGAACGCGTGGGGTCTCGTGCGGTAGCTGAGCAGTACTCGGGACAGGTGGGTTTGGAGTGAGCCTTCTGTGACTCGTTTAAGACTCTGTTTGATGGTTTGTACTGCCCGCTCTGCCTGCCCATTGGAGGCTGGTTTAAACGGGGCCAAGGTGACGTGTTTGATCCCATTGCGGGTCATGAATTCTTTAAATTCGGCACTGGTGAAACATGTCCCGTTGTCACTGACCAGTATGTCAGGCAGGCCGTGGGTGGCAAACATGGCCCTCAGGCTTTCAATGGTGGCGGTGGCAGTGCTTCCTGACATTATTTCACATTTAATCCATTTTGAAAAAGCATCCACCACCACCAGGAACGTTTTACTGAGAAACAGGCCCGCATAGTCGACATGGATCCTCGATCATGGTCTGGAGGGCCAGGACCACAAACTTAGTGGTGCCTCTCTGGGCGCGTTGTTCAACTGAGCACATACGCTGCATTGTCGTACACAGGACTCTAAGTCGGAGTCGATACTGGGCCACCACACGTGGGATCTGGCTATTGCTTTCATCATTACTATACCCGGGTTTGTGCTGTGGAGATCCGAGATCAACATCACCCTGCTCTTTTTTAGTAGCACTACGTGGTAACCCCACAACAGGCAGTCTGCCTGAATGGACAGCTCGTCCTTTCGCCGCTGGAACGTCTTGATTAGCTTTTGCATTTCAACGGGGATGCTGGCCCAGCTCCCATGCCGTACACAATTTTTTACTAGGGACAGCAGAGGATCTTGGCTGGTAAAAGTCCTAATCTGGCGGGCCGTGACAGGTGATTTATAATTTTCAAATGCTTCCATGACCATCAACAAGTCTGCGGGCTGCGCCACCATCAACAAGTTTGCAGGCTGCGCCATTTCCACCCCCGTGATAGACAATGGTAGCCGACTGAGAGCACCCGCACAGTTCTCGGTTCCTGGCCTGTGGCGGATGGTATAGTTATACGCTGATAGCGCAAGTGCCCAACTTTGTATGCAGGCTGAGGCATTTGTATTTATCCCCTTGTTTTCAGCGAACAGGGATATGAGGAGCTTGTGATCGGTTTCCAGCTCAAATTTGAGGCCAAACAGGTACTGATGCATTTTCTTTACCCCAAACACACACGCTAATGCTGCTTTCTCAATCATGCTGTAGACCCTCTCGGCCTTGGATAAGCTCCTGGAAGCATAGGCGACAGGTTGCAACTTCCCCGCAACGTTAGCTTGTTGTAATACACACCCGACTCCGTACGATGACGCGTCACATGCTAGCACAAGTCTTTTACACGGGTTATACAATACAAGCAGCTTGTTGGAGCATAAAATGTTTCTGGCAATTACTTGTTTTTTTTCCCCATACCCAGTTCTCACCTTTGCGCAATAACACATGTAGGGGCTCGAAGAGGGTGCTTAACCCCGGTTGGAAGTTAGCAAAATAGTTGAGGAGTCCCAAGAACGACTGCAGCTCCGTGACGTTCTGTGGCCTGGGCGCGTTCCTGATAGCCTCTGTCTTGGCATCTGTGGGCCGAATGCCGTCCGTCGCGATCTTTCTCCCCAAAAACTCTGTTCTGTTGCCATGAAGACGCATTTCGACCTCTTCAGCCGCAGCTCAACGCGATCCAGTCGCTGGAGGACCTTCTCCAGGTTTTGTAGGTGCTCGGCGGTGACCAATATGTTGTCCTGAAAGACCACCATGTGTGATACTAACTTGAGTAGGTTCTCCATGTTTCTCTGGGAAGATCGCTGCAGCTGACCAGATTCCAAATGGGCATCTGTTGCAGATGAACAGTCCCTTGTGAGTGTTGATGCAGGTGAGGCCCTTGGAAGACTCCTCCAGCTCCTGCGTCATGTTGGCCAAAGTCAGTTCGAGCTTGGTGAATGTCTTGCCTCCTGCCAGCATCGCAAATAGGTCGTCTGCCTTCGGTAGCGGGTATTGGTCCTGTAGCGAGAAACGATTAATAGTTACTTTATAATTGCCGCAAATCCTGATCGTGCCATCACTTTTGAGTACTGGAACAATCAGGCTGGCCCACTCGCTGAATTCCACTGGGGAGATGATGCCCTCGCATTACAGCCTGTCCAGCTCGATTTCCACTGTCTCCCTCATCATGTGAGGTACCGCTCGCGCCTTGTGGTGAATGGGTCGTGCCTCTGTGACCAAGTGGATCTGCACCTTAGCCCCGGAAAAGTTTCCAATGCCTGGCTCAAAAAGGGAAGGAAATTTGTTAAGATCCTGGGTACATGAGGCCTCATCGACATGTGATAGCGCTCAGATGTCATCCCAATTCCAGCGTATTTTGCCTAGCCAGCTCCTTCCAAGCAGTGTGGGGCCATCGCCCGGGACAATCCAGAGTGGCAGCTTGTGAACCGTACCAATGTAGGTGACCTTGAACATGGTGCTGCCCAGGACAGTGATACGCTCTTTGGTGTACGTTCTCAGTTTCGTGTGGATGGGGCTCAGGGCTGGTCTGAATGCCTTGTTGCACCACAGTCTCTCAAACATCTTTTTACTCATGATGGATTGGCTAGCGCCAGTGTCCAGTTCCATGGCTACGGGTAAGCCATTCAATTTTATGTTTAGCATTATCGGTGGACATTTCGTCAAAAATATGTGCACCCCGTGTACTTCAGCATCTGCCTCCTCTCTCTGAAGCTCAAAATTGCTTTGATCCACCATGGACCGATCTTCCTCTGTCACGTGGTGGTTAGCAGGTTTTGCAGAGCTTGCAGCTCATCTGCAAGCCTGTTGGAGGTGTCCCATTGTTCCACAGCTCTTGCAAACATACCCTTTGAAGTGGCATGAATAGGCTGAATGGAAGCCTCCACAACACCAACAAGGTGTGAATTGCCTTGCATTCATCCTTTGTTGGGGAATCTGAGTCATCTGGGTCACCTGAGGCCTGCTGGCAGTTTCAGACTTGTGGATTCTGCCCTGTACATTTCTGCTCGCAAACACAGTTCCAGTTAATTTATGAACATTGCTAGCACTTGTGTGCTGAGAGATTTGTTTGGTGTTATCTCTGGTGGACATAAATGCCTGTGCTATCGCAAAGGCCTTACTGAGGGTCGGTATCTCTACAGTCAAAAGTTTTTGTAGGATGGTCTCGTGGCCAATGCCCAGTACAAAAAAGTCTCTGAGCATTTGCTCCAGGTAGCCATCAAACACACATTGCCCTGTAAGTCGCCTTAGCTCGGCGACGTAGCTCACCTATTCCTGACCTTCAGATCACTGGCACGTGTAGAACCGATACGTTATCATCAGCTCTCCTTTGGGTTAAGATGCTCCAGAACCAGTGTACACAGCTCCTCATACAACTTATCTGTGGGTTTCACTGGAGCTAGAAGATTCTTCATGAGGCTGTAGGTCGGTGACCCGCAGACTGTGAGGAGGACCGCTCTCCTTTTTGCAGTGCTTCCTTCTCCGTCTGGCTCGTTGGCTACAAAATACTGGGCTAGCCATTCGATATAGGTTTCCCAGTCCTCACCCTCCGAGAACTTCTCCAGGATGCCCACAGTTTGCTGCATCTTTGCGTTGGATTCGTATTCTCGTCGCCAGTTATTGGTTCCGAACACAGATGAGCTGCACACAGGGAGGTTAAAGTAACAGTGACCTCAGTCTTTAATAAGACACTGCAAGAGTGAGGAACAGGCCTTGGGGGCGGGCTTATATACAGTGCTCCCAAGGGATGCTGGGATCCCTTGGGACTTCAGGGTATGAGCTCCCTGGTGGCGGGACATGGGAGTGCATGCTTTACAGATACACAACAGTGGGGATGGAGGAGATTACAGAGATAGGGAGGCATCAGTAGAACAGATTATCTGGTCATTATCACATTGCAGTTTGTGGGAGAGTGCTGTGTGCCAATTGGCTGCCGCGTTTCCCACATTACAATAGTGATTACACTCCAAAAGTACTTCATTGATTGTAAAGGGCTTTGAAACATCCTGACATCCGTTGTATGAATGCAAGTCTTTCTTTTTAAATTTTAAAAGGCGGTAGATTCGTGGAGGATGGGAAAACCGAGGGAGGTGAAGAGGTCGACAGTTTGTAGGGTTTGCGAAGAATGCGTCAGCTTTAGAGACAGTAATGAGTCTTGATTTCAATGTAGAGAATGCAGGATGGAGGAAGAGCTTGTAGGACTGCTAGACTCCTGTAGCAACACCGTAAACTACATGGAAACTCAAGATTTTCTAGTTAGTAGGTTAGTTTTTACTGCCGATTAGGTTTTGTGAGCAGCATTCACAAGACCGTGAAACATTGTAAAAACAAAGCAGCCTTGTAACGACTGTTGATGATATTAGTGTAATACGTTCAGATGGCATTTCTGCGTCTGTTAGTTTAAAGCAATTTTTTTTTAATTGGCTTAATCCACTAGAAAGGTGAACAGAGGATGATGATATGGATGCATTAAGTGCTCATCCACCAATATAATCAGCACTAATTTCTAGATGGAGAAGGTTTTAGGAGATAACCTTCCTCCCGGTGGTATCTGCAGTGGCCCAGAATTTGCTGGGAAAGTAACGGTGGGTTTGATGGCGCTCACTGTTATTAACGTGTGAATCATGCAGTCATTGATGGCGAGGAAGGAATACTCCAGGAATTGAGAATTGCCACAGGTTGTGGGATGGTTTGCATCGTTCCGCCATTAACCTTGCGAAAACGGCAGCTCACTCTCAACCTCCCCGTGAGTTCTGCAATATTGCTGCATTGATTCTATTAAAGAAAGAAATACTTGCATTTATATAGCACCTTTCACGACCACCGGACGTCTCAAAGTGCTATACAGCTAGTGAAGTATTTTTGAAGTGTAGTCACTGTTGTAATGTAGGAAACGTGGCAACCAACCTGCGCACAGCAAGCTCCCATAAACAGCAATATGATAATGACCAGATCATCTGTTTTTGTTATGTTGATTGAGGGATAAATATTGCTCAGTATACTGGGGATAACTCCCCTGTTCTTCTTCGAAATAGTGCCGTAGGATCTTTTATTTCCACCTGAGAGGGCAGACGGGCCCTCGGTTTATGTCTCATCCGAAAGACAACAACTCTGACAGTCCAGCACTCCCTCAGCAATTTTTTAACCAATAAGGGAATTAAGGGTTACGGGGAGAGGCCGGGTAAGTGGAGCTGAGTCCACGGCCAGGTCAGCTATGATTTAATTGAATGGCGGAGCAGGCTCGAGGGGCTAGATGGCCTACTCCTGCTCCTAATTCTTATGTTCTTATGTTCTTATTGCACTAGGGTGCCAGCCTAAATTTACTAAAACAAATTAAGCTCACCGAAGAATGTTAGGGCTCGTACTGAACAGCGTAAGAACCCTTTTATTGCTGAGATTTATGTTCTGGCAATGTCAATCAACCTCTCCGACCCAGAAAGGGTACAATTGAAACATAAAAACATAAGAAATAGGAGCAGGAGTCGGTCATTTGGCCCCTCGAGGCTACTCCACCATTCAATAAGATCATGGCTGATCATCGACCTCAACTCCACTTTCCCACCCGATCTCCCTTGATTCCCCGAGAGTTCAAAAATCTATCGATCTCAGCCTTGCATATAACAACAACAACTTGTATTCACATAGCACCTTTAATGTAGCGAAACATCCCAAGACGCTTCACAGAAATATCGAGATACAAAAAAAAAACTTGACACCAATGCACATAAGGAGAAATTAGGGCAAGTGACCTGGAGCTTGCTTTTTAGGTTTTAAGGAGCGTCTTGAAAGAGGAAAGAGAGGTAGAGAGGCGGAGAGGATTAGGAAAGGTATTTCAGAGCTTAGGGCCTAGGCAACAGACGGCACGACCACCAGTGGTTGAGCGATTCTAATCAGGGATGCTGCAGAGTGCAGAATTAGTGGAGCGCAGACATCTCGGTGGGTTGTTGTATATGCAAAGACTCAGCTTCCACAGCCCTCTGGGGCAGAGAATTCCAAAGATTCACCACCCTCTGAGTGAAGAAATTCCTCCTCATTTCGGTCTTAAATTCCTTCCTGTTATCCTGATACTATGTCCCGTAGTTCTCGACATTCCAGCCAGTGGACATAACCTCTACCCTGTCAATCCCCTTCAGAATATTGTATGTTTCAATGGCCCTGAAATTCCGGTTTGGCCTTCCCGCGGGCATTTTAGAGAAAAAATACGCATCTACTTTAAGCTGCTGCCCACATTCAACTTTCCGATGCTGTGGCCTCTCCTGACTGCACGTCGCAGCGCGTGTACGTCGGGACGTGCGCAGGCCTGGAGCTGGAGTCACATGTCTCTGAGCAGCCAATCAGGTAAAGTATATACTCATTCATAGTAATAGGAGTTCCGTAGGGTCCTTAACTCCTATTACTATGAATGAGAAAGCCTCCCCCAAACACGCAAAACAGCAATAAAAAATAGAAAATATACACTACGTTCATTTAATTTAAAGTTATTAATGTCTTAAAATAATATATATTTTCCTGATTTTTTAAAAAGTTTTTTAAAATAAACTTACTGTTTTGGGAAGGGTTTTTAATGATAAAATATGTTTTAGTAACTTTATTTTTATATGTTTTTGTGTTTTTTAAAACACTTGAGCCTGTAAAGGTAGGTTATGCGCCTGCTTTTTCAGGCGCAAGATTTTCGAGGACATTTGTAAGCGTAAATGTCGGAAATTTGCACTTACAAATGTCCTCGCTCCCGATCTGCGGAGGATCTGTCAAGCCAGAAACTTGACAGATCGGAAAAGCCGGTTTTCAGCACATGCGCATTGCGCACCGAAAACCGGATTTTCCGATGCCTTCCCGGATCCGTACAAACTTCGTACTGACCCGGGGAGGCCGGAATTTCAGGGCCATTGAGATCTTCTCTCATTCTTCTAAACTCCAGAGAGTGTAGGCCCATTCTACACAATATTTCATCATTAGATAGCCCTCTCATCCCAAGGATCAACCTAGTGAACCTCCGTTGTACCGCCTCCGAGGCAAGTATATCCTTCCTTAGACAAGGAGACCAACATTGTGCACTGTACTCCAGGTGTGGTCTCACCAAGGCCCTGTACAATTGTAGCAAGACTTCCTGACTCTTAAACTCCAACCCCCTTGTAATAAAGGACAACTTGCCATTTGCCTTCCTTATTGCTTGCTGTACCTGCATGCTAGCTTTCTGTTTTTCTTATATGAGGACACCCGAATCTCTCTGAACACCAACATTTAAAGTTTCTCACTATTTAAAAAATGTTCTGTTTTTCTATTGTTCCTACCAAAGTGAATAACCTCACATTTCTCTATATTAGACTCCATCTGCCACCTTACTGCCCACTCATTTAAGTCTATCCATATCCCTTTGCAGACTCTTTGTTCTCACAGCTTACTGTCCCACCTAGCTTTGTATCATCAGCAAAGTTGGCTACATTACAGTCGGTCCCTTCATTTAGGTCATTAATATAGATTGTAAATAGCTGATACAGCAGCACTGATCTTGCGGCACCCCACTAGTTACAGCCTGCCAACCTGAAAAAGATCCATTTATCTCTACTCTCTGTTTTCTGTCCATTAGCCAATCCTCTATCCATGCTAGTATATTACCCCCAACCTCATGAGCCCTGCTCCTGTGTAATAACCTTACATGTGGCACCTTATCGAATGCCTTTTGGAAATCCAAATTTACTACATCCACTGGTTCCCCTTTCTCCACCCTGCTAGTTACATCTTCAAAAAATGAATAAATTTGTCAAACACGATTTCCATTTCATAAAACCATGTTGACTCTGCCTGATTTTCTAAGTGCCCTGATACCACTTCCTTAACAATGGATTTCAGCATTTTCCTGACGACTGATGTCAGGCTAACTGTCCTGTAGTTCCCTGTTTTCTCTCTTCCTCCTTTCTTGAATAACTGTGAAGTCTCACCCTTGCAGGTAGTAAATTGTTCTGAGAGGTTTTTTTAATTTAATCTTTAAAATGATTGGTTTTCTTACTTTTCCATGCTGTCTCTTTTCTTTCTCTCTCTTAATCCAATCTTTCTTTCCCTCTCTTTATTTATCTTTCTGTGCCTGATTTGAGTCTAATTCACCCTATTTCCTTCACCCCCCCCCCCCCCCCTTTTGGTCTCATTGGTTGTGGAGGCAGACTGTTGGTCCTGTCATTCAGCAAGGTACATTATCAGCTCGCATTTCCGGCAATTTATGGCGCTAAAAAATTTCAAGCTGAAGGAATTGTGAACCTGTGGAATTCTCTAGCACAGAAAGTTGTTGAGGCCAGTTCGTTAGATATATTCAAAAGGGAGTTAGATGTGGCCCTTACGGCTAAAGGGATCAAGGGGTATGGAAAGAAAGCAGGAGTGGGGTACTGAAGTTGCATGATCAGCCATGATCATATTGAATGATGGTGCAGGCTTGAAGGGCCGAATGGCCTACTCCTGCACCTATTTTCTATGTTTCTATGTGAGGGGAAAAGTCTAACTCTCGGGGCATGGCGTGTGATGCCCTGCTCCAACAAACTTTGCACCAATGTCTTCACGCATTCTGATTTGAACTGTTTTAGCAGCGCCACTAACCCATTTACTCTAACAAATGTATTGAAAGAACACATTGAGGAATTCCGTTCAGATATTTCTCAGTGCAATTATCTCCCCTTTGAACAGCAGAAAACATGCCCAACAACTCTGTCCTCTTCTTGATCGAGATGTCTGGTTTTATTACTTTTTTGCTTGTGTTCAGGATTCCGCATTGACAAGTACATTCATTGTGAAATGTCAGAAATGCATAAAAGATAACTTGAGTCTTCGAGTTGCTGAGTCGCTGACACACTGTTATTGCACGACTGCTGAAAGCAAGTAAATTTTCGCTATACATTAAACATAAGAACACACTGTATCTCTGCATGGGTGCCTTTCATGCCCTTTGATATAATATTTACTTGGCTAAGCTTATTCTAAAGCTGAACTGTAGCAGTCCAATAGCCAGTAAGCCAAAGAGGAGAACACCTGTTTTCTAAACGTGGATGTTAGTAAGATTCTCATCCACAGAATTTGAGATTGTACTTACCGAGGGGGAGAAATTCAGTATCGTCCCGTTTGGGGCGTTAACTTTTGAAAGCTGGGAAACTTAGCGCCGGGTTCTACTGAATCTCGGCATTTCGTAAATTCGGTGCTTGCGCTCCAGGAAGGAAGTAGCTTGCTAAATCAAGCGCTTCACTTCTCTCCTCCAGTGCTAAATGGCACAATCAGGGCGGTAATGGTGTAGCAATGCACAACGTCCCGTGCAGCGCTGCCCCGATCCGAGGCTCCTTCCCCCCCTTAAAGGGGAGGGCCCATCAGTGCAGCCTCTGCATTGGGACCAGTGAGCTGGTCCCCGACATCAGCCGCAATCGGGCGCGATCGGCCCCAAGCACTCCAACAGAGTCCCGGGCCGATCGATTGCTGCCCAGAAGCCATCGGAAAAAAATCACTTTCTGTGTTGTTAAAACTTTTCTCCTACTCGCGCCAACTTGCGCCTCCGAAGCTCCCGCCCTCTCGAACAACACCTCCCGCGGCTGCCAGTGTCGTCACCCGGCAATGCTGCAGGGGCCGGAATCGACGTTAGGGTCCGGAGCGCTACCGGGGCGATGCGCACGGTGATGACATCACGATCTCCGGGCGCAGGAGATCGGGGCGCAAGGGGTTGCCGATGCAACAAACCTACCGGCCAAGATCGCGGGACTTGTTCATCTTGCCGCGTTCGGTCGGTAAGTCGGTAGTGCCCGGTTATCGGCCCCCTGGGGGTGATAAGGGGCGGCGCTAAGGAGGCCAATTTGTAGGCCTTATGTATACCAGCGGCATCTAGAGCTAGAGAGGCAGAGAGGTTCAGGGAGGGCCACAGCTGAAGGCACGGGCTCCAATAGTGCAACGATTGAAATTGGGGATGTTCAAGTGGCCAGAATTGGAAGAGCGCAGAGATCTCGAAGGCTTGTAGGACTGGAAGAGGCTACAGAGATAGGGAGGGGTGAGTCCATGGAGGGATTTGAGGAGAACCATCTTTATTTTGGTGCCCAATTTGGGAACAATGGAATCTTTTTGTGGTGTCAACTGATTATCTGCCACGATCTAACACCCTTTCTTTCCCTATTTTCTTCCCTAAATCTTCTCATTTGTTTCCCTCAAATCCATAATATCACTGAGACACAGCGGACGCATTGTTGAAAGCATTTCTAATCTTTCTTTCTATAATTACTGGTCGAGCCTGCTGGATACGACTGGTTCAATTAAACTGAGATATTATAGTCTGGCACTGGCTACATGCTCAGGAGTAATTGTCCTGATATTTTCTTTCTTCATTTATTCCACACGCTCCTTTAAGAGACATCCTGTCAGATGTAATATAATACAATCTTCACTAATTACGATCTCATTGGTTTTTAAGTTAGGTTGAATTGTGCCACGAGTTCCTTTCATGTCTGACTTTTTATGAGTTGCCAGTCAAATTGCCATGGCGATAGTATGTATATGAGGTCATCTCTCATAAATACTGATTAATAGAATGAGATGTGTCAGCAATATTGTGGCAGCAACAGCTTTAATAAAACATTATGAAGATGACTTAATTTCTTAACAAATCAGTTTACAGTTCGAGTCATTCTTTATATCGAAAGCCGAATAATAATATCAGTCAATTCAACCTATATTAAAATGCTGGTCCACTGTTGCTCATTGATCCATAAATAAACACACATCAGTGGACGGTTCCTCTTAATCCCCTATTTAAAAGACACTAAAATCACATGAGGATTTGTCATCCCTGTGCTCGCTGGTCTACATGGGTTCCCCGTTCTCTTTAAATCGCTCCATGGCCTCGCCCCTCCCTGTAGCCTCCTCCAGCCCTACAAGCCTGCGAGATTTCCGTGTCCTCCCATTCTGGCCACTTACGCATCCCCGATTATAATCGCTGCACCATTGGAGGCCCTGGCTTCAGCTGTGGAAGGCACCTTAAGCTGTGGAACTCCCTCCCTGAATCTCTCCGCCTCTCTACCTCTCCCTCCTCCTCCTCGGTGTCAAATCTTTTGTCTCATAGCACTCCTTGGGACGTTTTACCACATTAAGGGTGCTATATAAATATAAGTTGTTGTTGTTTAAGCTCCTTAAAACCTACCTCTTTTACAAACCTTTATTCGTCTGTTCTAATATCTCCTTATGTGGCTCGGTACGCTCCTGTGAACTCCTGTTTTACTACATTAAAGGCACTACATAAATGCAAGTTGTTGTTATTGTTGTGTCCATATAAACTCATTTTCTTCAACCATGTTAATTGGGGCCGGTCTACAATGCATAACATACATTGGCTGAATTGTTCAGCTCATCTAACCAGAGCTCATTCTTTCGGCATTTTTTTTACTCCTTGATCACGTTAACATCTCACTTTGGTTAGCATCTCAATGCCAGCTTGCTTCAATGCAAGTGAATTATTAAATATAATAGCCCAGAATTTGCAGTGGGTATTAAGAACATAAGAATTAGGAGCAGGAGTAGGCCATTCGGCCCCTCGAGCCTGCTCCGCCATTCAATAAGACCATAGCTGCTCATCGACCTCAACTCCACTTTCCCGCCCGATCTCCAGATCCCTCGATTCCCCTTGAGTCCAAAAGTCGATCGATCTCAGCCTTGAATATATTCAGAGACTCAGCATCCACAGCCCTCTGGGGCAGAGAATTCACAACACTCTGAGTGAAGAATTTCCTTTTCATCTCAGTCTTAAATGTCCGACCCCTTATCCTGAGACTGTGCTCCTCTAGTTCTAGACTCTCCAGCCAGGGGAAACATCCTCTCAGCATGTACCCTGTCAATCCCCTTCAGAATCTTGTCTGTTTCAAACAAACAGCGTTCGCTGTTATCACCCCTCTGAAACTGATCGGAACCTCAGAATGTAGCGATGTAGCGCATGGGCAGCCTAACGCGGAAATCCTGATGTTGCGGTCAGTCATTCTCTGCTCCGTCATTGGCTGCTTTCCGAATCATGAAAATCTGTGAAATTGATGAAACTAGGCTTTTCCGCTGTTAAATAATCCATTAAATGTTAGGCCTTGTTGGATTAAGTGCAGTTGAGGTTTTAACAGCAGATTGACTGCTAAACAAACGTTATGGCCCTGAAAAACTCATTTTAATTTTGTGGAGTGTCAAATTTATCCATTTTAATTAAAAAAATTACAATTTAAAAAAAACTTTAAAACATAAATCGTATCTTTTTTTAAGTTTGTTGATATTTATTTCACGATTGCATTTTTCCCTATATGAGAGGCCCAATCTTTGTTTGTCACTCGGTAACATTTTTAAACAGTTAGAATCAAAGGCGCTTACTCACGTCCTGGCTTCCGGTCGGTGAGAATTCTGCATCGTGATTGGCTGCTTAGACAGCTTGGTGATGTCACAGCAGCTCGCGCGAGGGGATTCCCCATTAACTTCCACTGACCTCAACTGAATGTCGGAAAAGCCGAACTTCTCAACACAGCGATCGCGAGATCATTGCGGGGAGCTTATTCGGGGCCAGCCACTGACCGCAATTTACAGGCCAATATAATTTTCTTTTAATATTGCTTTATTTTAAATTACTATGAAAGACTTAAGAAAGACTTGCATTTATACAGCGCCTTTCACAACCACCGGACGTCTCAAAGCGCTTTACAGCCAATGAAGTACCTTTGGAGTGAAGTCCCTGTTGTAATGTGGGAAATGCAGCAGCCAATTTGCGCACAGCAAGCTCCCACAAACAGCAATATGATAATGAACAGGTAATCTGTTTTGGTTATGTTGCTTGAGGGATAAATATTGGCCAGGACAAACACAAAACACAATGGGCGCTCAATATGTATTGATACTTCATGACTGAGCAGACCCAACACCATGGCATATGAGAGAAAACCAAGAGCAGAAATACAGCTCAAGATCCATCAAAACTGGGCATCCCAGAGGCGCTGAGGGCCATTGCACAACCATCAGTAGCCTCACGGTCCAGCACATTGATCACCTTTAAGTCAGAAAGACACCCCTTGTTCCATGGGGAGCGTAGAAAGGAAACATTTCAAGGATGCCCTCAAAGCCTCCTTGATAAAGTGCAACATCCCCACCGACACCTGGGAGTCCCTGGCCAAAGACCGCCCTCAGTAGAGGAAGAGCATCCGGGAGGGCGCTGAGCATCTCGGGTCTCGTCGCCGAGAGCATGCAGAAAACAAGCACAGCCAGCGGAAGGAGCGTGAGGAAAACCAGACTCCCCACCCACCCTTTCCTCCAACCACTGTCTGTCCCACCTGTGACAGAGACTGTAATTCCCCTATTGGACTGTTCAGTCACCTGAGAACTCACCTTTAGAGTGGAAGCAAGTCTATATTGTTTTCGAGGGACTGCCGAGGAATGAAGTGAATGAGAAAGGGCCACCAGAAGCAGCAACAGGCATACCTTAAAAGGAACACCAAATAATAATAATAACTTTTATTTATTTGGCCTTTAACGTAGTAAAACATTCTAAGGCACTTCACAACAGCTTTACAACACGTTAGATAGTGACCAGTGAGGGAAAGAGAGAAAAAGCGGGAGAACGAAGTGTAAAAGAGGTCAAAGATTCATGTCTGAAGTAGCAGCCAAAATGTGCAGATAGACACAGGCGAAAAAAACTAAAAGAAAATAAATTCAAATTACATTGTAAATAATACAACAAGGAGTATACAATAGTAAAATCAGTATAATAAAAACAACATGCTTCAGACAAAGCTAAGCAGCTCCACAACCAATGGATCGAAGCAAAGTTCTGCAGCCCGGCCATATCCAGTGGTGGACAACCAGGCAACCGACAAGAGAAGACGGCTCCATGAGTATTCTATCCTCAACAATGGTGGACCACAGCATAAGAGTGCAAGAGGGTTTCTCGGCCATAAATGCCAAATGGTATAATCTCACTCAGTCCCCTCCTGTGGTGCCCATGACCATCGATGCCAGTTTGCAGCCAACTCGGTCCCTTCCGCATGACATTAATAAGTGGCTGAGTGCACTGGACACAACAAAAGCTATGTGTCCTGACAGCATCCTGACTGTAGTGCTGAATATCTGTGCGTCTGTCCTTAATTGCTCTTGAGAAGGTGGTGGTGAGCCGCCGCCTTGAACCCATGCCGTCCATGTAGCAAAGGTGCTCCCACAGTGCTGTTAGAGAGGGAGTTCCAGGGTTTTGACCCAGTGACGATGAACGAACGGCCGATATATTTCCAAGTCAGGATGGAGTGTGACTTGGAGGGTAACTTGCAGGTGATGGTGTTCCTGTGTGCTGTACATTCTGTGCAATTCTATGCCGCGGTTCAAGAAGGCGACCCAGCAGCACATTCTCAAGGGAAACCCGAAATGGGCAACAAATTCTGGCCTTGCCGGCGATGCCCATACATAGCGCAGAAGGAGGCCATCTCAGACCATCGTGTCCGCGCCGGCCGACAAAGAGCCGCACGGCCCTTGGTCAGCAGCCCTAAAGGTTACATATAAACCTATGAACAATTGCGGAAAGGCAAAGAACACCCAGCCCAACCAGTCCGCCCCACACAACTGCGACACCCCTTATACTGAAAGATTCTACACTCCACCCCAACCGGAGCCATGTGATCTCCTGGGAAAGGCAAAAACCAGATTAAAAACCCAGGCCAATTTAGGGAGAAAAAAAATCTGGGAAAATTCCTCTCCAACCCATCCATGTGATCGAAACTAGTCCAGGAGATCACCCTGGCCGTATTCGATTCCCTGCAGTACTTACCATTATATCTGCACTGTTCAACAAGAGGTTATTCAGTCTAATCCCAATTACCAGCTCTAGATCCATAACCCTGCAGGTTATGGCACTTTAAGTGCCCATCCAACCATCTCTTAAAAGTGGTGAGGGTTTCTGCATCCACCACTCTTCCAGGCAGCGAGTTCCAGACCCCCACAACTCTCTGCATAAAGAAACCCCCCCTCAAATCCCCTCTAAACCTTCCACCAACCACCTTAAAACTATGCCCCTCCTGCAGCCCATGACTTTCCTCTTCATTATCAACCACACAGCCAATTTTAGTTTTGTCTGCAAACTTCTTAATCAAACTCCTTATATTCAAATCAAAATCATTGATATATACCACAAAAAGCAAGGGACTCAGTACTGAGCCCTGTGGAACCCCACTGGAAACATCCTTCCAATCACAAAATCATCCATCAACCATTACACTTTGCTTCCGACCTCCAAGCCAATTTTGGATCCAACTTGCCACTTTGCCCTGGATCCCATGGGCTTTAACCTTCATGACCAGTCTACCATTTGGGACCTTATCAAAAGCTTTGCTAAAGTCCATATACATCATATGCACTACCCTCATCAACTCTCTTGATTACCTCCTCAAAAAATTTGATCAGGTTAGTCAAACACAATCTTCCCTTAACAAATCCGTGTTAACTGTCCCTAATTAAATCTTGCCTTTCCAAATGTAGATTTATCCTGTCTTTCAGGATTTTTTCCAATAAGTTTCCCACCACTGAGGTTAGGCTGACAGACCTGTAATTACTCGGCCTATCCCTTTCTTCCTTCTTAAACAAGGGTACTGCTCCTCCAGTCCTCCGGCACCATGCCCAAATCCAAAAAGGACTGGAAAATAATGGTTAAAGCCTCTGCTGTTTTCTCTTTTGCTTCGCTCAACAGCCTGGGGTGCATTTCATCCGTGCCTGGGGACTTATCTACTTTCAAAGCTGCTAAACCCCTTAATACTTCCTCTCTCACTATATTTATTTCATCCAGAATATCTCACTCTTCCTCGATTGCAGTATCTGCATTGCCCCTTTCCTTTGTGAAAAAAGATGCAAAGTATTCATTTGGAACCTTACCAACAACAACTAAAACAATGATGATCCCAGATGAGATCCATTACCTCATATTGCCCAAAGTTTGTTCCCCTGATGAGAGGGAAGTTATCTCATAGTGCAGCCTGCGGCCCATTCCAGGGTTCTAACTCCCCTCCCATCAGAGTGGCACGGTCGGTGCTGCTCCCATTTACTGCTACTTCATTAGGATGGGCGCCATGCTTGTGCCCGTCAGTTTGCAGATAGCGTGCAACAATTATTTAAAATAAACCCATCCCCGCGATTTGGTCATCATTTTGAAGAGTCAATAGCTTTAAATAGACTTAAATTAGATTTAATTGAATTGTATAAAATTATGCGGGGCCGAGATAGAGTGGGTAGGAAACATAGAAAGATAGAAAATAGGTGCAGAAGTAGGCCATTCGGCCCTTCGAGCCTGCACCGCCATTCAATAAGATCTTGGCTGATCATTCACCTCAGTATCCCTTTCCTGCTTTCTCTCCATACCCCTTGATCCCTTTAGCCGTAAGGGCCATTTCTAACTCCCTGTTGAATATATCCAATGAACTGGCATCAACAACTCTGCGACAGGGAATTCCACAGGTAACAACTCTCTGAGTGAAGAAGTTTCTCCTCATCTCAGTCCTAAATGGCTTACCCCTTATCCTTCGATTATGTCCCCTGGTTCTGGACTTCCCCAACATCGAGAACATTCTTCCTGCATCTAATTTGTCCAGTCCCGTCAGAATTTTATATGTTTCGATGAGATCCCCTCTCATCCTTCTAAACTCCAGTGAATACAGGCCCAGTTGATCCAGTCTCTCCTCATATGTCAGTGCTGCCATCCCAGGAATCAGTCTGATGAACCTTCGCTGCACTCCCTCAATAGCAAGAACGTCCTTCCTCAGATTAGGAGACCAAAACTGAACACAATATTCCAGGTGATGCCTCACTAAGGCCCTGTACAACTGCAGTAAGACCCCCCTGCTCCCATACTCAAATCCCCTAGCTATGAAGGCCAACATACCATTTGCCTTCTTCACCGCCTGCTGTACCTGCATGCCAACTTTCAATGACTGATGTACCATGACACCCAGGTCTCGTTGAACCTCCCCTTTTCCTAATCTGCCGCCATTCAGATAATATTCTGCCTTCATGTTTTTGCCCCCAAAGTGGATAAGCTCACATTTATCCACATTATACTGCATCTGCCACGCGTTTTCCCACTCACCTAACCTGTCCAAGTCACCCTGCAGCCTTTTAGCGTCCCCCTCACAGCTCACACTGCCACCCAGCTTAGTGTCATCTGCAAACTTGGAGATATTACCCTCAATTACCTCATCCAAATCATTAATATATATTGTAAATAGCTGGGGTCCCAGCAATGAGCCCTGCGGCATCCCACTAGTCACTGCCTACCATTCTGAAAAGGAAGGACCTATTTCCCTTTGCAGAGGGGTCAATAACCAGTGGACACAGATTTAAAGTAGTTGTGGAAGGATTAGAGGGGAGCTGAGGAGACATTTCTTCACCCAGAGGGTGGTGAGGGTCTGGAACTCACTGCCTGAAAGGGTGGTCGAGGCAGAAACCCTCATAGCATTTAAAAGGTACCCAGAGAGTGGTGAACCTGTGGAATTCTCTACCACAGAAAGTTGTTGAGGCCAATTCACTAAATATATTCAAAAAGGAGTTAGATGTAGTCCTTACTACTAGGGGGATCAAGGGGTATGGCGAGAAAGCAAGAATGGGGTACTGAAGTTGCATGTTCAGCCATGAACTCATTGAATGGCGGTGCAGGCTCGAAGGGCCGAATGGCCTACTCCTGCACCTATTTTCTATGTTTCTATGTACTTGGGTACCAGTTGTCCTGGTTAACCCTTGCCACTGGATAAAGACCTGGCTCTGTCAAGCTCCTGTGGTGGCTGGTGTTCAACGGTCACCACACGTTAAAAAAATCCACGCAACATCGGGTCCTTCATTGAAACACCTGTGAACTCATGGAAGCAAGTTTGAGGGATCGCCTATGCTGATGGGATATGCACTTGAAGAGCTGCAACTTACAGGGCTACGGACCAAGTGCTGGAAGGTGGGATTAGGCTGGGTAGCTCATTTTCGACCGGCGCAGACAAGATGGGCCGAATGGCCTCCTTCTGTGTCGTAATTTTCTACGATTCTATGATTCTATAGCTGGGCGCCTTAAAACACTCCACCTTCAGCGGCGTTAGTGCAGGGACTTGGAATTTTGGGACCGCTGTTTTGAAATGATGTAACATTGTTTCCGATTCACAGCAGATTCAGTAGGTTCGTCACTGTTCTGTCTCCTTATGATGAATAAAACACCTGATAAAACACACAGCCTGAATCTTGACCATTCAATCTGGTTTTCTATTTGAGTAAATGCATGTGGATAACCTATGTAAGGAGTCTGACCAAAGATAATGGTTCCAGAACATAATGCCCTTTGCTCCATATATCAGCCGTGGCTCAGTGGGTAATAGTCTTACCTTTGAGTCAAAGGATTGTGCATTCAAGTCCCATTTCAGAGATGTGAGTACAAAATCTAGGCTGACAATTCATTGCAGTGTTGAGGGGGTGCTGCACTGTCAGAGGTGCCATCGATCAGATGAGGCCCTAAACTGTCTGCATCCGATACTATTACTGGAAGTGGAGCCAAAGAATTCTCCCAGGGTTTCTGGCCAATGTTTATCCCTCAACCAATGTCACTAAAACAGATTATCTGGTCATTATCACATTGCTGTGTGCTAATTGGCTGCCACAGGTTGACACTGACGACACACCACAAGATTACTTCATTGGCTGCAAAGCAGTTTAGGACATCGTAAAAGGAGTTATGTAAATGCAAGTCATTTTTTTTCTATACATCAGAACTGTTACCTTTAGGAAAAAACTTTCAGGGCTACGGGGAAGGGGCGGGGGGAGTGGCACTAGCTGAGGTGCTCTTGCAGAGAACCGGCACGGGCTCAACGGGCCGAATGGCCTCCTTCTGTGCTGTGACCATTCTGTGATACTATGGAGGAAGAATTCAGGTCATTTGCGCCCTCCCCCCGCGTTAGCACCCCCAACAGGGCGCAAATGACTTTGCAACTGGGCACGTCACTGGTAACTACCCCGCTAAATTCGGCAGGAGTGGGGCACACAGCTCAGCAGCGCTACGCACGTGGCTGGAAAATTGGTGCAGGAGGGAAGGCTTTAAATTTTTGAGGCATTGGGACCACTTCTGCGGGAGGTGGGACCTGTACAAATCGGACGGGTTGCACCTCAACAGCGCCGAGACCAATATCCTCGCAGGGAGTTTTGCTAGTGCTGTTGGGGAGAGTTTAAACTAGCTTGGCAGGGGGATGTGAACCTGAGAATGAATTCAAAAGGGAAGGAAGTAAAGCAGAAGTTGGATAGCAAGAATCGAGAAAGTAAATCCATAAGACAGAGGAAACAGTATGTAGTAAGCAAGGAGGTCTTCCTGTGCTGAATGGTATATAATTTAATGCAAGGAGTATAGCGAATAAGGTGTATGAACTAAGAGCACAGGTAGACACTTGAGAGTATGACATTATAGCCATTACAGAAACATGGCTGAAAGAGGGGCAGGTTTGGTAGATTAATATTCCTGGCTACAGGATTTTTAGACAAGATAGAGAGGGGGTAAAAGGGGGAGGGGGGGTTCGGTACTAATTAAAGAAACTATTACAGCGGTGAGGAGGGATGATATGTTAGAGGGGTCATCAAATGAGGCCATATGGGTCGAATTGAAAAATAAAACAGGGGCGATCACACTGCTGGGTGTGTATTATAGATCCCCAAACAATGGGAGAGAGATAGAGGAGCAAATATGTAGGCGAATTGCTGTGAAGTCTAAAAACCATAGGGTAGTAATAGTAGGGGATTTTAACTATCCATATATTGATTGGGACAAATTTAGTGTGAAGGGACTAGAGGGTGCGGAATTCTTGAAATGCATTCAAGAGAACTTTTTTAGTCAGTATGTAGCAAGCCCAACATGAGCAGGAGCTGTCTTAGATTTAGTTTTGGGGAATGAAGCTGGGCAGGTTAAAGGGGTATTCGTGGGGGAGCATTTGGGTGCCAATGATCATAATTCAGTCAGATTCAAGTTGGTTATGGATAAGGACAAGAATAGCCCTGGAATAAAATTTCCGAATTGGGGAAAAGCTAATTTTGCTAAGTTAAGGAGTGATTTGGCCATAGTGGACTGGAAACAGCTACTTGTGGGTAAATCGGTGTCGGAACAGTGGGAGGCATTCATGGAGGAGATCCAAAAGTTTCAGGCCAAACATGTGCCCCTAAAGAAAAAGACTGGGAAAAATAATTCGAGAGCCCCCTGGATATCTGGGGACTTACAGGGGAGGATTAAGAAAAAAAGGGACGCTTATGTCAATGGCTAAATAATTTAGAATCTTTAGAGGAATATAGAAAGTTAAGAGGCAAAATTAAAAAGGATATTAGGAATGCTAAGAGAGAGCACGAGAAATTCTTAACCAGTAAAATTAAGGAAAACCCTAAGATGTTCTATAACTATATTAAGTGTAAGAGGGTAACTAAGGAAAGGGTAGGGCCTATTAGAGACTATGAGGGTAATCTTTGTGTGGAGGTGGAAGATGTTGGTAGGGTCTTTAACAAAAACTTTGCATTTGTTTTCACAAAAGAAAGAGGTAATGCAGATACTGCTATGGAGGAGGAGTGTGATATTCTGGATGAAATAAATATAGTGAGAGAGGAAGTATTTAGGGGCTTAGCAGCTTTGAAATTAGATAAGTCTCCAGGCCCGGATGAAATGCATCCCAGGTTGTTGAGCGAAGTAAAAGAGGAAATAGCAGAGGCCTTGACCATCATTTTCCAGTCCTCTTTGGATATGGGCATGGTGCCAGAGGATTGGAGGACTGTTAATGTAGTACCCTTGTTTAAGAAGGGAAAAAGGGATAGGCCGAGTAATTACAGGCCTGTCAGCCTAATGTCAGTGGTGGGAAAATTATTGGAAAAAGTTATGAAAGATAGGATAAATCTGCATTTGGATAGGCAAGGATTAATTAGTGTTAGCACGAATGTTCCCTCCAAGAATCACTCATCAGTCTGGGTCGGTTCCATACACCAAAACAGTTTATTACGCCGGCGGGGAGATGAAGCCACTCGATCATCCAGGCACATCTCTCCGCTGAACAAAAGATTTCATGGATTTTTATATGTTTTACAACAGTTCACTACAGTTATATTAGCCCATTTTGGCTGAACACTATCCAATCATATTGATTATAGATTACATATCGATTCAATTAGACCAATAGAATTGGTCTTTAAATATGAGAGAGCTGTGTGATCGCCTCATGTTTGGCTAAGGGTTACTCATGGTCTTGTGACATTGTCCAGGCCCCCCCTTATCTTACTGTCCTTGGGTGCTGTCTTTGGGGAGTTTCCTTATCTTAATCCTGTTACAATTAGGGACAGTCAGCATGGATTTTTAAGGGAAGAGGTAACCAAGAGGGTCGATAAAGGTAATGCTTACAATGTAGCATATATGGATTTTAGCAAGGCTTTTGATAAGGTCCCGCATGGTTGACTGGTCATGAAGGTTAAAGCCCATGGGATTCAGGGCAAAGTGGCAAGTTGGATCCAAAATTGGCTTGGAGGTAGGAAGCAAAGGGTAATGATTGATGGATGTTTTTATGACTGGAAGGATGTTTCCAATGGGTTTCCACAGGGCTCAGTACTGGGTTCCTTGCTTTTTGTGGTATATATCAACGATTTAGATTTGAATATAGGGAGTATGATTAAGAAGTTTGCAGACGATACTAAAATTGGCTGTGTAGTTGATAATGAAGAGGAAAGTCATGGGCTGCAGGAAGATATCAATCTACTGGTCAGGTGGGCAGAGCAGTGGCAAATGGAATTGAATTCAGAGAAGTGTGAAGTGATGCACTTTGGGAGGGCTAATAAGGAAAGGGTATAAACATTAAGTGGTAGGCCACTTAATAGTGTAGATGAACAAAGGGACCTTGGAATGCTTGTCTACAGATCCCTGAAAGTAAGGCCAGGTGGTTAAGTAGACATACAGAATGCTTGCCTTTATTGTCAAGGCATAGAACATAAGAACAGGGAGGTTATGCTTAAATTGTATAATACTTTGGTTAGGCCACAGCTGGAGTATTGCGTGCAGTTCTGGTCACTGTATTATAGGAAGGACGTGATTGCACTGGAGAAGGTGCAGAGGAGATTTACTGGGATGCTGCCTGGAATGAGGAATCTTAGTTATGAGGACAAATTGGATAGGCTAGGTTTGTTCTCATTGGAACAGAGGAGGTTGAGAGGAGACCTCATCGAGGTGTACAAAATATTGAGGGGCCTGGACATAATGGATTGTAAATGTCTATTTCCATTGGTGGAGGGGTCTATTATGAGGTGACGTAGTTTTAAGGTGGTTGGGTGGAAAGTTTAGAGGGGATTTGAAGGGAGGTTTCTTTACGCAGAAGGTTGTGGGGATCTGGAACTCGCTGCCTGGAAGAGTGGTGGATGCAGAAACCCTTACCACTTTTAAGAGATATTTGGATTGGCACTTAAAGTGCCGTAACCTGCAGGGTTACAGACTGAGAGCTGGTAATTGGGATTAGACTGGATGACCTTTTGTTGTTCAGCGCACATAGAAGGTAAGTACGGCAGGGAATAGAATATGACCAGGGTGATCTCCTGGACTAGTTTTGATCGCCTGGATGGGTCAGTGAGGAATTTTCCCAGATTTTTTCTCCCTAAATTGGCCTGTGTTTTTATCCTGTTTTTGCCTAACCCAGGAGATCACATGGCTCCGGTTGGGGTGGAGTTAGATGTTTTCAGTATAAGGGGTGTTGCAGTGGTTTGGGGCGGACTGGTTGGGCTGGGTGCTCTTTGCCTTTCCGTCATTGTTCATGGGTTTGTATGTATCCTTTAGGGCCGCTGATGAAGGTCGTGGGGCTCTTTGTCGGCCGGCGCAGACACAATGAGCCGAAATGGACTCCTTCTGCGCTGTAAATTTCTATGTTTCTGTGTTTCTAAGGAAATCAAAGGATATGGGAGTAGTGCAGGAATGTGTTGAGGTTGAAGATCAGCCATGATCACATTAAATGGTTCGAGGGGCTGAATGGCCTACTCCTGCTCCTATTTCTTATGCTCTTATGAAATTATAAAAAACATCAATAACAAAGAAACATTTTCAGTATTATAGAACGAACACTCACATGTGGGAGAATATCTCTTCAGGGGACTCGTTCCTGTTGACTCATGAAGGCTGTTTCATTTGCTTCTCGTTTCCATGCTCGATCAATACCGGTTAAAAGGTACATAAGTACTGCACTTTTTTTTTTATTATGTAGAACTCATGTTTTTGTTGCCAGTAGATATTTTGCAATTGATTTCCTGCTTCAATAGTTCTTGGTGTGGGTGTGAAGGAATGTCCAAGGGGACAGATAAAGTCCTCATTTCGGCGTGTCTGGAAAAGATCCCCTCTACTGCCAGCTTAATGATGCACCATTAGAAATATTAGCACCATGCCCCATGTTTCAGTGACATCTGTGAGTCATATCCCCTTGGGCCAATCTTTTAATTACTAACGTCTATCCCCCAAGGTGAACAGATATTAAATTGCATTTTAAGTGGACACAGTTTCAGTCATGAATGGCCAGCTTATTTAACTCTTCAAGGTTCGGATGACATCTCCAAAAATATGCATGTGTTGGAGGGATGCGGCAGCATTGTGGTGATGTTACTGGACTGCTAATCTGACTCATCAGTCACCTGAGAAATCATGTCAGTTTGGAAGAAAATCATCCTCGACTCCGAGGGGCTGCCGAAGAAGAAGAGTAATCCAGAGGAGCAGAGGCCTGGACAAATAATGCGGAGACATAGAAACATAGAAAATAGGTGCAGGAGTAGGCCATTCAGCCCTTCGAGCCTGCACCGCCATTCAATAAGATCATGGTTGATCATTCCCTCTATACCCCTTTCCCGCTTTCTCTCCATACCCCTTGATCACTTTAGCCGCAAGGGCCATATCTAACTCACTCTTGAATATATCCAATGAACTGGCATCAACAACTCTCTGCGGCAGGGAATTCCACAGGTTGACAACTCTCTGAGTGAAGAAGTTTCTCCTCATCTCAGTCTTAAATGGCCTACCCCTTATCCTAAGACTGTGTCTCCTGGTTCTGGACTTCCCCAACATCGTGAACATTCTTCCCGCATCTAACCTGTCCAGCCCCGTCAGAACCTTATACGTTTCTATGATATCCCCGCTCATCCTTCTAAACTCCAGTGTATAAAGGCCTAGCTGATCCAATCTCTCCTCATATGTCAGTCCAGTCAACCCTGGGATTAGTCTGGTGAACCTTCGCTGCACTCCCTCTATAGCAAGAACGTCCTTCCTCAGATTAGGATACCAAAACTGAACACAATGGCCCCAAGTTTCCACATGATTTGCTCCTGATTTTTAGGAGCAACTGGTGTAGAACGGAGTATCTTAGAAATCGGAATTCTCCACATTTGGTTTTCTGCAGTTCTAGTCAGGTAGAACAGTTTCACTTTGGAACTGAATTTTTTTTTCAAAAGGGGGCGTGTCCGGCCACTGACGCCTGATTTGAAAGTTTCCACAGTGAAAACGTACTCCAAACTAACTTAGAATGGAGCAAGTGAAGATTTTTGTAGGCATGAAAAAACCTAGTCTACACTTTAAAAAATCAGGCACAGGTTACAAATTAGGCGTCGGGAACGAGGTGGGGGGGAGGGGGGAAGGGAAGTCATTAAATTCTACAATCAATCCTTAGTTATACTTATACAAATATTATCCAAATAAATCCAACCTGAATAAAAATTTATAAGCAAAGAAAAGATTAAATAAACCATGTTCCTACCTGTGTGAAAGTGCTTCAGGCAGGCCTTTCAGTCAGCGGTGTGGCGTCAGTGTCTCGACGACGGGAGGGGCAGGCAGGCAGCCGTTCCCGACAGTGGGGGCGGGGAGGCAGGGAGAAGGCTGCAGGAAACCTTATTACTTGAGGCAGCCGTTCCCGACGGCAGGGGGGGGAGGCAGGGAGAAGGCTGCAGGAAGCCTCATTACTTGAGGCAGCGGTTTGCTGTCGGGCCTGACCGATGGCAGGGGGAGAAAGCTGCAAGGAGCCTCAGTGCTGATCATGGAAGGGCAATGTGGTTTTATTAAAAAATGTTAAAAATTGAAAAGCTACAAATAATTTGAATAGTCTCAAACAAGTGCATGTGTCCTGTTTATCACAGTCTATCTTTAATTACAGAATGCACTCCCTCACCCTCACACACAGAAATATCAAGAAAATTAAAATACAAGCCTTTGCAAGGGTTCAATAAACAAATTTCCACTTTTTCTGCAGCACTTTTTAAAATGGCCGAGTGCCAATGTTTCCTTCAGACTGCGCGTGCGCGAACGCTCCAACGCGCACGCGTAGGGTTGCCGGCACGAAAAAAACTAATTTAAATTGTACCCGCCCTCTCCTACTTACAAAATCTGCGCGAGTGGTAGGCTCCGCCCCCTGGGCGCCGCGCCAAGCAGACATCGAGCTGCAAAGCGCTCGAGAATAGCGTGTTTTTTTTCAGGTGCCGTTTTCGGCGCGAAAAACGGGCGCCCAGCTCGGAGGGGCACCTGTTTTGCCGCGTGTGGAAACTTGGGGCCATTATTCCAGGTGAGGCCTCACCAAGGCCCTGTACAACTGCAGTAAGACCTCCCTGCTCCTGTACTCAAATCCCCGAACTATGAAGGCCAACATGCCATTTGCCTTCTTCACCGCCTCCTGTACCTGCATGCCAACTTTCAATGACTGATGAAGCATGACACCCAGGTCTTGTTGCACCTCCCCTTTTCCTAATCTGCCACCATTCAGATAATATTCTGCCTTCGTGTTTTAGCCACCAAAGTGGATAACCTCACATTTATCCACATTATACTGCATCTGCCATGCATTTGCCCACTCACCTAACCCTGTCCAAATCATCCTGCAGCCTCTTAGCGTCCTCCTCACAGCTCACACCACCGCCCAGTTTAGTGTCATCTGCAAACTTGGAGATATTACACTCAATTCTTTCATCCAAATCATTGATGTATATTGTAAAGAGCTGGGGTCCCAGCACCGAGCCCTGCAGCACTCCACTAATCACTGCCTCCCATTCCGAAAAGGACCCGTTTATCCTGACTCTCTGCTTCCTGCATGCCAACCAATTCTCTATCCACGCCAGTACATTAACTCCATTACCACGTGCTTTGATTTTGCACACCAATCTCTTATGTGGGACCTTGTCAAAGGCTTTTTGAAAGTCCAAATACACCACATCCACTGGTTCTCCCTTGTCCACTCTACTAGTTACATCCTCAAAAAATTCCAGAAGATTTGTCAAGCATGATTTCGCTTTCATAAATCCATGCTGACTTGGACCAATCCTGTTACTGCTTTCCAAATGCGCTGCTATTTCATCCTTAATAATTGATTGCAACATTTTCCCCACTACTGATGTCAGGCTAACTACCCGTTTTCTCTCTCTCTCTTTTTTTAAAAAGTGGTGTTACATTAGCTACCCTGCAGTCCATAGGAACTGATCCCTAGTCGATAGACTGTTGGAAAATGATCACCAATGCATCCACTATTTCTAGGGCCACTTTCTTAAGTACACTGGGATGCAGACTATCAGGCCCTGGGGATTTTATCGGCCTTCAATCCCATCAATTTCCCCAACACAACTTCCCACCTAATAAGGATATCCTTCGTGAAGACAGAACCAAAGTATTCATTCAATTGGTCTGCCATTTCTTTGTTCCCCATTATTAATTCATCTGAATCCGACTGCAAGGGACCTACGTTTGTCTTCACTAATCTTTTTTTCTTCACATATCTATAGAAGCTTTTGCAGTCAATTTTTATGTTCCTGGCAAGCTTCCTCTCGTACTCTATTTTCCCCCTCCTAATTAAACCCTTTTTCCTCCTCTGCTGAATTCTAAATTTCTCCCAGTACTCAGGTTTGCTGCTTTTTCTGGCCAATTGATATGTCTCTTCCTTGGATCTAACACGATCCCAATTTCCTTTGTTAGCCACAGTTGAGCCACCTTCCCTGTTTTATTTTTACTCCAGACAGGGATGTACAATTGTTGAAGTTCATCCATGTGATCTTTAAATGTTTGCCATTGCCTATCCACCGTCAACCCTCTAGTATAATTTGCCAGTCTATTCTAGCCAATTCACGCTACATACCATTGAAGTTACCTTCCCTTAGGTTCAGGACCCTAGTTTCTGAATTAACTGTGACACGCTCCATCCTAATAAAGAATTCTACCATATTATGGTCACTCTTCCCCAAGGGGCCTTGCACAACAAGATTGCTAATTAGTCGCTTCTCATTACACATCACCCAGTCTAGGATGGCCAGCTCTCAATTGGTTCCTCGACATATTGGTCAAGAAAACCATCCCTAATACATTCCAGAAAATCCTCCTCCACTGCATTGCTACCAGTTTGGTTCGCCCAATCTACATGTAAACTAAAGTCGCCCATGATAACTGCTGTACTTTTATTGCACACATCCATTATTTCTTGTTTGATGCTGTCCCCAACTTCACTACTACTGTTTGGTGGTCTGTACACAACTCCCACCAGTGTTTTCTGCCCTTTGGTATTCCGTAGCTCCACCCATACCGATTCCACATCATCCAAGCCAATGTCCTTCCTTACTATTGCATTAATTTCCTCTTTAACCAGCAACGCCACCCCGCCTCCTTTTCCTTTCTGTCTATCCTTCCTAAATGTTGAATACCCCTGGATGTTGAGTTCCCAGCCTTGGTCACCCTGGAGCCATGTCTCCATGATGCCAATTACATCATATCCATTAACTGCTATCTGCGCAGTTAATTCGTCCACCTTATTCCGAATATTCCTCGCATTGAGGCACAGAGCCTTCAGGCTTGTCTTTTTAACACACTTTGCCCCTTTAGAATTTTGCTGTAATGTGGCCCTTTTTGTTTTTTGCCTTCGGTTTCTCTGCCCTCCACTTTTACTATTCTCCTTTCTATCTTTTGCCTCTGTTTTCCTTTTATTTCGCTCTGTCTACCTGCATTGGTTCCCATCCCCCTGCCTTATTAGTTTAACTCCTCCCCAACAGCACTAGCAAACATTTCCTCTAGGACATTGGTTCTGGTCCTGCCCAGGTGCAGACCATCTGGTTTGTACTGGTCCCACCTTCCCCAGAACCGGTTCCAATGCTGCACGAATTTGAATCCCTCGCTTCTGCACCACACCTCAAGCCACGTATTCATTTAAGCTATCCTGCGATTTCTACTCTGACTAGCACATGGCAATGGTAGTAATCCTGAGATTACTACTTTTGAGCTTCTACTTTTTAATTTAGCTCCTACTTCCCTAAATTCGTCTCATCGGACCTCATCCCGTTTTTTACCTATATCGTTGGTACCTATATGCACCACGACAACTGGCTGTTCACCCTCCCTTTTCAGAATGTCCTGTACCCGCTCCGAGACATCCTTGACCCTTGCACCAGGGAAGCAACATACCATCCTTGAGTCTCGGTTGCGGCCACAGAAACGCCTGTCTACCCCCCTTACAATTGAATCCCCTGTCACTATCGCTCTCCCATTCTTTTTCCTGCCCTCCTGTGCAGCAGAGCCACCCACGGTGCCATGAACTTGTCTGCTACTGCCTTCCCCTGATGAGTCATCCCCCCCATCAGTACCCAAAACGGTGTATCTGTTTTGCAGGGGGATGACCGCAGGGTACCCCTGCACTACCTTCCTTGCACTGCTCTTCCTTTTGGTCACCCAACCCCTATCTGGCTGTGTACCCTTTACCTGTGGTGTGACTAATTCGCTACACGTGCTGTTCACGTCATTCTCAGCATCGTGGACGTTGGGGATTTAAATTCAGCTAATTAAATAAATCTGGAATTAAATAAAAAAGCTAGTGAGCTAGATTTTCCACTTTCTTTGCATGCTTAACACCCACTTAACACACATTTATGCACTGAAATGACGTATAACACCCATATATCGCCCATTTAACCACAAAATGGAAACTGACGGGCATTTTTCGGACACTTATCGCCGAGCGTTACTTTCCCCATGTGCGTAACGCCGGGAAAAAACTAATACCGCCCGCCCACTTTTTGGGGGCGGAATCATCAGAATGAGTGAAATCAACGCCCATAATATCGGCCAGCATTAGTTTCCACACGGAATTAACGCCGAGATTCAATAATACCGCCCAGGAGATCGCCCAGCGTCACTTTCACCGCCTCACACACATATCGCTCACAATATCGCTCGCCCAAAAAACCACCTGGTAAAAGTGCAACTGTTCTGAACTAATCCTAGCAGTGTGGGTGCCATTTTTAAAATCGCAGGTCGCTTTATTCAAAAGGCTGCTTCAACTTTGGGGGAGTTTGGATTGACTCTGGAGTTCTTCTCAGGTGAAGTGACCATCTCAACAGACATATTTTCAGAATCTGGACTATTAGGGGTTTACTGTCTGTGCATTTTAGTGAGAAAATTATTGCTTCTGATCAATCGCTATTTACTTTCATTGCAATGAGGCCTTCCGTTTCTCAGCTGCATCGATTAATATGCAGATGCTGCAGAATGCAGATGGCTCAATGTGTGATGCACATCATTATGTCCCCATTTTAAGACATACAAGAATGAGGAGGAGGGCCAGACCATACACACCCCGCATATACAGGGAAAAGAGGTCTTACCTCGACGTGTCCAAGCACACCTGCCTTTGGAGACTGCGCTTCCACAAGGTGGTGATCAATGAACTATGTGAGCTCATCAGGCCACATATGCAGCCTGCCATCAGGACATCAGTGTCAGTTGAGGTCAAGGTCACCGCGGCACTGTCTTTCTAGGCGTCCGGTTCCTTTCGGGCCTCCGCGGTCGAGATTTCCCTTCTGTCTCACCATGCCACCAATCGCTGCATTAGACAGATCACGGAGGCCCTGTATGCACAAAGGATAGAATTTTTCAGCTTCTCCATGACCACGGAAGCTCAGACTGACAGGGCTGCAGCATTCTACCGCATTGCTAAGTTCCCCAGGGCGCAGGGAGCATTACAGTGCACTCACATTGCCATGCGGGCACCTTCTCAGGACCCAGAGCTTTATCGTAACAGAAAAGGATTTCACTCCTTGAAGGTCCAACTAGTTGTCGACCACATCCAGATCATAATGGCAGTGAATGCTAAATGTCCAGGCACCTTCAATGAGAATCACATCCTGCATGAAAGCGCTGCCTCTGACATGTTTAAGAGTCAGCTACAAGGACTGTCATGTATTCAACTATCATTGTAACCCATGTATAAGCTGACCTAAGTTGTAAACCTTGAGAACATTGACCACAAGGGGGTGAACTTGTGGGAGACACTCCTAACTTGGACTTTCAGGTATAAAAAGCGAAGTTCCACCCACTTTCATCACTTGAGGTCTTGGTAATAAAGGTAACTGTTCACAGAGTGACCTTCGCTCAAGTATGGGCCAAATGTGCATTTATACTGTTTAGTAAGGACATACCATTGGCAATGAGAAACTGGGATTTAAACCACGTGAGCATGGCCACTGGCAGCACAGAAGAGAGGTACTGTGTTGGTGATGATTGGGACGACTTTATTGAGAGACTACAGCAAAGTTTTGTCACTAAGGAATGGTTGGGACAGTATTTGGCCGACAAACACAGGGCTCATCTCCTGATGGTTTGTGGATCCAGAATGTACTCCCTGATGAAGGACCTTCTAGCGCCAGAGAAGCCGGTGGACAAGACGTTCGAAGAGCTCAGTAAGTTGATCGGGGAACACCTTAAACCGGCGAGCAGCATGCACATGGCGAGACACCGGTTTTACACGCACCGGCGGTGAGAAGGGAAAAGCGTTCCAGACTTCGTGGCAGATCCCCGGTGACTGGCGAGCCTATGTAAGTTCCCAGATGCATGCAGAGCGGAGATGCTGCGAGACTTTTTTATTGAGGGCATCGGGCACGCTGGTGTTTTCAGGAAGCTGATTGAGACCAAAGACTTGACCTTGGAAGCGGCAGCTCTGATAGCCCAGACATTTATCTCAGGGGTGGAAGAGACCAGAATGATGTATGACAAAAATCTTGGCTCAAATATGGCAAATGACCAGGGAGTCAACATTGTTAACGCAGCACACAGTTCTCTAGGCAGACGAGGGTGTCATGAATTTACCATCTTGCAATGACAATAGTTATGTAACTGTAACTCATGCACACTGTACCTGTACCCTTGAAATGCATACCCTGACCACAGCGGGTGAGCTTGCGGGAGACACTCCTCACCTGGGTTTCCAGGTATAAAAGGGGAGATCCCACCCAGGGTCAACACTCCTTGGTCCTGGGAATAAAGTGAAGATCACACAGTGACCATGTCTGATACATACATGCCTCATGTGAGTTTGTAACAAGGTGCAGAGACACTACATTTGGCGACGAGAAACGGGACTCACCGAACCACGAGGATGGCCACCGGCGGCACTGAGGAACGCTACTGTGTGGGTGAGGACTGGAATGACTTTGTGGAAAGTCTCCAGCAGAGCTTTGTCACAAAGGACTGGCTGGAAGAGACAGTGGCTGACAAGCGGAGGGCGCATCTACTGACCAGCTGTGGTCCACAGACGTATGCGCTGATGAAAGACCTGCTCGCACCCCAAAAGCCAGCGGACAACTTCTTTGAAGAGCTCAGCCAGCTGATCAGCGAGCATCTCAAGCTGGCAAGTAGCGTACACATGGCCCAGCACCGGTTCTACTCTCACCGGCGTCGGGAGGGTCAAAACATCTCGGACTTCATGGCGGAACTGCGACGTTTGGCCAGTCTCTGTAAGTTCTCCAATGCCTGCAGGGAGAGATGTTAAGGGACTTTTTCATCGAGGGCATTAATCATGCCGGCATTTTCAGGAAGCTCATAAAGACCAAGGACCTGACTTTAGAAGGGGCGGCATTGATAGCTCAGATCTTTATGGCAGGGGAAGAGGAGACCAAACTAATTTACGCACGCAGCCCTGGTTTTAACGTTGCGATGAACCAGGGAGTTAATGTTGTAAAAGTGATACAGAACCCCGCAGACAGGCAAGGGAAATTCAACACCGCCCAGGCAGGCAGGCAAGGGCAATTTGACACCGCCCAGGCAGCAACAAGCTCCAGGGTGGGCCCGCAACAGGGACAATGGAAAGGGGATCGGCAATTCACACCATCACAAGGAACAATGCATCCCGTGATGGGACCATTCAGAGTGCTTAGAAACAGCCAAACGGGCCATCAGAGAGGAATGCCTGGGAATAGTCCTTTTGTTAACAGCACTCTCAGCTCATGCTGGAGGTGTGGGGGTAGACACAGGTTCCAGCTTTATACCTGAAAGATTTGTAATGTCAGTGGACACTTGGCCAGGATGTGCAAAAAGGCAGTAGCGAGGCTAGTCTGCGAGACAGAGGAACCAGACAAGGGGTCTGTAATGCAGGATGAGGCCTGGGGAACAGCCATGAATGCTGAAGTTCAGAGAGTTCATGTGGCTGATGTCCACAGCTCATAAACTAAAATGCCACCTATGATGATGAAAGTCTTACTGAATGGCATCCCGGTGCACATGGAGCTGGATACAGGAGCTAGCCAGTCACTCATGAGCGCCCAACAATTTGAGAGACTATGGCCACACAGAGCCAGCAGGGCCAGCAGGAACGCATTGAGATGCAGCTACGCACGTACACCTAAGAGATCATCCCAGTGCTGGGCAGTGTAAACTTGGTGGTAACATATAATGGGTCACAGAACTGGCTGCCACTCTGGATTGTTCCGGGAAATGGCTCCGCACTTTTGGGGAGGAGTTGGCTAGCTGAGATGAATTGGAAATGGGGGGATGTGCACGCCATTTCATCCGTGGAGCGAAGTTCATGCTCGCAGGTATTGCAAAAATTTGAGTCACTCTTTCAACCCGGTGTCGGAACGTTCAAGGGCACTAAAGTAGTGATACGCATCACTCCGGACGCCAGACCAGTGCGCCACAAAGCCAGAGCGGTGCCATACATGATGCGTGAGAAAATTGAAAATGAATTGGACAGGCTGCTCAGAGAGGGCATAAGTTCGCACATTGAATTCAGCGACTGGGCAAGTCCCATTGTTCCCATCCTCAAAACAGATGGCTCGGTTAGGATTTGTGGCGACTACAAAGCCACCATCAACCGAGTGTCGCTGCAAGACCAATACCCGCTTCCGAGAGCAGAGGAACTCTTTGCCACGCTGGCAGGTGGAAAGTTGTTCACGAAGCTGGACCTCACTTCGGCCTACATGACTCAGGAACTGGCGGAAGAATCCAAGCTTCTGACCACCATCACAACGCACAAGGGATTATTTGTCTACAACAGGTGCCCGTTTGGCATTCGTTTGACAGCGGCTATCTTTCAGCGAAACTTGGAAAGCTTGCTCAAGTCCATCCCTGGAACGGTCGTATTCCAAGACGACATCCTTATAACAGGTCGAGACACCGAGGAATACCTCCACAACCTACAGGAGGTGCTACGCCAATTGGATCGGGTAGGCCTGCGGCTGAAAAAGGCCAAGTGCGTGTTTTTGGCCCCAGAGGTCGAGTTCGGCAGGAGGGTTGCCGCAGATGGGATCCGGCCCACTGAATCAAAAACTGAGGCGATTCGCCGGGCGCCCAGGCCCCGCAACACGTCGGAGTTGCGATCATTCCTGGGACTTTTGAACTATTTTGGGAACTTTCTGCCGAACTTAAGGACATTGTTGGAGCCGTTACACATGCTCCTCCATAAAGGTTGTGAATGGTTTTGGGGGGATTGTCAAGATCGGGCTTTCAATAAGGCAAGGAACCTATTGTGTTCCAACAAACTGTTGACTTTGTATGACCCCTGTAAAAAACTGGTTTTAACATGCGATGCGTCATCCTACGGGGTTGGGTGTGTTTTGCAGCAGGGTAACGATGACGGCCAACTCCAACCGGTGGCTTACGCCTCCAGGTCACTCTCCCAGGCAGAGCGTGGCTATGGCATGGTCGAGAAGGAGGCACTCGCATGTGTGTACGGTGTGAAAAAGATGCACCAGTACCTTTTCGGTTGACAGTTAGAGCTAGAGACGGACCACAAGCCGCGAACATCCCTGTTGTCCGACAGCAAGGCTGTCAACGCTAACGCATCAGCTCGCATACAGCGATGGGCTCTCACGCTGGCTGCATATGACTATACCATACGGCACCGGCCAGGCACCGAAGATTGCGCTGATGCACTCAGCAGGCTCCCACTGGCCACAACCGTGGGGGCGTCGGAGCAGAGCGCCGAGATGGTCATGGCCGTTGAGGCTTTTGACACTGCAGGCTCCCACATCACAGCCCGACAGATCAAACTCTGGACCATCAGGAACCCTCTCCTATCCATGTTAAAGAAATGTGTCCTGACTGGAAATTGGGCGTCCCCACACAGGGCATGCCTCGAGGAAGTCAGGCCATCCATGAACACTCCATCCAAGCCGACTACCTGTTACAGGGCAGCCGGGTAATCATGCCCCAGAAAGGAAGAGAAGCGTTCATCAGGGAACTCCACAGTGAGCACCCAGGCATCGTGTTAAGAAGGCCATTGCCCGGTCACACGTGTGGTGGCCGGGGATTGACTCAGACCTGGAACACTGGGTTCGCAGGTGCACGACATGTGCCGAGCTGGGCAATGCCCCCAGGAAGGCTCCACTCAGCCCATGGCCCTGGCCCACCAGGCCACGGTCACATATTCACGTCGACTATGCGGGCCCGTTCATGGGGAAAGTGTTCCTGATCATAGTCGATGTATACTCGAAGTGGATCGAGTGCATCATATTGAACTCGTGCACGACATCCATCAGAGTGGAGAGTCTGCATACGGTTTTCGCGACCCACGGCTTGCCGGACATCCTGGTCAGCGATAATGGCTCGTGTTTTGCCAGCCGTGAATTACAGGAGTTTATGTCAGGCAATGGGATCAAACACGTCCGGACAGCGCCGTTCAAGCCGGCTTCCAATGGCCAGGCGGAACGGGCGGTCCAAGTCATAAAGCAGGGCATGCTACGCATCCAAGGACCCTCCCTTCAGTACCGCCTATCGTGCCTCCTGCTGGCCTTCAGGTCCCGGCCGCATTCGCACATGCGGAACTCCTCATGAAACGCACGCTCAAGATGCGACTGTCCCTCATTCACCCAAACCCGGCAGACATTGTTGAGGGCAAGCGCCAGTCCCAAACCGATGATCGAGGCTCAAGGGGGAGGTGTATAGATATAGATGACCCTGTATTTGTTCTTAACCATGCTTTGGGACCCAAATGGCTTGAAGGCACTGTGATCGGCAAGGAAGGAAATATGGTCACGGTGGTCAGACTAAACAATGGGCAGATATGCCGCAAAACACTTGGACCAAGTAAAGACAAGGCTCAGCATAGACACGGAGGAATCAGAAGAAGAGCATGATGAGATAGCACCCACACCACTACCAGCGTACGAGCAACAAAGACAGACCTCAGCATGCACAGTCCCTGCGGCCAGCCCGAATCAGGTCAAGTGACAGAGACGCGTGCTGAGGCTCAGCCACGAGAGCCACAACTGCGGCGCTCCACGAGAGAGCATCGACCACCCGATAGACTTAACCCCTGAAACTAAAAGACTCAAGGGGGGAGGTGATGTCATGTATTTCACCATCTTGCAATGACAATAGTTATGTAACTGTAACTCATGCATACTGTACCTCTACCCTTGAAATGCACACCCTGACCACGGGGGGTGAGCTTGCGGGAGACACTACTCACCTGGGTTTCCAGGTATAAAAGCGGAGGTCCCACCCAGGGTCAGCACTCCTTGGTCCTGGGAATAAAGTGAAGATCACACAGTGACCGTGTCTGATACATACATGCCTCATGTGAGTTTGTAACAAGGTGCAGAGACATTACACAGGGCAATCGGACATGCCCCAGCATGTAGTTGAACCCAAAGGGGGAATTCAACAGAGACAATGGCAAGCTGAACAGCGATTCATGCCATCGCAATGGACAATGCGGCCAGTAATGGGGCCATCTACACCTGTTAATGGTGCGCTTAAGGACACTTACAGAGACAGTCAGAGACGATCGACTGGTAATGGACATTTTGTTTCCAACAACGGGGCCTCCAGTTCATGCTGAAGGTGTGGAGGCAAACACACAGCCAGAGCTTGCAGATATCAGCAATATAACTGCAGAAACCGCAACATTAGCCGTCACTTGGCGCGTATTTGCAGGAAGCCTGCAGCCAGGTTAATGTACGAGGAGAACGGGCCCGATGTAAGCCCTACGAGGTCAAATGAATACTGGAGGGAATCGCTGGAAGCTGAAGTTCAGCGAGTTCATGTGGAGCACATATACAGTTCATATACCAGGATGCCACCGATAATGATGAAAGTGCTCCTCAATGGCACCCCAGCATTAATGGAGCTTGACACGGGGGCCAGCCAGTCCCTGATGAGTATCAAACAGTTTGAAAGGTTGTGGGTGTCCAAGGCCAGGAGGCCAAAATTATCGCCAATTGACGCACAGCTACGGACATATACAAAGGAGATCATTCCGGTGCTAGGCAGCGCCATGGTAGTCGTGACCCACAAAGATTCGGAGAACAGGTTGCCACTCTGGATTGTCCCGGGGGATGGTCCCGCACTACTGGGGAGGAGTTGGCTTGCTGTTATGAACTAGAAATGGGATGATGTCAATGCAATTTCTTCTGTGGAGCGAGTATTATGCTCACAGGTCCTGGACAAATTTGACTCATTATTTCAACCCGACATCGGCACTTTCATGGGGGCCAAGATAGTGATTCACATAAACCTGGACACCAGGCCAGTACACCACAAGGCCAGAGCGGTGCCGTACGTGATGCGGGAAAAGATAGAATGCGAATTGGACCGCCTGCTGAGGGAAGGCATCATCTCGCCAGTCGAATTCAGTGACTGGGCGAGCCCGATCATTCAGGTGCTCGAGGCGGATGGGTCGGCCAGGATATGTGGCGATTACAAGGCCACCATCAATCGGGTGTCACTCCAAGACCAGTACCCACTACCGAGAGTGGAGTACCTCTTTGCGACGCTATCCGGTGGCAAATTTTTTTCAAAATTGGACCTGACCTCAGCTTACATGACCCAGGAGCTGGCTAGTGAGTCGAAGAAGCTGACCACCATCATGACACACAAGGGGTTGTTTGAGTACAACAGATGTCCGTTCGGGATTCGTTTGGCTGCCGCGCTCTTTCAGAGAAATATGGAAAGCCTCCTCAAGTCGATTCCAAGGACGGTGGTTTTTCAAGATGACATCCTCATCACGGGTCACGATACTGAAGAACATCTCCACAACCTGGAGGAGATGCTACACAGACTGGACCAGGTAGGCCTGCAACTGAAAAAGGCGAAATGCGTCTTCCTAGCTCCAGAGGTAGATTTCCTGGGGAGGAGGGTAGCAGCAGATGGGATCAGACCTACTGCGTCCAAAACGGAAGCGATCCAGAGAGCACCCAGACCCCGTAACAGGACGGAGCTGCATTCGTTCCTGGGGCTCCTGAACTATATTGGTAACTTTCTTCCCAAATTGAGGATGCTGTTAGAGCCGCTACATGTGCTCCTACGCAAAGGTCGCGATTGGGTCTGCGGGACAGCCAGGAAAGGGCTTTTGATAGAGCACGCAATTTGTTATGCTCGAACAAACTGTCAACGTTATATGACCCGTGTAAGAAACTTGTTTTAACATGCGATGCGTCGTCCTATGGGGTCGGGTGTGTGTTGCAGCATGTGAATGCCAATGGTCAGTTACAGCCGGTAGCTTATCCCTCCAAAAGTCGGTCCCAGGCAGAAAAGGGCTATGGGATGGTAGAAAAGGAAGCGCTAGCATGTGTATATGCAGTAAAAAAAAAATGCACCAGTACCTGTTTGGCAGGAAATTTGAGCTGGAGACAGATCACAAACCCCTAACGTCCCTTTTGGCCGACAACAAGGCCATAAATGCGAATGCATCGGCCCGCATACAGAGGTGGGCACTCATGTTAGCCGACTATGACTACACAATTCGGCACAGACCGATGCACTCAGCAGGCTCCCACTAGCCACCACTGAGGAGGCAACTGAGCATGATGCTGAGATGGTCATGGCTGTTGAATCTTTAGAAAGCAAAGGCTCACCTGTGACAGCCCGTCAGATTAAAGTCTGGACAAATAAAAACCCGCTACTGTCTTTAGTTGAGAAATGTATCCTGAATGGGGACTGGGCAGCCATGTACGGAGCATGGCCTGAGGAATTTAAACCGTTTCATAGGCGCAAGGATGAACTCTCAATTCATGCCGATTGCCTACTGTGGGGAAACCGAGTAGTCAATCCCCAGATGGGCAGAGAGGTGTTTATCAGAGAACTTCACAATGAGCATCCGGGCATTGTCATGATGAAGGCAATTGCTAGGGATAGATATAGACCTGGAACTTTTTTGTTCGCAGGTGCAACACGTGTGCTCAGCTGGGCAACGCACCCAGGGAAGCCCCCCTTAGCCCCTGGTCCTGGCCCGCCAAGCCATGGTCACGCATCCATGTGGACTACGCAGGTCCTTTCATGGGAAAAATGTTTTTGGTTGTAGTAGATCAAATGGATTGAGTGTGCCATTTTAAATTCAAGCACATCCTCTGCCACGGTAGAAAGTCTATGGGTAATGTTCGCCGCCCATGGTCTACCGGATGTCTTGGTCAGCGACAATGGCCTGTGCTTCACAAGCACTGAATTCCAGGACTTCATGGCAGGCAATGGAATCAACCAGAACGGCACCGTTCAAGCCGGCCTCAAACGGCCAGGCGGAACGAGCAGTGCAGATAATCAAACAGGGGATGCTCAGAATCCAAGGGGGTTCCCTACAAAGCCACTTATCACGCCTCCTGTTGGGCAATAGATTCCGACCACACTCGCTCACAGGGGTTCCACCCACAGAGCTGCTAATGAAAAGGATGCTCAAAACGAGATTATCCCTTATACACCCCACTATGAAAGAAATTGTTGAGAGCAGGCATCAGTCACAATGTGACTACCATGACAGGAATGCGAGGGCGCGATGTATTGATGTCAATGAACCTGCTTTTGTCCTTATTTACGCTGCAGGGCCCAAATGGCTTGCAGGTACTGTGATTGCTAAAGAGAGGAATACGGTTTTGGTAGTTAAACTTCCCAATGGACAAATCTGCCGCAAACATGTGGATCAAACTAAAAGGAGGTTCAGCAACCCCATAGAAGAAGCAGAGGAAGAACACGACGTAGAGCTTACTCCACCACAGGTGACCGAACACCGGAACCAAGTGGAGGAGAGCCCAGTCACTGTGGGCAGTCCGGACAGGCCTGAGGCACCGCAAACAGCAGACACTCAGGCCAGCGCCCAACGAACGGAGCCCCAACTCAGACGCTCTACAAGGGAGCGTAAACCACCAGAGAGTCTGAACCTGTGATCCCAATAAGACTTTGGGGGGAGGTGATGTCATGTATTCAACTATCATTGTAACCCATGTATAAGCTGACCTAAGTTGTACACCTTGAGAACATTGACCACAAGGGTGTGAACTTGTGGGAGACACTCCTAACCCGGACTTTCAGGTATAAAAGGGGAAGCTCCACCCACCTTCATCACTTGAGGTTTTGGGAATAAAGGTAACTGGTCACAGAGTGACCTTCTCTCAAGTATGGGCCTCGGATGCATTTATACTGTATAGTAAGGACATATCAAGGACAATGCTGTATGCTTGATGATAACCGATATGGCCTAGCCACCTGGCTGATGAGCCCCCTGTATGACACCTACACCAAGGCCAAGAAGCGATACAACCAGAGCCACAGAGACACACACAATGTGGTCCAGAAAACAATAACTGTGCTTAAGCAATGCTTCAGATGTCTGGATCACTCAGGAGGGGAACCACAATACAACCCTGAGCAAGTAGGTAAATTCGTGGAAATGTGCTCCATGCAGCACAACCTGCTGATCTGGAGGGGACAAGAATTGCAAGAATGCACTGATGCTCCACCTCAGGAGAGAGGGGAATAGGACAACAAGGGGCTGGATGCTGACCTAAGGCCAGACAATCAGGCTGCATTCGAACCATGCGCCCACTACCCCCTCCAAACCGCAGGGAAGGGGCCGTGGTGGCTACATAGCTGCAAGACTCTTACGTGAGGAGCTGATATCTGAAATATTTGCCTGAAAGTACGTTGCTATGACTGACAACACTGGCACACTCAACTCGGGAGCAGCAAAGCAACATTACAGGCGGCTCAAGGCTGAGGTCTAAAAAAAACCTGGGAGCTAAAGAACAGGTGGTGGATGGAGAAAGCACAGGAGCTACAGCAGCTGGCCGACAGCCATGATGTGCGAGGATTCTTCATCGCAGTCAAGGCCACCTACGGTCCAAACACCAAGGCCCCACCCTACTGCTGGCCAAGAACGGGGAAACACTCATCAAGGACACCGAGGCAGTCAGGGCCCACTGGAAGGAGCACTTCGAAGATCTCCTTAATCGAGACTCTGTCTTTGAATCGAGTGTTCTCGACTCCATCCCGCAGCATGCTACCCACAGTGAGACCCCAACACTGCACATGGTAGAAAAAGCCATAAAACAGCTCAAAAACAACAAGGAGACAGGTGCGGATGGAATCCCTGCTGAGGCACTGAAATATGGCGGAGAGGGGCACTGTTGGTGTGACTACATGACCTCATATTTCTCATCTGGAGGGAGAACAGCATGCCGGGAAATCTCAGAGATGCAGTGATCGTGACCATCTTTAAAAATGGCGACAAGTCCGACTGTGGCAACTACAGAGGAATCTCCCTGTTATCAGCCACTGGGAAGATCATCGCTAGAATCCTCCTCAACCATCTTCTCTCTGTGGCCGAAGAGCTCCTCACAGAGTCGCAGTGCAGATTTCGTCCTCTACAGGGCACAACGGACATGAATTTTATAGGGCAACAGCTGCAGAAAAAATGTAGGGAACAGCGCCAGCCCATACACATGGCCTTCTTCGACCTTACAAAGGCCTTTGACATTGTCAACCATGAGGGCCTATAGAAACATAGAAACATAGAAAATAGGAGCAGGCCATTCGGCCCTTCGAGCCTGCACCGCCATTCAATGAGTTCATGGCTGAACATGTAACTTCAGTACCTCCTTCCTGCTTTCTCGCCATACCCCTTGATCCCCCTAGTAGTAAGGACTTCACCTAACTCCCTTTTGAATATATTTAGTGAATTGGCCTCAACTACTTTTTGTGGTAGAGAATTCCGCAGGTTCACCACTCTCTGGGTGAAGAAGTTTCTCCTCATCTCGGTCCTAAATGGCTTACCACTTAGCCTTAGACTGTGACCCCTGGTTCTGGACTTCCCCAACATTGGGAACATTCTTCCTGCATCCAACCTGTCTAAACCCATCAGAATTTTAAATGTTTCTATGAGGTCCCCTCTCATTCTTCTGAACTCCAGTGAATACAAGCCCAGTTGATCCAGTCTTTCTTGATAGGTCAGTCCCACCATCCCGGGAATCAGTCTGGTGAACCTTCGCTGCACTCCCTCAATAGCAAGAATGTCCTTCCTCAAGTTAGGAGACCAAAACTGTACACACTACTCCAGATGTGGCCTCACCAAGGCCCTGTACAACTGTAGCAACACCTCCCTGCCCCTGTACTCAAATCCCCTCGCTATGAAGGCCAGCATGCCATTTGCTTTCTTAACTGCCTGCTGTACCTGCATGCCAACCTTCAATGACTGATGTACCATGACATCCAGGTCTCGTTGCACCTCTTCTTTTCCTAATCTGTCACCATTCAGATAATAGTCTGTCTCTCTGTTTTTGCCACCAAAGTGGATAACCTCACATTTATCCACATTATACTTCATCTGCCATGCATTTGCCCACCCACCTAACCTATCCAAGTCACTCTGCAGCCTCATAGCATCCTCCTTGCAGCTCACACTGCCACCCAACTTAGTGTCATCTGCAAATTTGGAGATGCTACATTTAATCCCCTCGTCTAAATCATTAATGTACAATGTAAACAGCTGAGGCCCCAGCACAGAACCTTGCGGTACCCCACTAGTCACTGCGTGCCATTCTGAAAAGTACCCATTTACTCCTACTCTTTGCTTCCTGTCTGACAACCAGTTCTCAACCCATGTCAGCACCCTACCCCCAATCCCATGTGCTTTAACTTTGCACATTAATCTCTTGTGTGGGACCTTGTTGAAAGCCTTCTGAAAGTCCAAATATACCACATCAACTGGTTCTCTCTTGTCCACTCTACTGGAAACATCCTCAAAAAATTCCAGAAGATTTGTCAAGCATGATTTCCCTTTCACAAATCCATGCTGACTTGGACCTATCATGTCACCTCTTTCCAAATGCGCTGCTATGACATCCTTAATAATTGATTCCATCATTTTACCCACTACTGAGGTCAGGCTGACCGGTCTATAATCCCCTGTTTTCTCTCTCCCTCTCTTCTCCGTTTCTGATGCCCCCAAAAGTTTGTCACCATCCTCCACCTGCTCCACGAAGACATGCAGGCCGTGATCCTTAATAACAGATCCATCACAGACACAATCCACATCCAGACCGGAGTCAAGCACCAATGTTAGCGTCCTCATCCAGGCCAACATCCCAAGCATTGAAGCACTGACCACACTTGGGCAGGCCACATTGTCCGCATGCCATACGCGAAACTCCCAAAGCAAGCGCTCTTCTCTGAACTCCTTCACGGCAAACGAGCCAAAGGAGGGCAGCGGAAACGTTACAAGGACACCCTCAAAGCTTCTCTGATGAAGTGCAACATCCCCACTGACACCTGGGAGTCCCTGGCCAAAGACCGCCCTAAGTGGAAAAAGTGAATCCGGGAGGCACTGAGCAACTCGCGTCTCGTCATCGAGAACATGCAGAAATCAAGCGCAGGCAGCAGAAAAAGTGAGGCAAACCTGTCCCACCCACCCCTTCCCTTGATGACTGTTTGTCCCACCTGTGACAGAGACTGTGGTTCTCGTATTGGACTGTACAGCTTTTGTGTTCCTAACACAGATGAGACTGCACACAGGGAGGTTAAAGTACTTAATAAAGACCTCAGTCTTTATTAAGACACTCCAGAGTGAGGAACAGGCCTTAGGGGCCGGCTTATATACAGTGCTCCCAAGGGATGCTGGGATCCCTTGGGACTTCAGGGGATGAGCTCCCTGGTGGCGGAACATGGGAGTGCATGCTTTACAGATACACAACATCACTCCCCCGCAAAGTCAAAATGAAAACTATTTATAAGGTGAGGCGGTCGGGAGCCTTTCTTTCCCTGGTGGACCGCCTCGGTACAAATGTCTGTTCTGGTGTGTTGGCTGTGCCCTCGCTGGGCTGGCATATTGTTGGCCCTGCAGGGCTGCTGGGTGAGCCTAGCCTTGCTGTGCTGTTGGGCGTGGTGGGTTCGATTTCCTGGTCAGGGGTTGTGTCGTTGATCCTTTGGGTGTGTGTTGTGGGCTCGAACAAGGTGGTGTCTGCTGTGGGTTGTTCAGGGCAGTCTGTGAACCACAGCCTCGTTTGGTCCAGCTGCTTTCTGCAAATTTGTCCATTGTCTGGTTTGACTACAAACACCCTACTCCCTTCTTTAGCTATCACCGTGCCCGCGATCCACTTGGGACCATGTCCATAGTTTAGCACATACACAGGGTCATTCAGATCAATTTCCCGTGACACAGTGGCGCGACCATCGTTTACATTTTGTTGCTGCCGCCTGCTCTCTACCTGATCATGCAGGTTGGGGTGAACCAGCGAGAGTCTGGCTTTAAGTGTCCTTTTCATGAGTAGCTCAGCCAGGGGCACCCCCTGTGAGCGAGTGGGGTCTCGTGCAGTAGCTGAGCAGTACTCAGGACAGGCGGGTTTGGAGTGAGCTTTCTGTGACTCGTTTGAGGCTCTGTTTGATTGTTTGTACTGCCCGCTCTGCCTGCCCATTGGAGGCTGGTTTAAATGGGGCCGAGGTGACGTGTTTGATCCCATTGCGGGTCATGAATTCTTTAAATTCGGCACTGGTGAAACATGGCCCGTTGTCACTGACCAGTATGTCAGGCAGGCCGTTGGTGGCAAACATGGCCCTCAGGCTTTCAATGGTGGCGGTGGCGGTGCCTCTCGACATTATTTCACATTCAATCCATTTTGAAAAAGCATTTACCACCACCAGGAACATTTTACCGAGAAACGGGCCTGCAGAGTCGACATGGATCTTTGACCATGGTCTGGACGGCCAGGACCACAAACTTAGTGGTGCCTCTCTGGGCGCGTTGTTCAACTGAGCACACATGCATCATTGCCGTACACAGGACTCGAAGTCAGAGTCGATACCAGGCCACCACAAGTGGGTTCTGGCTATCGCTTTCATCATTACTATACTCGGGTGTGTGCTGTGGAGATCCGAGATGAACGTCTTCCTGCCCTTTTTGGGTAGCACGACATGGTTACCCCACCAACAGGCCTGAATGGACAGCTCGTCCTTTCACTGCTGGAATGGCTTGATTAGCTCTTGCATTTCAACGGGGATGCTGGCCCAGCTCCCATGCAGTACACAGTTTTTAACTAGGGACAGCAGAGGATTTTGGCTGGTCCCAGTCCTAATCTGGCGGGCCATGGTGGGTGATTTATCATTTTCAAACGCTTCCATGACCATCAACAAGTCTGCGGGCTGCACCACCATCAACAAGTTTGCAGGCTGCGGTATTTCCACCCCGTGGTGGGCAATGGTAGCCGACTGAGAGTATCCGCACAGTTCTCAGTGCCTGGCCTGTGGCGGATGGTATAGTTATACGCTGATAGCGCAAGTGCCCACCTTTGTATGCGGGCTGAGGCATTCGTATTTATCCACTTGTTTTCAGCGAACAGGGATATGAGGGGCTTGTGATCGGTTTCCAGCTCAAATTTGAGGCCATACAGGTACTGATGCATATTTTTTACCCCAAACACACACGCTAATGCCTCTTTCTCAATCATGCTGTAGGTCCTCTCAGAATTAGACAGGCTCCTGGAGGCATAGGCGACAGGTTGCAACTTCCCCGCAACGTTAGCTTGTTGTAATACACACCCGACTCCGTACAACGACGCATCACATGCTAGCACAAGTCTTTTACACGGGTTATACAATACAAGCAGCTTGTTGGAGCATAAAATGTTTCTGGCTGTCTCAAAAGCAATTACTTGTTTTTTTTCCCCATACCCAGTTCTCACCTTTATGCAATAACACATGTAGGGGCTCTAAAAGGGTGCTTAACCCCGGTAGGAAGTTAGCAAAATAGTTGAGGAGTCCCAGGAACGACCGTAGCTCCGTGATGTTCTGTGGCCTGGGCGCATTCCTGATAGCCTCTGTCTTGGTGTGTGTGGGCCGAATGCCGTCCGCCGCGATCTTTCTCCCCAAAAACTCAATTTCTGTTGCCATGAAGACGCATTTCGACCTCTTCAGCCGCAGCCTTACGCGATCCACTCGCTGGAGGACTTCCTCCAGGTTTTGTAGGTGCTCGGCGGTGTCCCGACCCGTGACCAATATGCCATCCTGAAAAACCACCATGTGTGGTACTGACTTGAGTAGGCTCTCCATGTTTCTCTGGAAGATCGCTACAGCTGACCGAATTCCAAACGGGCATCTGTTGTGGATGAGCAGTCCCTTGTGTGTGTTGATGCAGGTGAGGCCCTACGAAGACTCCTCCAGCTCCTGCGTCATGTAGGCCGAAGTCAGGTCGAGCTTGGTGAATGACTTGCCTCCTGCCAGCGTCGCAAATAGGTCGTCTGCCTTAGGTATCGGGTATTGATCTTGTCGCGAGAAACGATTAATAGTTGCTTTATAATCGCCGCAAATCATGACAATGCCATCACTTTTGAGAACTGGAACAATCGGGCTGGCCCACCTGCTTAATTCCACTGGGGAGATGATGCTCTCGCGTTGTAGCCTGTCCAGCTCGATTTCCACTCTCTCCCTCATCATGTGAGGTAACGCTCGCGCCTTATGGTGAATGGGTCGTGTCTCTGGGACCAAGTGGATCCGCACCTTCGTCCCGGAAAAATTTCCAATGCCTGGCTCAAAAAGGGAAGGAAATTTGTTAAGAACCTGGGTACATGAGGCCTCATCGGCATATGATAGCGCTCGGGTGTCATTTGCAATTCTAGCGGATTTTGCCTAGCCAGCTCCTTTCAAGCAGTGTGTGGCCATCCCCCGGGACTATCCAGAGTGGCAGTTCATGCACCATGCCCTCATAGGTGATCTTGACCATGGCGCTGCCCAGGACAGTGATAAGATCTTTGGTGTACGTTCTCAGTTTTGTGTGGATGGGGCTCAGGGCTGGTCTGCGTGCCTTGTTGCACCACAGTCTCTCAAACATCTTTTTACTCATGATGGATTGGCTAGCGCCAGTGTCCAGTTCCATGGCTACGGGTAAGCCATTCAATTTTACGTTTAGCATTATAGGTGGATATTTCGTCGAAAATGTGTGCACCCTGTGTACTTCAGCATCTGCCTCCTCTCTCTGAGGCTAGAAATTGCTTTGATCCACCATGGACCGATCTTCCTCTGCCACGTGGTGGTTAGCAGGTTTTGCAGAGCTTGCAGCTCGTCTGAAAGCTCGTTGGAGGTGCCCCATTGTTCCACACCTCTTGCAAACACACCCTTTGAAGTGGCATGAATAGGCTGAATGGAAGCCTTCCCAACACCAACAAGGTGTGAATTGCCTTGCATTCATCCTTTGTTGGGGACTCTGAGTCATCTGGGTCACCTGAGGCCTGCTGGCAGTTGCAGACTCGTGGTTTCTGCCCTGTACATTTCTGCTCGCAAACACAGTTCCAGTTAATTTATGAACACTGCTAGCACTTGTGTGCTGAGAGATTTGTTTGGTGTTATCACTGGTAAACATAAACGCCTGCGCTATCGAAATGGCCTTACTGAGGGTCGGTGTCTCTACAGTCAAAAGTTTTCGTAGGATGGTCTCGTGGCCAATGCCCAGTACAAAAAAGTCCCTGAGCATTTGCTCCAGGTAGCAATCAAACGCACATTGTCCTGCAAGTCGCCTTAGCTCGGCGACGTAGCTCGCCACTTCCTGACCTTCAGATCGCTGGCACAAGTTGAACCGATACCTCGCCATCAGCACGCTCTCCCTCGGGTTAAGATGCTCCTGAACCAGTGTACACAGCTCCTCATATGACTTATTTGTGCGTTTCACTGGAGCCAGAAGATTCTTCATGAGGCTGTAGGTCGGTGCCCCACAGACCGTGAGGAGGACCGCTCTCCTTTTTGCAGCGCTTCCTTCTCCGTCCAGCTTAAAGTACTACAAAGTACTGGACTAGCCGTTTGACATAGACTTCCCAGTCCTCACCCTCCGAGAACTTCTCCAGGATGCCCACAGTTTGCTGCATCTTTGCGTTGGATTCGTATACTTGTCGCCAGTTATTGTGTTCCTAACACAGATGAGGCTGCACACAGGGAGGTTAAAGTAACAGTGACATCAGTCTTTATTAAGACACTCCAGAGGAGGAACAGGCCTTAGGGGCCGGCTTATATACAGTGCTCCCAAGGGATGCTGAGATCCCTTGGGCCTTCAGGGGATGCGCTCCCTGTGGCGGAACATGGGAGTGTCTGCTTTAAAGATACAAAACAACAGGCACCTGAGAACTCATGCTGGGAGTGGAAGCAAGACTTCCTCAATTCCAAGGGACTGCCTATGATGATGACTGCTGTGCGTATGCAGCTCAGACATCAATGGTGCCCATCACCTTGGTGTCAGTTAACTTTTACGTTGATTGAAGTTAAGTTTTATTTAACTGTTTCATGTTAAGGAATCACAAGTGTGTAACGGTCTAGCTACCTGAGACAATGCACAACAAGGTTATGTTCAATAAAAAAAATGTTATACCAACTTTGGTCTGAAATCTTACGTATCACAGGCAATAACACCCAACCCCCGCCCACACCCCACTTTTTCCACCAATGACATAAATCAAATGTTCAACATGTCCAGCAACACAGAATACAAAGGCAAAGCAGGAGTGTGGTCCCCAGCCCCCATACATTACAACAAATTGCATACACCCAGATGGAGATATAACAAGGCCATCACCTGCGGACATGCACCTCACTTTCCTTCCCCCTTCCCCTCCTCGCTCCATGTCGCCTGGCCGAAGGGCTCCTCAGGCGGTGCCTCATTGATGGCGATGAAAGCAGAGGTGGTGGTTGCACGGGTACGGGAGCGGGGGGATGCCAAGGGGGGAACATTCGCTGACCCAGAAGCAGGATCTTGGTCCTGCCTCTCATCTGTTGTTCACAGTGGTGGGGCGGAACCTAGGGAAGGAGTGCCGCGCTCCGGGTCCACTGGGAGGCCTGTGCCCGCCGTGTTCCTGGCTATCGTCTCCAAAGACTCTGCCAGCCAATGAACGTACTCAGTCATTGTGACCAGCTGTCGGGATATGCCCCCCAGCGCTTCGAAGAGCTGATCACCGATGCCTACAGGCCTCCTGGACAACTGTACCATCTCTCTGCTCTCATGTCGCGCTCGTGGACCAGACCTGCCACGTCCACAAAACCTCCGCGGGGTCCAGTCCATCCTGGGCACAGATGGGGTACCCTGTGGCGTGTTGCTTGGGCCGGGACATCCAGATTGGAGGCAGGAATGACCGGAGGAGCACCAGATGGTCTTGGGATGGAATGGCTTCTGGAGCGTGGCGATGCAGGTTCATCGAAGTCAGCGTTCTCACCCGTAGAGAACAGACCCAGCAGATTGACGGGCGAGAAACGGAGCTCCTCAACAGATGTAGGATGATCTGGTGAGTCCTGCCCCGCGCCCTCCACCGTCTGGCCTCTGTGGCCTTGCCTGGGGCCGCGATGCTGGCTGAGCCGCAAAACACAAATGAGGTTATTAGAGGAGAAGGGGGTACTAGGGTGACAAGGTGAGTCCAGCGCTACACACAGCATATGCACGACAAAAGCACCACCGCTCTCAAGATCATAACAGATATCACATTTCATGACCATCAACACATTTGCATTGCGATGATTTTCATTAGGCCAGCATTATTTCTAGGACAATTTTAGAAATCATCTAACATATATGATTGTTCGGATATGAGTGGGTGTGGCATCTATTGAATTTACATCACGCAATGGTGTAAGCTTTACTCACGTGGCATCACTTCAGGGTCTGCAGCTGCTTGTGTGGTTGTCCAGGGGTTCTCCCCACAAATGTGAGCACCCGCTCCTCCATCGCAGTGATGTTGCTGGCAACTGGTGGCCCCCCACCTGTTCGCCGCTGCATGGACCTCATCATCGATAGCTTCTTCTTTAAAAGGTGACAGGTTGACATGGCATGAGATCATTGCTTGTATTAATTGCTAGGTATTGTCACAGAGACTAATACAACACATAACCGATAGATGTAATCATGATTATTATGATAATTATCATTCTTTACCTAAAGACGTGCACCGTGACTGCAGGCTTTGAGTAAAACATTCCCAGTAAAAATGAAAGACCTCACATCTGCTGATAGTCATTCATGACTGTTGCAAATCAAATTATATAAATACATAAGTACATGTAAATAAATGTAATACTTAATCTTGTGGATCCCACAAGGTCGTTCCAGCATTTGCGGCATTGGTTGCCCTCGTCGTTGGTCGCTGACGAGACCACCTCTGCTACCTCAGCCCACATCTTCTGGTAGGCCTTTGGGGTGGGCTTCCCACACCCTCTCTGTGTCAAATCACCCCAGTGTAAATTGACCTCCTGCAGGAGGGAGGCATTTGCCTCGTCTGAGAACCTCCTCACTCTTTTGCGCCTTCCAATGTGCTCCTCTCGCAGCTCACTGCTCTCTCCAGCGTCAGTGACCACAGCGAGCTGTGATGCCTCCTCCTCTCTCTCCATTATAGGCTAAATTCGGTCAAATATCTGGCTGGTAACAGCTAATTTCTGTTTCCCTATTTGCTCTAAAGCTCTAAACTCTCCCTTCCTCCTCCTAAAGCAGCCACACCTCACTCACACATGCCTTCAGTCCCTCTCAGCTCCCTCTCTCTCTGTCTTCTCTTCTGCGCATGGCATGATGACCCTTGACCTCCTGAATCGTGGGAATCGAATGTTGCCATCTCGTTGCTAATGGTGACAGATTAGTAAAAGGGGAGGTGCAAAGAGACCTGGGTGTCATGGTACATCAGTCATTAAAGGTAGGCATGCAGGTACAGCAGGCAGTAAAGAAAGCAAATGGCATGCTGGCCTTCATAGCAAGGGGATTTGAGTATAGGAGCAGGGAGATCTTACTGCAGTTGTACCCTGCCTTGGTGAAACTGCACCTTGAGTATTGTGTGCAGTTTTGGTCTCCTAATCTGAGGAAGGACATTCTTGCTATTGAGGGAGTGCAGCGAAGGTTCACCAGACTGATTCCTGGGATGGCAGGACTGACATATGAAGAAAGACTGGATCGACTAGGCTTAGATTCACTGGAATTTAGAAGAATGAAAGGGGATCTCATAGAAACATATAAAATTCTGATGGGATTAGACAGGTTAGATGCAGGAAGAATGTTCCCGATGTTGGGGAAGTCCAGAACCAGGGGTCACAGTCTAAGGATAAGTGGTAAGCCATTTAGGACCAAGATGAGGAGAAACTTCTTCACTCAGAGAATTGTGAATCTGTGGAATTCTCTACCACAGAAAGTTGTTGAGGCCAGTTTGTTAGGTATATTCAAAAGGAAGTTAGATGTGGCTCTTCCGGCTGAAGGGATCAAGGGGTATGGAGAGAAAGCAGGAATGGGGTACTGAAGTTGCATGATCAGCCATGATCATATTGAATGGTGGTGCAGGCTCGAAGGGCCGAATGGCCTACTCCTGCACCTATTTTCTATGTTTCTAAGGACGGCGACACTTTACTGCAGGAGGTCAGAGAAATTTAACGCTACCGCCCATTTCATATCGCTCGCGGTAACGGCCAATTTCAAAGATGGAGACTAGGGGCTTTGAAAATGGGCGAGAAACCAGCGATCTGAAAACCCATTTTTACCGCCCACGCCGGAAACATAGAAACATAGAAACATAGAAAATAGGTGCAGGAGTAGGCCATTCGGCTCTTCGAGCCTGCACCACCATTCAATATGATCATGACTGATCATGCAACTTCAGTACCCCATTCCTGCTTTCTCTCAATACCCCCTGATCCCTTTAGACGTAAGGGCCACATCTAACTCCCTTTTGAATATATCTAATGAACTGGGTTCAACAACTTGCTGTGGTAGAGAATTCTACATGTTCACAATTTCTCCTCATCTTGGTCCTAAATGGCTTACCCCTTATACTTAGACTGTGACCCCTGGTTCTGGGCTTCCCCAATATCAGGAACATTCTTCTTGCATCTAACCTGTCCAATCCTGTCAGAATTGTGTATGTTTCTATGAGATCCCCTCTCATTCTTCTAAATTCTAGTGAATAAAAGCTAGTCGATCCAGTCTTTCTTCATATGTCAGTCCTGCCATTCCGGGAATCAGTCTGGTGAACCTTCGCTGCACTCCCTCAATAACATGAATGTCCTTCCTCAGATTAGGAGACCAAAACTGGACACAATATTCAAGGTGTGGCCTCACCAAGGCCCTGTACAACTGCAGTAAGACCTCCTTGCTCCGATACCCAAATCCTCTCGCTATGAAGGCCAACATGCCACTTGCCTTCTTCACCGCGATCCGCACAAAAGTGTAAAACCTAGCCCAGTGTCACTAAGGTGGCCATGAAACCACTGGATTGTCGTAAAAGCCCATCTGGTTCAATAATGTTCTTTAGGGAAGGAAATCTGCCGTTCTTACCCATTCTGTACTATATGTGATTCCAGATCCAGAACAATGTGGTTGACTCTTAACTGCCCCCTGAAATGGCCGAGCAAGTTACTCAGTTGTACCAAACTGCTACAAATAACAACAGTTCAAGAAGGCAGCTCACCACCACCTTCTCAAGGGCAATTAGGGATGGGCAATAAATGCTGGCCTTGTCAGTGATGCCGACATCACATGAACAATAAAAAAAAAGGCCCAGAAAGCTGCTCAGTTGTACCAAACCACTACAACAAAGTCAGCACTGTGGGAGTACCTTCACCACATGGACTGCAGCGGTTCAGGAAGGGGACTCACCACCACCTTCTCAAGGGGCAATTAAAGATGGGCATTAAATGCTGGTCTTGCCAGCGACGCCCACCTCCCTTGAACGAATATATGTTTTCTCTCATATAGCAGCAAGGACTGGGGTGTATGGGGTGAGCCTCAAAGGTCGCTCCTCTGCATGGCAAACAACCATAGGAACAAGGAACATGAGCAGGACATCTAGCCCTTTCAAGCTTGTTCCGCCATTCAATGAGATCCTGGCTGATCTGCAACCTACCTCCATATAACTGCCTTTGGCCCATATCCCTTAATACCTTTGGTTAACTGTAAGCTATCAATCTCAGATTTAAAATTAACAATTGATCTAGCATCAAGTGCTGTTTGCGGAAGAGAGTTGCAAACTTCTACCATCCTTTGTGTTTAGAAGTGTTTTCTAATTTCACTCCAGAAAGGCCTGGCTCTAATTTTTAGACTATGCCCCCTAGTCCTAGACTCCCCAAGCAGCGGAAATAGTTTATTGCTGTCTACCCTGTCTGTTGCTTTTACTCTCTTGAGAACTTTGATTAAATCACTCCTTTACCTAGGCCCTGATGACTTAACCAGTTCTCATCAGTGGCTAGTGTTGCCAACTCTGGTTGGACATATTCCTGGAGGTTTCATCTCATGACCTCCAGTCTCCAACTGCCCCCACCCCCCACGCTCATGCCATTGGTTGCCCATCATTTCTGTTACACATGCAATGAAGGTTCAAACTGAGTACTGTTTAACTAAGCAAAGTACAACCTTGGCTCTGCTTTATTTAGGCCCAAAGTGCCTGACTCTCAAAATGGCTGGTCTTTTATACCTGAGCAGCACCATGTGAGTGCTGCTCAGTGGCCTCCAACAGTGATGCCATCTGGTGGCTACAAACGGAATATACACACATGACAACTCCCGTCCTCGCGATGAATGAAAAGTGAACTGACCATTCGTCACCCTAATGGATGATTCTCAACCCTCAGTCAAACTGCCTTTTACCCATCAAGGAAATGAAAGCACCACAAAAGGAGGAGAGTGAGGCGGAGAGGTTTAGGCAGGGAGTTCCAGAGCTTAGGGCCCAGGCAACAGAAGGCACATCCACCAATGGTGGAGCGATTATAATCAGGGCTGGTCGAGAGGCTAGAATTGGAGGAACGCAGAGATCTCGGAGGGTTGTGAGGCTGGAGGAGGTTGCAGAGATAGGGAGGGGAGGGATTTGAAAACAAGGATGAGAATTTTTAAATCGAGGTTTAAAAGCGGGGCCAATGTAGGTCAGCGAGCACAGGGATAAAGGTTGAACGGGACTTGGTGCGAGTTAGGACACGGGCAGCCGAGTTTTGGATGACCGTAAATTTATGGAAACTCCAAGAAGCAAGCAATTGTGTTGCCCTATGGGATGCAGGAGTATTACTGCTGCATTCAAATGAAGGGTCCGCTTTGTGACCAAGTTATGGACCTCCTAAACAGGCAGCTAGTCACAAATTAATTGAATGAAATGCTGTTTCCTGTTAAGACATCGCACATGCTCAAAGGCACAAACAGGAAAATTGAAGGGTCCTTTCTGTCCCCATTTACATGTTCAAGAAAAACACTGGCAGCATTTTAAGACGTCAGCTTAGCACATATCTCGGGCCTAATTTTTATCCTATTAATGACAGCCATTCCCACTAGGCAGGTTCCCACCGGTTTAGGCCACAATTTCTGGCAAAAAGAAAGCAAACCAGCCTATCCTGCAGTGCAAAATTGTCCCACTTTTTCCGGTTAATGCAATGTGACATTTTCAACGGGTTTACCGGTGATGTTTCAGGAGAAAAATACAAGAGATGTGAAAAGCAGCAATTGGGTAAATACTGAGCAAAAAAAAAGAAATGATTAAAGTTGCTGGGCTCATAAATAATGCATTGGCCTTGATTTAACTGAGCGACTTCAGGTGGAAAGTATGAAAGTTCAGAACCTATTGATTACTTCAGATAGATGGAGCTGACTGCACTTAGAATTGTCCGCTGTGCAAACGTCTTCCATGTTACATAGATATTGAGCAACAACATTGAAAATTAATGCAAAAACCACTGTAATAAACTTAAAGGCACAACTCACAATAGAATGCATCTTTTTCTTGACTTCGGTCCCAGCTACACTCCTGCCATTTGATCAGTTGGCCTTGGAGAGGATGGAGTAGAGATTGGCTCGAATTGTACCAGGGATCAGGGACTTCAGTGATATGGAGAGAAACATGGAAAATTGAAATATAGAAAAGAGGTGCAGGAGTAGGCCATTCGGCCCTTCGAGCCTGCACCACCATTCAATATGTTCATGGCTGATCATGCAACTTCAGTACCCCATTCCTGCTTTCTCTCCATACCCCTTGATCCCTTTAGCCGTGAGGGCCACATCTAACTCCCTTTTGAATATATCTAACAAACTGGCCTCAACAACTTTCTGTGGTAGAGAATTCCACAGGTTCACAATTCTCTGGGTGAAGAAGTTTCTCCTCATCTTGGTCCTAAATGGCTTACCCTGATCCCTGGTTCTGGACTTCCCCAACATCGGGAACGTTCTTCCTGCATCTAACCTATCCAGTCCCGTCAGAATTTTATATGTTTCTATGAGATCCCCTCTCATTCTTCTAAATTCCAGTATATATAAGCCTAGTCGACCCAGTCTTTCTTCATATGTCAGTCCTGTCATCCCGGGAATCAGTCTGGTGAGAGATGTGGGAAGCTGGCACTATTCCTCTCCGAGCAAAGATTTAACAGAGGTGTTCAAGATTTTGAAGGGTATTTGATAGATAGGGAGAAACTGTTGCCCCTGGCAGGTGGGTCAATAACTAGAAGACACAGATTTGGGTTAATTGGTGAAAGAACCAGGGAGAGAGATGAGGAGATTATTCTTTGTCCTCGGCATGTTGTTATGACCAGGAATACACGCCTGCCTGGGTGGAGGAAGCAGCTCAGAGTTGCCTCATAGAGCTGTGGAAGCTGGGACTTTGAATAAATTTAATTCAGAAACAGACAGTTTCTTAAACGATAAGGGAATAAGGGGTTGTGGGGAGTGGGCAGAGAAGTGGAGCTGCGTCCATGATCAGATCAGCCATGGTCTTATTGAATGGTGGAGCAGGCTCGAGGGGCCGTATGGCCTACTCCTGCTCCTATTTCTTATGTTCTTATCTTCTTATGTAAGCAGCTTCAATAGTAACATTCAAAGGGAATTTGATATATACTTGAAAAGGAAAACTTTGAAGATCTATGGGGAGGGAGCAGGGGATGTAAGATTTCTAAATCTCTGGCATTAAAGTGACAGCAAGACCAATTATTTTAAAACAATTTGGAATAGTTTATTAAATACACACACACATGCAGATCTGTCAGCAGTCATCAGCTATCCTATGGATCTACTTAGTGACAACAGATAAAACAATGTTACAATCATGATTTATAAAAAGGTACATGTCATTTCCCTCGTGCAAAGCACACGGCCTGCTTCTTGGTCTGTAGAGGAAGGTCCTGCTTTTGCCGTGTGCTTAAGAAGAAAAAGAGACGAGACCCAGCAATCTTTTGTAAGTGGCTTTGCCCTTGGAGGTTTCGAATCACCCCGCCCTTACAACAGTTCTCGACACCGAAATTATAGTAGTGAACAGAAATACATAGTTATAGACAGATCTTTCGGTCTCAACCGTCACAATGCTTTTATTCAAGTTAAAGCACACACCTGCACCCAGTAAAACACACCCTGGTGGTGTAAAACAAACAAACACAGTGCAACACACAACCCCCGGCCCGTCTGAACAGGCCCCTAACGCAAAGTACCCACGACTAAAACACCCCGGCTTGGCTCAATAGGGCACCACCGAATCTGTCCAACAGAATGTGTGTACGCCTATGATCCGTGCAGATACCTCCCCATTGAACCCCTGATGCTTGGTTGGGACATACTATGCGGAGTTCTTAAAGAATGCGTGGGCCTGGATAAATGCTCACCAGTTAACCCTTTTGCTTACCGATGAGCGAGGTTCTCTTTGCTCGTAGATGGTGTTTCTTCTCTCTGTTTCAGATGGAGTGCTCAGTCTTTGAGCACGTTGAACAAAGCAAGCAAGTGTAGAAGAGGAGAAAGAGAGAGAGATGGCAGCCAAAGCTGCCTCTCTTATACCTGCTGTTGTAGGGCACTTTCAAAGGCAAAGGCACCTGCTGAATATATGTATGCATGTATGTATGTGTAAAATGGCAGCCAGATATAAAATGGCTGCCAGGGATTCCGCAAAGCACGAGGGGAATTCAGCTAACAGTTAGCTTGACTACATTTTTGGTAGCTGATGACACTGCAGTTCCATGTACAGGAACACTGGAAAGGGCGAGCTCAGCAAAACGTCCTTAATCCACAAACCACAGACAAGATGTCCTAGCAGAATACTGAACAAAGAAATTCCTGTGACTGTGTAAGGATAAGGAGGTTAGGCGCAAGCAGAACCCAAGGACAGTAGCGATAAGGGGGTCTGGAGAATATCACGAGGCCATGAATAAGCCCCAGCTAAAACATGAGATGATCACGCAGTCCCCGAGTGCCTGGGGGCCAATTCCACTGGCCCAGTGGAATCGATTTGTAATCGTTATGATTGGATTGTGTCCAGCTGACATGGGCTGAGTAAGTGGAATGAACTGTTGTAAAACATATAAATATCGATGAATTTCTTTGTTCGGCGGAGTGGAGTGCCTGGAGTTGGACCAGAGGCTCTCTCCCCGCCGGCGTAATAAAGGCCGTTTTGATGTTGGAACCGACCCAGAGTGTCGAGTGATTCTTCCAGCAAAACATTCGCGCTAACACCTGCCAAATGCTTCTTCTCGCGCCGAAAGTTAGTCCTTCGCCTGAGGCAGTACAACTAAAAAGCAAATGAAACACCTTTTCAGCCGGTGTCTTTGCCAACTGGCTGTTCCTGGGGATAAGGCTTCAACAAGTCTGGGTGGCCGAAAAGCTTCATAGAAACATAGCAACATAGAAAATAGGTGCAGGAGTAGGCCATTCGGCCCTTCGAGCCTCCACCGCCATTCAATGAGTTCATGGCTGAACATGCAACTTCAGTACCCCATTTCTGCTTCCTTTGTGTCTTGAGCACCGACCAATCTTCCTGATGGGTTCCCATTACATGACAAAGGATCCTCCATTAGGTTGCTTCCTGCGATACTTTCCTGCATTCAGCCATCGACCCATCCCTGCCCACCTGATGTGTATTCCTGTGGAACATGTTTGGACCTGTCCCAAGTCCTGCTGTTTGCTCTTCTGCAGTAACAGCAAAGTTAAAAGCAACGTCCAAAAATTAAAGTCCAAAAGTTTATGCTTTTGCTGTTGATGATTTCGCCGTATCCTTACACTTTGGCTTGACTTATTATACCCCTTAAGGCCATAGTTTCTCAGAAAGCCTCAGGATTGGGTCTTGGTTCCAAGACCTTTCCTGATTGGCTTCTCCTCATACATGTGTCTGTCTGGAGGGCCAGTGCCATTCCTTGATTAGGTTAATGGCTTTCCAATTAACACCTTTTCTAGTTTGGCGAATTTCACAGCCATGGAGACATAAACTTGGGGAAGTCATCCATATGGTTTCTTTCAACACTGCAGCCTTTCCATATAATCCATACTTTTAACATTTATATATATATATATATATATTCAGAATCAATTTTATCATTACTAAACACTTTTATTCTTACAGGGGAGTGGGACAAATTGTAGAGTTCTTTCAAAGGGCCAGCACTGGCACGATGGGTTGAATGGCCTTCATCTGTGCTGAAAGATATGATTCTATAAATTGAATGTTACTGATTATGCACAACATGTATTGGGACATAGGAGAAAGTGCTTTGTTGGTTTACACGACTATCTGCAATTGTACAATAGTCCTGGGATAGATTTTCAACTTGCCACTGATGAATAAAACTGACCTTTCTTATCAGCTGCCCATTGACAGAAACTGCCCGAGTTCCATTTCCAAGGTTGGTTTTATTAACAGGCTCCACTTTTACACCTGGTGGCAAATTGAAATTCTACCCCACTAAATCAATCTTTGTTTTCAAATCCATCCAAGGCCTTGCCCCCTCCCTCTCTCTGTAATCTACCACAGCTCCACAACCCCCCCGAGATGGCTGCACTCCTCTAATTCTGCCCTCTTGAGCATCCCTGATTATAATCGCTCAACCATTGGTGGCCGTGCTTTCTGTTGCCTGGGCCCCAAGCTGTGTAATTCCCTGCATAAACCTCTCCGCCTCTCTACATCTCATTCCTCCTTCAAGACGCTCCTTAGCCTGCGACAAGACTCCCAAAGCAAGCACTCTACTCTGAACTCCTACACGGCAGGCGCTCCCCAGGTGGGCAGAGGAACTGTTTCTAGGACACCCCCAAAGCCTTCTTGATAAAGTGCAACATTCCCACCGGCATCTGGGAATCCCTGGTCAAAGACCGCCCTAAGTGGAGGAAGAGCATCCAGGAGGGTGCTGAGCACCTCGAGTCTCGTTGCCGAGAGCATTCAGAAAACAAACGCAGGCAGCGGAAGGAGCGTGCGGCAAACCGTCCCATCCACCCTTTCCCTCAACGACTGTCTGTCCCACCTGTGACAGAGACTGTAATTCCCGTATTGGACTATTCAGCCACCTGAGAACTCACTTTTAGAATGGAAGCAAGTCTTTCCTCGATTTCAAGGGACTACCTCTGATGATGAAAACACCCCTCTTTGACCAAGCTTCTGGTCACCTGCCCTAATTTCTCCTTATGCGGCTCGGTGTCAAATGTTTTATCTCATAATACTCTTGTGAAGTGCCCTGGGACATTTCACTACATTAAAAGCTATATAACTACAAGTTGTTGTTGTTGTTGTTTCCTAAGGACCTCAAAATTTACTCTAGTGTGCAACGCATGCCTATAAAGAGGTACAGGACTCATTCAGTCTGAGACTTACGCAGAATCCAGTGGAACAGAGCGAGAAAGAAAGAAAGAATTGCATTTATATAGCGTCTTTCATGATCTCAGGATGTCCCAAAGTGCTTTACAGACAGTTGTCATGTATGTGAACCTCACCTGTGTGTAAGACTTGCCACTAGGGGGCTCACCTGTGGGAGACCTATGGGTCACCTGTGTACCCTGGAGCAAGCAGGTATAAAAGGCTACTGCCTCACTTTGGAGTTATATTAAAGAGACCAAGATCACAATGGTTTGAGCTTACAACACAGCCTCATGGAGTTATTCTGAACTTAACAACTGGCAACGAGTTACAGATCACAAACTTTTATATGGAAATGGCTGCCGTTGATATTCTTGAGAGATTTGTTGAGGGTGATGATTGGGAAGCCTTCGTTGAGCATCTTGACCAGTACTTCATGGCGAACGAGCTGGATGTGGCTGAGACGGAGGCCAAGCACAGTGCGATTCTCCTCACCGCCTGTGGGTCGTCGGTATATGATCTCCTCAAAGATCTACTGGTCCCAGACAAACCAACGGACAGGACGTACACAGTGCTGTGTGCGCTAGCTTGAGAACACCTCCAGCCGAAGGAGAACATCTTATTGGCCAGGTATTGCTTTTACATGCACCTTTGCTCCGAGCTTTGTCACCGACTTAAGACGCCTTGCGGAACTGTGCGAATTTGCAGGATCTTTGGGGGAACTGTTGCGGGATTTTTCGTGCCCGGAATTGGCCAAGAGGCCATCCTCCGCAAACTACTGTCAGCCGAAGCCTTAGATCTGAGCACGGCCATCACGATAGTCCAAGCCTTCACATCCACGAGCGACAACACGAAACAGATATCTTCACAGAATTGAAGCACACCGGCAAGTACTGTGCATAAAATAATGCCTTCAGAAAGCAGAACTGTACAAGGTAGGGCCCACACAACCGCAGAGGCCAGGCCTAGGGTGACTCAGAGGCCGCTGGGGAGTGTTAACATGTATCCATTATCACCATGCTGGCGCTGCGGGGGCAATCACAGAGCCCATCAATGTCGATTCAAGCACTACGTGTGCAAGGGCTGTGGAACAATGGGGCACCTCCAGTGAATGAGCAAGCGACCTCTGACTCACCACATGGCAGAGTCAGCAGAGAGCAACCGATCCAGCGTGGATCACGCTGAACGAGCAGGAGAGGCAACTCAACCGGAGGATCAGAAGGAAGTGGATGGGGTACACACCTTCACCACCAAAAGCCCTCCGATAATGTTAAAAGTCAAACTTAACGGCATTCCAGGCTCCAGGGAATTGGACACGGGGGTGAGTCAATCGATCATGAGCCAGAAGGCTTTTGAGAAACTGGAGTAACAAGGCATGGAGGCCAAACCTGAGCCCGATTCACACTACGCTGCACACTTACACCAAAGAACTCATACCTGTTATTGGCAGTGCGGCAGTGAAAGTATCGTATGACAGAAGGGCGCATGATTTACCACTATGGATTGTACCAGGCGATGGTCCAACGCTGTTCGGCAGGAGCTAGCTAGCAAAGCACTGTCCTCGGTGGATGACGCCCCGAGCGGCCAAGTGCTAAACAAATTCCCGGTGTTATTTGAGCCAAGCATTGGCAACTTCACAGGCGCCAAAGTGCAGATCCATCTTGTTCCTGGGGCACGGCCCGTTCACCATAAGGCCCGAGCAGTCCCATATATGATGCGAGAGAAAGTCGAAATCGAGCTGGACGGACTTCAACGAGAGGGAATCATATCGGCAGTAGAGTTCAACGAGTGGGCCAATCCAATCGTGCCGGTACGAAAGAGCGATGGGACGGTCAGAATCTACGCGGACTACGATCAACCGAGTCTCATTACAGGACCAGTACCCACTACCCAAAGCGGAGAACTTATTCGCAATGCTAGCAAGGGGAAAGTCGTTCACCAAGCTAGACCTAACCTCCACTTACATGACACAGGAGCTGGCTGAACCGTCAAAGAAGTTGACGTGCATCGACACACACAAAGCACTGTTCGTGTACCACAGATGCCCCTTTGGGATTCGCTCGGCAGTGGTCATCTTCCAGAGGAACATGGAGAGTCTGCTGAAATCGATTCCATGCATAGTGGTGTTTCAAGACGACATCTTGATCAATGGTCGCAACACCACCGAACACTTGCACAACCTGGAAGAGGTTCTAAAGTGACTGGACAGAGTGGGACTCAGGCTGAAATGCTCCAGGTGTGTTTTCCTGGCGCCAGAGGTCGAATTTCTGGGGAGAAAGATTGCGGCTGACGGCATCAGACCCACGGACTCAAAGACAGAGGCCATCAAGAATGCACCCAGACCACAGAATGTGATGGAGCTGCGTTCATTCCTGGGACTCCTCAACTACTTTGGTAACTTTCTACCGGGGTTGAGCACACTGCTGGAACCCTTGCATTTGTTGCTACGCAAGGGTGACGACTGGGATTGGGGTAAATCTCAAGAGACAGCCTTTAATAAGGCCAGAAACCTGCTATGCTCTAACAAGTTACTTGTATTGTATGACCCATGTAAACGCTTAGTACTAGCATGTGATGCGTCATCGTACGGGGTCAGTTGTGTGTTACAGCAAGCAAATGTGTCAGGCAAACTGCAACCGATTGCATATACATCCAGAAGTTTATCTAAGGCTGAAAGAGCCTACAGTATGGTTGAGAAAGAAGCGCTGGTTTGTGTATACGGGGTTAAGAAAATGCACCAATATCTATTTGGTCTCCGGTTCCAGCTCGAAATCGACCACAAACCGCTTACTTCACTGCTCTCAGAGAGCAAAGGGATCAACACCAATGCTTCATCCCACATCCAAAGATGGGCACTAACATTGTCTGTGTATGACTATGTAATCCGCCACAGACCAGGCACTGAGAACTGCGCTGATGCCCTCAGACGGCTGCCATTGCCCACTACCAGACTTGCTTCTGGTAATGGATGCTTTTGAGAGCGAGGGGTCACCTGTCACGGCTCGCCAGATCAGGATCTTGACCAGCCAAGACCCCCTGCTATCACGAGTAAAAAGATGCGTCCTCAATGGGAGCTGGTCGGGGGTTCCCGGGGAAATGCAAAATGAAATGAAGCCTTTTCACCAACGCAAGGACGAACTGTCAGTCCAGTCGGATTGTCTCCTATGGGGGAATCGCGTGATTTTGTCCAAAAAGCGCAGGGAAACATTTACACACAACCTACACAGTACCCACCCAGGCATAGTTATGATGAAGGCTATTGCCAGGTCGCACTTCTAGTGGCCCGGCATTGACTCCGAATTAGACTCATGCGTACACCAATGCGACACTTGCTCACAGCTGAGCAACGCACCCAGGGAGGCCCCGCTGAGCCTGTGATCATGGCCCTCCAAACCGTGGTCCAGGGTCCACATAGATTTTGCTGACCCCTTCGAGGGAAGATGTTTCTAGTCGCAGTAGACGCTTACTCAAAATGGATTGAATGTATAATAATGTCACCATGTACGTCCACTGCCACCATTGAAAGCCTCAGGGCCATGTTCGCCACCCATGGTTTGCCTGACGTCCTTGTCAGTGACAATGGACCATGTTTCACCAACTTGGAATTCAAGGCATTCATGACCTTCAATGGCATCAAGCATGTCAGGTCTGCCCCATTTAAGCCCGCATCCAACGGCCAAGCAGAACGTACAGTCCAAACAAAGCTTGAAACGCGTAACGTACGTCTCCTTGCAGACCCAGTTATCTAGGGTCTTGCTCAGCTACCGGACGTGTCCCCACTCGCTCACCGGGGTTTCCCCTGCAGAATTGTTGATGAAGAGAGCACTCAAAACCAGGCTCTCCTTAGTCCACCCGGACCTCAATGATCACGTAGTAACCCGGCGGCACAGGCATAACGTGTACCACGATCGCGCGGCGGCCTCGCGTGACATTGAGGTCAATGATCCTGTGTTTGTTCTAAATTACGGTCACGGTCCCAAGTGGATGGCTGGCACTGTCTTAGCCAAGGAGGGGAATAGAGTGTTTGTTGTGAAATTGATGAGTGGGCAAATGTGCAGAAAGCACCTGGTCAGACCAAATTGCAATTCACGGACTACCAAGAACAGTTTGAAGAAGATCCTACCATCTATGATCCATCAACACACACCCAACCAGCAATCGACCTCGCTGTCAACCACGACAATGAACCCAACTTGTCCGACAGTCCGATCAGACCAGCCGAGCTACCGTGCAAAGATGATCCGACCAACTCACCCATGCCAGGATTTCAACTCAGGTGATCGACCAGGGAACGCAGGCTGCCAGATCGCCTCAACCTGTAAATAACTTGTACTCAAGACTTTGGGGGGAAGTGATGTTATGTATGTGAACCTCACCTGTTTGTAAGACTTGCCACTAGTGGGCACACCTGTGGGAGACCTATGGGTCACCTGTGTACCCTGCAGCAAGCAGGTATAAAAGGCAGTCCACCATGCTGCTGCCTCACTTTGGAGTTACATTGGTTTGAGCTTACAACACAGTCTCGTGGAATTATTCTGAACTTAACACCAATGAAGAACATTTGAAGTTTAGTCGCTGATGTAATGTAGGAAACGTGGCAGCCAATGAGCAGATTGCAAGCTCCCACAAACAGTAATATGACAATAACCAGATCATCTGTTTTTTAGTGATGTTGATTGAGGGATAAATATTGGCCAGGACACTGGGGATAACTCTTCGAAATAGTTCCATGGAATATTTTACGTCAACCTGAGAGAGCAGACGGGGCCTTGTTTTAACATCTTATCCAAAAGACGGTTTAATTTAATTACTTCATGGCTTCTTCGCTTAAGAATTCACAGCAACACATTGCTATTAAGAATTCGTTGGTTTATTTACAAATGTTTGACAATCACACTACACATTAGCAGTTCATCCACTAGGCTGACAATTCTTGTCATGGATGACCTAGACCCAACTGACTGGGGTTTTATTGAGTCTTGTGAACATCACGTGACTGGCTAAGCCACTCACAATGTTATATGTCTCTATGAGATCCCCTCTCATTCTTCTAAACTCCAGTGAGTACAGGCCCAGACAATCCAGTCTCTCCTCATATGTCAGTCCTGCCATCCCGGGAATGAGTCTGGTGAACCTTCACTGCACTCCCTCAATAGCAAGAACGTCCTTCCTCAGATTAGGAGACCAAAACTGTACACAATATTCCAGGTGAGGCCTCACTAAGGCCCTGTACAACTGCAGTAAGACCTCCCTGCTCCTATACTCAAATCCCCTAGCTATGAAGGCCAACATACCATTTGTCTTCACCATCGCCTGCTGTACCTGCATGCCTTCTTTCAATGACTGATGTACCATGACACCCAAGTCTCGTTGCACCTCCCCTTTTTCTAATCTGCCGCCATTCAGATAATATTCTGCCTTCGTGTTTTTGCCACCAAAGTGGATAAGCTCACATTTATCCACATTATACTGCATCTGCCATGCATTTGCCCACTCACCTAACCTGTCCAAGTCACCCTGCAGCCTCTTAGCATCCTCCTCACAGCTCACAGTACCACCCAGCTTAGTGTCATCTGCAAACTTGGAGATATTACACTCAATTCCTTCATCTAAATCATTAATGTATATTGTAAATAGCTGGGGAACCAGCACTGAGCCCTGCGGCACTCCACTAGTCACTGCCTGCCATTCTGAAAAGGACCCGTTTATCCCGACGCTCTGCTTCCTGTCTGCCAACCAGTTCTCTATCCACGTCAGTACATTACCCCCAATACCATGTGCTTTAATTTTGCACACCAATCTCTTGTGTGGGACCTTGTCAAAAGGGCCACATTACAGCAAAATTCTAAAGGGACAAAATGTGTTAAAAAGACAAGCCTGAAGGCTCTGTGCCTCACTGCGAGGAGTATTCGTAATAAGGTGGACGAATTAACTGTGCAGATAGCTGTTAACGAATATGATGTGATTGGCATCACCTAGACATGGCTCCATGTGACCAAGGCTGGGAACTCAACATCCAGGGGTATTCAACATCATCATATGCAGTCCCTCAGAGTCGAGGATGACTTGCTTCCACTCTAAAGGTAGTTCTCAGGTGACTCAAGAGTCCAATGCGGGATCTACATTCTCTGTCACAGGCGGGACAGACGGTGGTTGAAGGAAAGGGTGGGTGGTGTGCCCGGATTGCCGCGAGCTCCTTCCGCTGTGACGGTTGGCTTCAGCTTGCTCTCGGCCAAGTGACTCGAAGTGTTCAGTGCCTTCCCGGATACTTTCCCTCCACTTTGAGCAGTCTTGGCCCAGGGATTCGCAGGTGTTGGTGGGGATGTTGCATTTTTTCAAGGGGGCTTTGAGGGTGTCCCTGAAGCATTTCCTCTGCCCTCCTGGGGCTCGCTTGCAATGTCAGAGCTCCGAGTAGAGCGCTTGCTTTGGGAGTCTCGTCTCAGGCATACGGATGATGTGGCCTCTCCAGTGGAGCTGGTTGAGCGTGGTCAGTGTTTCGATGCTGGGAAAGTTGTCCTGAGTGAGAATACTGATGATGGTGTGTCTATCCTGCCAATGGATTTGCAGGATCTTGCGGTGGCAGCATTGGTGGTACTTCTCCAGTGTTTTTTAAGGGGCCTGCTGTACTTAGTCTATACTTTTGAGCCATATAGGAGGGTGGGTATCACCACTGTTCTGTAGACCATGAGCTTGGTGCCGGGTTTGAGGTCCTGGTCTTTAACACTCTCTTCCTCAGGTGACCGATGGCTTCACTGGCACACTGAAGGCGGTGTTGAACCTCATTGTCGATGTCTGCCCTTGTTGATAGTGGTCTCCCGAGGTTTGAAAAATGGTCCAAGGCCTCGTGGTGGATTTTGATGACCGAGGGGGCAGTGCTGTGTGGCGGTGGCAGGTTGGTAGAGGGCCTTTGTCTTATGGATGTTTAGTGTAAGGCCCATGCTCTTGTACGCCTCGGTGAAGGTGTTGACAAACACTTGGAGTTCAGCCTCTGATTATGCGCAGACAGCTCGATGACGGAGGATGGAATGACCTTAGATCTGGACTGGAGGTGATGGAGGTTGAACAGAGGCGATAGAGTTTGTCCTGTAATTTAGATCCACTCCAGCAGGGAGCTTACTGAGGGTGAGATGGAGCATTGCAGCAAGGAAGATCGTGAAGGGCGTTGATGCGATGACGCAGCCCTGCTTGACCCCGGTCCGAACATGGAATGGGTCTGTGGCGGATCTGTTGGTCAGAATCACGGCTTGCATGTTATCGTGGAGGAGGTGGAGGATGGTGGCAAACTTTTGAGGGCAGCCGAATCTGAGGAGAACGCTGCATAATCCCTCTTGGTTAACAGTGTCGAAGGCTTTTGTGAGGTCAAAGAAGGCCATGTACAAGGGTTGGTGCTGTTCCCTGCATTTCTCTTGTATCTGCCGCGCGGTGAAGATCATGTCCATTGTGTCCCTTAGTGGGCGGAATCCGCATTGCGACTCTAGGAGGAGTTCATCAGTCACAGGATGAAAGTGATTCAGGAGGACTCTTGCAATCATTTTCCTGGTGGTTGACAGCAGGGAGATTCCTCTGTAGTTACTGCAGTTGGACTTGTCACCTTTCTTGAAGATGGTCATGATTACAGCATCACTGAGATCTCTTGGCATTCTCTCTTACTTCCAGATAAGAGAGATGAGTTTGTGGATCCATGCCAGTAGTGCTTCTCCGCCATGTTTTAGTGTTTCGGTGTGGTTTCCATCTGCTTCCGTTGTTGGAGGTCGAGCCCACCTCCCACCAAACTGCTGGCCATCCAACTTCCTTTACTGCCTCCCATGTTAGCTGACATTGTTAATGGTTCTCTCTCCTCAGGTGCTGCCCCCTCTCCCTCAATTCTGTTGTCATAAACCCTCTCCTCAAAAAACAGCCCTTGTCCTCTCCATCCTTGCAAACTGCCACCCATCTCCAACCTCCCTTTCCTCTCCACTGTCCTGAACGTGTTGTTGCCTCTCAAATCCATACCCAACTTTCCTGGAACTCCATGTTTGAATCCCTTCGATCAGGTTTCCACGCCTGCCACCGTACCGAAACGGCTCTCATCAAAGTCACAAATGATATCCTTTGTGACTGTGACAAAGGTAAACTATTCCTCCTCATCACTCTCAAATTGTCTCCAGCCTTTGACACAGTTGAGCACTCTATCCTTCTCCAACGCCTCTCCACTGTCGTCCAGCTGGGTGGGACTGCACTCGCCTGGTTCCATTCTTATCTATCTAATCGTAGCCAGAGAATCACCTGCAACAGCTTTTCTTCCTGCTCCCGCATCATTACCTCTGGTGTCCATCAAGGATCTATCCTTGACCCCATCGTATTTCTCATCTGGGGTACTGAAGGAATGATCAGCCATGATCTTATTGAATGGCGGTGCAGGCTCGAAGGGCCGAATGGCCTACTCCTGCAACTATTTTTCTATGTTTTCTATGTTTCTATCACATGCTGCACCTTGGCATCATCATTTGAAAACACAGTGTCAGTTTCGACATGTACGCTGATGACACCCAGTTCTACCTCAGCACCACTTCTATTGATCCCTCCATGGTCTCTAAATTGTCAGATTGCTTGTCCGACATCCAATACTTGATGACTAGAAATTTTCTGCAATTAAATATTAGGAAGACCGAAGCCATTGTTTTCGGTCCCTGCCACAAACTCCGTTCCCTAGCCACCAACTCCATCTCTCCCCAACTTCTGTGTGGTTCAGCCCCACAGAACCTTGGTGTCATACTTCATCCTAAAATGAGCTTGCAACCACATATCCGCGGTATAACTAAGATTGCCTGTTTCCACCTCGGTAATATCGCCCATTTCTGCCCCTGCCTCAGCTCATCCATTGCTGAAACCCACATTCATACCTTTGTTACCTCTAGATTTGACAATTCCAACACACTCCTGGCCAGCCTCCCACATTCTACCCTTCATAAACTGGAGGTGATCCAAAACCCGGCTGCTTGTGTCCTAACTCGCACCACGTCTCGTTCACCCATCACTCCTGTGCTCGCTGACCTACATTGGCTCCTGGTTAAGCAATGCCTCAATTTCAAAATTCTCATCCTTGTTATTAAATTCCTCCATGATCTTGCCCGCTCCTTTCCTCTGTAATCTCCTCCAGCCCCAAAACCCCCCGAGATATCTGTGCTCCTCTAAGGCTTCCCTCTTGAGCATCCCTGATTATAATCATTCACCATTAGTGGCCGTGCCTTCTGTTGCCTCGACCCTAATCTTTGGATTTCCCTACTTAATCTTCTCCACATCTATTTTCTCATTTAAGATGCTCCTTATAACCTACAGCTTTTGCCCTAATTTTGCCTTATGTGGCTCGGTGTCAAATTTTTGTCTTGTAGTACCTCTGTGAAGTGCCTTGGGACATAAAAAGAAAGAAAGAAAAACTTGCATTTATATAGTGCCTATGATGACCGCCGGATGTCTCAAAATGCTTTACAGCCAATGAAGTACTTTTTGGAGTGTAGTCACTGTTGTAATGTGGGAAATACGGCAGCCAACTTGTGCACAGCAAGCTTCCACAATGTGATGATGACCAGATAATCTGTTTTAGTGATGGTGATTGAGGGATAAATAATGGGTCCAGGACACCGGGGATAGTCTTCTTCGAAATAGTACCATGGGATTTTTTACATCCACCTGAGAGGGCAGACGGGGCCTCGGTTTAACGTTTACTACGGTAAATGCGTTATATAAATACAAGTTGTTGTTGTAGTTGATGACTTTGACTATGTGAGCTCTTTTTACTGAGCCACTCACCAGTGGGAATAGTTTATCATTATCTACTCTATCAAAACCTCTCACCATCCTGAAAACCTCAATTAGGTCACCTCTTAACCTTCTCTGTTCCCAGGTCAGACCTAACTTTTCCAACCTCTCTTCATAACTGAAGTCCCTCATCTCCAGTATCATCACCTTCGGTGTAATCTTTCTAAGATCTTTAAATCCCTCCTGAAGTGTGATGTCCAGATTGCTCACAATACTCCAGCTGAGGTCTAACTTATGATTTATGAAGTTCTACCATGATCTGTTTTCTTTTATATTCTATTCCCATGTAACCCATTTGCTTTTTGAACTACCTCATCAACTTACCCTGCCACCTTTAAGGATTTATCTATATGGACACCAAGGAGTTTCTCTGCTTATCTACATTTTTCAAAATTGTGCCATTTATAGTACACTATTTTAAATCTTCGAATGAGAGATTTCAGCAGTAAAGAAAGACTTGGATTTATATAGCGCCTTTTATGACCACTAGAGGTCTCAAAGCGCTTTACAGCCAATGCAGTACTTTTTGGAGTGCAGTCACCTGCTTTAATGTAGGAAACGCGGCAGCCAATTTTGCGCACAGCAAGCTCCCGCAAACAGCAATGTGATAATGACCAGATAATCTGTTTTTTTGTTATGTTGATTGAGGGATAAATATTGGCCAGGACACCAGGGAGAGCCCCCCTGCTCTTCTTCAAAATTGTGCCATGGGATCTTTTACGTCCACTTGTACAGGGCTAGGAGGGCGAGATTGTTTTCTTTGGTTAATTGAAGCTTCCTGCACTGGTTGTAGGGGTTTGGAACACCACAGTTTATGACTGCAATCTTAGCTTGGCTCAGTTGGTAGCAGTTTTCTACATTACAGCAGTGACTACACTCCAAAAGTACTTCATTGGCTGTAAGGCGCTTTGAGACGTCCGGTGGTCGTGAAAGACGCTATATAAATCCAAGTCTTTCTTTCTTTTCTTCTGGGTCAGAAGGTTGTGGCATGAAGGCCACTCCACCATTTAAACCCATCTGCCGGAAGGTCCACAGAGGCTCTCCTGATCGTCTGTCATTACTTTGGCGGAAACACGGTTTGCGCGTCCATCTGGCCCATTGAGATGACAGCAGCCATTTCCGAGAATCCCCGTGGAACTTCCCAACAATAATCTATGTTGACGCTTCAGTGCAGTGCTAAAGGGATGTTCAAATGTGCTGCTTTCTGGGTGACATATTAACTCATAGGCAGTCCCTCGAAACGAGTATGACTTGCTTCCAGGATGAAGGACCTGAACTACATCCTGAAGGGTGGAAGATGCCTGTGCGTGGATTTTTTTTAACGTGTGGTGGCCGTTGCACACCAGCCACCACTCGGGCTTGACAGAGCTTGGTCTTGGTCCAATGTCAGGGATTACCCAAGACGACTGGAGACCAGCTCTGCTGCACGGACCTAGTGCGCGCACATATCGCAGTGTGGGCTGGTCCGTGCTACCCCTGGGCCCCTGGCCCCAAACTCACACCTCTCCTGGGTCCCGATCACAGTCTCTCGCCATTCCTGCTGTATCTGCCCACGCTCCAATCACTGGCCTAGACCTTGATGATGTCACTCTTTGCTGCTGTCGCCCTCCTGCACCAGCTCGCGTTGCTCCCTGGAGTAACATGCCTGATATATTAAGCGGAGACCCTGTCTACCTGTTCAGATGCGTGTGGAAGACCCCGGTGGCACTATTCGAGGCAGGGAGTTCTCCTGGCATCCTGGGCCGACATTCACGCTGAACTACAGCATGTCAGGGTTGCTGTTGATGTGTCCACCTTTCATCAGACAGGAGTGAGGAGAGGGGTGGGAGGGGACAGATCCAACTGCTGGAACCATTTGGAAGCCTGAACCATTTTTATCCTTGGGCCTTTTGAATTTTATCGATGCAGCTTTCCAATTGGAGGGCTTGGAAATTCTCGGGCTCCTTTGTGGAGCCCAACCAGTCCAAGAGGAAGGGGCTGGTGGTCCTGTCGGAAGGGTTGGGAATCTGATTCGTTGGTGGGGGGGAGGGGGTGTGTTCGATTGTTGTGAGGCCCGGAGCGACATTAATTCACCTCCTGACCCTACAAAAATTGGTTTATAAAACCTTTTTTTAAGAGTACACTGCAGTGGTCCCTTTAAGGAATGCTGGTTACAACAACAACTTGTATTTATATAGCGGCTTTAACATAATGAAACATCCCAAGGTGTATTGTGAGATAAAAATTTGACACTGAGCAGCATAAAAGTTTGGTCAAAGAGGTAGGTTTTAAGGAGCATCGTGAAAGAGGAAAGAGAGGCGGAGAGGTTTAGGGAGGGAGTTCCAGAGCTTGGGGCCTTGGCAACAGAAGGCATGGCCACCAATGGTTGAGCGATTATAATCAGGGATACTCAAGAGGGAAGAATTAGAGGAGCGCAGACATCTCAGTGGGTTGTGGGGCTGGAGGAGATTTCAGAGATAGGGAGGGTCAAGGCCATGGCAGGATTTGAAAACAAGGATGAGAATTTTGAAATCGCGGCGTTGCTTAACCGGGAGCCAGTTTAGGTCAGCGAGCACAGGGATGCTGTGTGTGTGGGACTCGGTGCGAGTTAGGACACGGGCAGCCGAGTTTTGAATCACCCATACTTTACATAGGGTAGAATGTGGGAGGCCAGCCAGGAGTGCGTTGGTATAGTCAAGTCTAGCGGTAACAAAGGCGTGGATGAGGGCTTCAGCAGCGGATGGGCTGAGGCAAGGGCGGAGACAGATGTCACGGAGGTGGAAATAGGATGTCATAGGATTCCGATTTGAATGGCATAATGAGGCTTCTGCCTGTGTTCGTAGGGAACCTAGGCTGTCTGTTGCAAGGCTCCCCCACCAAAATGGTGGCAGCCCGGATATCAGTGGGGACGAGGACAGTACAGTGCGCATTCCCATTCTTAGCGTGCTACCACCACATTCTCGCCCAAGAATGTGAATGAAAATCATTCCCATTATTTGCTATTTGTGAGCAATTTGACTGCTTTGTTTGCTTATAAATCAGCAGTAACTACACTTCAAAAGTAGTTAATTTACTGTGAAGGACTTTGAGATGTCCTGAGGGCAGGAAAGGCTCATTAATAATGCAAGCGCTTTCCTTATTACTTCAATAATTATTATTTTTACATTCAGTTACCTTTGGGATCTTGAATTATGTCCCGTTGAATAAATATATTCCCTGGGGTATGAATTATCCCTGGTTGCAATGTGTAAACATGTTTGCATCGTAAATGTGTCAGCAAGGATCGCCTCTGATTACATTTTCAGCAAAATTATAGATATGTCCTCTTTCAAAATTACTTATTCCAAAGCCAAATGTCTGTTTTTATTGCGCGAGCATGACCATTATTTTGTTGGATCATACTCAATGCCAATATTTATGCCGGCTTTTTCCATCTGTCACCAACAATGCCCACTTATATGGCACCGTATAAAATCATGCTCCAGCACAGACGGGACATTTCTGGGAACCAATTGTCTGACCACTTTGCCCATGCTCCCAACGGGTAAGAAGCCATGCTGGGAGCATGATTTCTTAAAATTTCCCCAAACGTCTTTGATAGTGGTGAACAGCCCAAGGCATTACTCAGCAGAGAAATGGACACTGAACAACAATCAGATCTGGGCTAGAAATTCGTTATAGCCAAAGAATGGGCGGTGTCAGTATAAGTTTTGGAGCATTAGCGTCAGGCGCTCATGCTTTAGACTGCACGCAAACTTCGTGCTCGCTGATGAAAAAAATTATTGGAGTCCTAATTCACGTGTTAAAACCCAAGCTCATTGGCGTTACACTCAAAGGGTGGACCAATATCAGGTGCAGTCTAATCGCAAGTCATTTCACTACTTGAAGGGGAGGTTCATTGATGCTGGAGCACCCAATTCTCAGCATCGCTGGCTGTGCAGCTGCCTCAGCAAGCAGCAGCAGGACAAGGAGAAGGTGCCAGGGGACTGAAACCGGTGTGTTCATGGCAGATCGACCCCCCCCGCCCCCAAGGAGAGAGCCTGCAGATTCTACGATGAAGCAATGGAGCAGTTGGTGTTTGCTGTGGAGAGACGGAGGGCAGTGCTTTACCCAACAAATGGCAGGAGGCCCTCGCCACAAGTCTTTCGCAACATGTGGAGGGAGGTAGCGGCGCACATCTCGGGCAGCACTGCGGTCCCCAGGACCCAAACAACAGTGCAGGAAGAAATTTAACGACCTGACTTGGGTGGTCAGGGTGAGTGACGGCTTCAACACAATGCTACTTACCATCACCTGAACCACAATCTTCATCATATCATCATAGGCAGTCCCTCGGAATCGAGGAAGACTTGCTTCCACTCTAAAAATGAGTCCTTAGGTGGCCGAACAGTCCAATACGAGAACCACAGTCCCTGTCACAGGTGGGACAGATAGTCATTGAGGGACAGGGTGGGTGGGATTGGTTTGCCACACGCTCTTTCCGCTGCCTGCGCTTGATTTCTGCATGCTCTCAGCGATGAGATTCAAGGTGCTCAGCGCCCTCCAGGATGCACTTCCCCCACATAGGGCAGTCTTTGGCCAGGGAATCCCAGGTGTCAGTGGGGATGTTGCACTTTATCAGGGAGGCTTTGAGGGTGTCCTTGTAATGTTTTTTTCTGCCCACATTTGGCTTGTTTGCCGTGAAGGAATTCCGAATAGAGCGCTTGCTTTGGGAGTCTCGTGTCTGGCATGCAAACAATGTGGCTTGCCCAGCGGAGCTGATCAAGTGCAGTCAGTGCTTCAATGCTGGGGATGTTGGCCTGGTCGAGGACGCTAATGTTGGTGCGTCTGTCCTCCCAGGGGATTTGCAGGATCTTGTGGAGACATCGTTGGTGGTATTTCTTCAGCGACTTGAGGTGTCTACTGTACACTGCCCATGTCTCTGAGCCATACAGGAGGGCGGGTATTACTACAGCCCTGTAGACCATGAGCTTGGTGGAAGATTTGAGGGTCTGGTCTTCAAACACTCTTTTCCTCAGGCGGCTGAAGGCTACACTAGCGCACTGGAGGCGGTGCTGAATCTCGTCATCAATGTCTGCTCTTGTTGAAAAGAGGCTTCCCAGGTATGGAAAAAGGTCCACGTTGTTCAGGGCTGTGCTGTGGATCTTGATGACTGGGGGGCAGTGCTGTGCGGCGAGGATAGGCTGGTGGAGGACCTTTGTCCTATGGATGTTTAGCGTAAGGCCCATGTTTTCTTACACCTCAGTAAATACGTTGACTATGACTTGGAGTTCAGCCTCCGTATGTGCGCAGATGCAGGCGTCGTCTGCGTACTGTAGCTCGACGACAGAGGTTGGGGTGGTCTTGGACCTGGAATGGAGATGACGAATGTTGAACAGTGTGATATTTTCAGGGGCTCACAGAAACACACACAGCCTAAAGATGGAAGAACATACCGGAACTCACCAGTCAGGTGACCTGTTCCCTTTATTATAAACAGCACTGGCTGCAGTACCACAGGAGTCCACAGGTGGAGCTATATATATTACACTTCTCCCTCCTTAATGAAGAAGTAATTATAACAAAATAATCATCATATATAACTTGCATGGTTATACATACACAGGATTTGGACTTATTTTGCCATATTTACAAATCAAGCTTAACCACTTGTTTTCTGTTTCAAAGAGGATACCTTCGCTCTCGAACAGAATCTTCCAAACATGGTGTCGAATTTAAACTCATTCGAGGCTGATCCATGAGTTAAGTTTTCCTCCAAGGGATGCCCTGATTTCCATTTGAACTTTCTCAAACTTCAGACTGTTTGTGTGCCTGACTCGGACTCAGATTTAAATTCTGACTTTCTCTTGGATTTGTTTCCTGTACTTTAGATTTAGGATTTGCTACTGGTGTATCAAAACTATCTGATGAGTCAGAAATAATTGAGTCATTCCCACCTTCAACTACTTCCATGTCTGTAGGTAAAATATGATCAATGTGAACAAACCTAACCTGTCCATTATCAAACATGTTGACCAAATATGTGCGAGGACCACATATCTTCACCACGCTTCCTGTTAACCACTTTAACCATTTATAGTGATGGTTCTTCACTCTCACCTTTGGTTTAATTTCACACTTCTCTATTTTACTCTACCTCTATCATGATTCTCTTTCTGTCTTAATTGTGTCTCTTCTATGGACTGTGCCAAGTTTGCTTTTAACAACGAGAATCTAGTTTGTGGCTGTTGTTTGAGAAACAACTCTGCTGGTGTTCTACCAGTAGTTGTGTGAGGAGTATTATGATATGTAATTAGAAAATTAGCCAATTTGTGGTCCAATGACAACTGTCATTTCTTTGGATTTGGATCCAACATCTGTTTGATGAGGGCACGTTTTACAATTTGTACAGTGCGCTCTGCTGCACCATTTGAAGCAGGGTGGTATGGTGGAACCTTGGTATGTTTCACACCATTTTTTCTCGTGAACTGTGAAAATTCTTCTGAATGAAATTGTGGTCCATTATCAGAAACAATTTCTTCTGGGAGGCCAAATGAAGAAAATAATCTTTGTAAAATGTCTAATGCTTTACTTGTTGTTATTTTTCCCATTGGAAACACCTCGACCCACTTCGAATGGCTATCAATCACAATGAACAATTATTGTCCATCTAACTCAGCAAAATCAATATGTAGCCTTTGCCACGCCCTAGGAGGCCATTTCTATGGCTTAATGGTACTGATGGTGGTTGCTTGCTTACCGATTGACATGTCGTACACTGACTGACGATGTACTCTATATCTTTATCAAGACCTGGCCACCATAAGTAACTGCGTGCAAAACTCTTGGTCAAGCACATTCCCAGGTGCTGGTCATGAAGGTCTGCTAATATCTTGGATCTGAATTTAGTTGGTATAACCACTCTTGCACCCCACATGATACATTCTTTATCGACTGATAATTCATTCCTACGAATGAAGAATGGATGAATATCTTTATCTGTAATCATACACCTTTGACATAACTGTGTCACGTTTGGTTGCTCTACCAATCCCTTTAGGTGTGACTGGCAGTTCATCAATGTATGAAAAATAAAACACTTCTTCCCTATCGGGTGTAACTTGTGATGGGGAAGGCAATCTAGACATAGCATCAGCATTACTGTGATCAGCTGATTGTCTATGTTCAATATCATATGTATATGCTGACACAATCAAAGCCTATCTCTACATTCGGGCTGCAGCTAATGTTGGAACTGGGGACTTTAGATGGAGGATTGCTGTTAGGGGCTTATGGTCCATAACGATAGTAAACATACAACTATACAAGTATTTGTGGAACTTTTTGACCCCAAAAATTAATGCCAAAGCTTCCCTTTCGATTTGCACATAATTACGCTCACTGGCTCTGAGAGTGCGTGAAGCACAAGCAATTGGTCTCTCCTCCCCACTACATAATACAAGAGAGATCACTGCCCCAACTCCATACGGAAAGGCATCACATGCTAGCTTGACTTCCTGATCTCCTTAGATATGTCATAGTGAACTAACATGGTGCTCTCTACCAATTTGCTTTTACACTCCTTGAATGCTGTATCGCATTTTTCTGACCACTTCCAATGGACCTGTTTTTTCAATAGTTCATTCAGTGGATGTAATACTGTAGCCAAATTTGATAGGAATAATAGTTCAAAAGACCCAAAAATGATCGAAGTTCAGTGACATTCCTGGGAGTGGGTGCATTTCTGATCGCGTCCAGCTTTCCCTTGGTTGGATGTAAACCATCTTTGTCTACTCTGTACCCTAAGTCCTCCACTGAGTTTCGAAATAATTCACACTTGCGAGCAGACACTCGTACTCTATGCTTCTCTAGCTGTTTGATGACTTCATTCAATATGTTATTATGAATTTGCCTATTTGGTGTTGAAATTAATATTTCATCTAAATAACCTCCTACCCCTTCAATACCTTGCAAAATCTGGTTCATCACCCCTTGGAATATGGCAGGGGCAGAAGACACTCCAAACAGTAGCCTATTAAATTGATATAGGCCTAGATGGGTATTTATAGTCAAGCATGACTTGGACTCCTCATCTAGTTCAAGCTGTAAGTAGGCATTCATAAGATCCCACTTTGAGAAGATCTGACCACCTGTGAGTGTTGTGAACAAATCTTCTATATTTGGCAATGTATTGGGGACATTATCCTCTAGAACCTGGTTTACGGTTACTTTAAAATCACCACACAATCTTACCTTAGCATCGGACTTAGGTACAACAACAATGGGTGTAGCCCAATTACATAGATCTATCTTACAAATAATGTTCTCAGTCTCTAGTCTTTTGAGTTCTTGCTCATCTTTCTCCTTGAGTGCATATGGTATGGAACGTGACTTGCAGTAGACCGATCTAGCGTCCTTCTATACCCTGACACTCACCTTGAAGCCTTGGATCGGACTGCCCGTTTCGCAGAACGCCGTCGGTAATTATTGATGACATCATCCTTTGACGCAAATCTCGTTTCAACACAAAAATCTTACTCCAATCCAGCTTCAGTGATCCCAACCAATTTCTTCCTATTAAGGCAGGCTTGTCTCCTGACACTACTAAGAGAGGCAAGCTCTGAACTTGATTCTTGTATTTCACCGGTACTGCGAAAAGACCTACCACCGGAATGTTCTCTCCCGAGTAGCCTCCCAACTCTATCTTGGATTTCTCCAATGGGAAATTACGCAATTTGTCGAGGTATAGCAACTCTGGTACTACACTCACGGATGCACCACTCTCGATTTCCATGGGTATCTTGGTTCCTGCAAAATCTATGTGGATTCTGATAGTTTTCGAATCTCTGTTAGTTAATCTCATGCTCCTGATGATGTTAAGCTCTAAAATCTCCTCGTCCTGTTGTTTTTCTTCCATGCTATATAGTCTCTGGGGATTTCTACTTATAGCCTTGAAAGCTGGTTTACCCTTCAGTCGGCATGCCTTTGCAAGATGCCCAGTTTTCCTGCAGATGAAACACTCTGCCTTCACATATGGACAACTTTTGTGCAATGTGTTGTCCCATGCACTGGTTATGGAGGCCTGGAGGGCAGACCAAGCGCTGTGAGCATTCTGCGTCTTGGCGTCATCAAGGCACCCCAGGTTAGCTGTGAGGTGCTGACTGTATAGGGCTCTCTTAGCTGGGTCTTTAAGTGCCCTGGCATTGACTTTTTTGCGGCACTGCTTCTGCTGCCCCCTCCGCTTTGGGGCTATGTTGATGTCAATGATGGATCGGATTAGGTAGTGGTCCGTCCAGCAGTCATCAGCTCCTGTCATGGCGCGGGTGATGCGCACATCCTTGCGATCCCTGGCTCGGACGATGGCATAGTCGTGCATGTGCCAGTGTTTGGAGCGAGGGTGTTGCCACGATGCCTTGTACTTGTCCCTCTGGAATCTTCACACACTGCCCAACCCAAAGCACCACACCCCTAGCACTCACCCACAAACATTCTCCACCAACCAACATTCACACCCACGTCTCACATCTTCCACACAGTGACAGCTGTTCAACTATGACAGGCACTTCAGCAAAACACATTGCTCCACACTCACTCAGACACGTTCCTTTCTCTTGCAGGCCAAGGTGGCTCACGACAGGAGGGAACAGGAGTGCACAGGCGGGGGACAAGCCGACATCCAACCACTGTCTGCACTGGAGAATACAGTGCGTCAGATTATTGGGCGTCAGGTGGTGGGCGTCACGGTGACCAGTGATGTTAACCCCTTGGGGAAAGCAATGATATGTTCATCCCTTCTCCTCCTTCTCACATCCCACTTCCCCCTCACCCCACAAGCTAATCACACTGTACGCATGCATTTCTCCCTTCCTGCTCCCTTCCCTCACCTTAACCCAACTCTTGTGCCTTTATGCTTTCAGATAATCAGCAAGCAATTGAGCACCCTGACCCTGAGGGCACTGTAGAGAGCGAGGGGGCAGAAGAGGAGGAGGAAGAATAAACCTCGACACTGCATCCCTCACCGTCAGGCACCAGCTCAGATACTGGCACTACGCGTTCTTTAGAGGCTAGTATAGTAGCGGGATCTGCACAGGGTGAGGCACCAGGGTGGGCTGCAGTAAGGCCAGGGGGAATGAGTAGCTTGGGGGCCAGCTCCCCAAAGGGCGAGTTAACATGCGAGTTCTGCTGCTCAGGATTCAGATGAGAACCTCGATGGGGAGGCCTTTAGAAGAACGGCGATGGGTATGTACATGGCAATGTTAGGTTACAATGGCAAGGGGGCCCCGAGAGCCCCTCAGCAATGATCAGGAGCGTAGAGGAGTCCACACAAGGCTTACGGCGCTACACACACCATGGAGTCCATCACTTCCTGTTTGCAAAGGATGGTCGACTCTCAGAGAGACCGTGGCGATCCAGACCTGATGCTATGTGAGATGGGCAAGGTGGCAGCTTCCATTACAGCACCGGAGGAAATGACCCAATGGCTTAGTGCCAATCGCCGAACACACTCACTGACTGACAGCCGCTCCGGCCAATCGCCGAACACACTAATTGACTGACAGCCGCTCTAGCCAATCGCTGAACACACGCACAGACTGACAGCCGCTCCAGCCAATCGGCGAACACACTCACTGACTGACAGCCGCTCCGGCCAATCGCCGAACACACTAATTGACTGACAGCCGCTCTAGCCAATCGCCGAACACACGCACTGACTGACAGCCGCTCCAGCCAATCGCCGAACACACACACTGACTGACAGCTGCTCCAGCCAATCGGCGAACACACGCACTGACTGACAGCCGCTCTAGCCAATCGCCGAACACACGCACTGACTGACAGCCGCTCCAGCCAATCGACGAACACACTAATTGACTGACAGCCGCTCTAGCCAATCGCTGAACACACTCACTGACTGACAGCCGCTCCGGCCAATCGGCGAACACACTAATTGACTGACAGCCGCTCTAGCCAATCGCCGAACACACGCACTGACTGACAGCCGCTCCAGCCAATCGCCGAACACACACACTGACTGACAGCTGCTCCAGCCAATCGGCGAACACACGCACTGACTGACAGCCGCTCTAGCCAATCGCCGAACACACGCACTGACTGACAGCCGCTCCAGCCAATCGACGAACACACTAATTGACTGACAGCCGCTCTAGCCAATCGCCGAACACACGCACTGACTGACAGCCGCTCCAGCCAATCGCCGAACACACACACTGACTGACAGCTGCTCCAGCCAATCGGCGAACACACACACTGACTGACAGCCGCTCTAGCCAATCGCCGAACACAAGCACTGACTGACAGCCGCTCCAGCCAATCGACGAACACACTAATTGACTGACAGCCGCTCTAGCCAATCACTGAACACACTCACTGACTGACAGCCGCTCCGGCCAATCAAACTTTTTTTTATAAACCCACCTCTCCTTCAGCCTGAACCACAGATGTTTCCGGACTAGAGAGTCCCGGATCAGAGAGGTCCAATCTGTACTGCATCGAGTTATCAGGCCCAGAGTGATATCATGAACTAGTTTTGATCACTAGGCTGGAACGGGGAGGAATTTCCCAGATTTTTCCTTCCAAATTGGCCTGGGTTTTTAGCTAGTTTTTTTGCCTCTCCCAGGAGCTCACATGGGTTGGAGAGTATATATATATATATATTGTGATACACAAGGTATCGCAATTGTGTGGAATGAGATATCTGTACTCCTCTAATTCCGCCCTCTTGAGCAGGCCTGATTATAATTGTACAAGCATCGATGGCCATGCCTTCTGTTGCCTAGGCCCCAAGCTCTGGAATTCCCTCCCTAAACCTCTCTGCCTCTCTACCTCTCTTTCCTCCTTCAAGACGCTCCTTAAAACCTATCTCTTTGACCAAGGTCCTAATTTCTCCTTAAGTGGCTCGGTGCTTGTGCGATTATAATCAGGGCTGCTCAAGAGGGCAGAATTAGAGGAGCGCAGATATCTCATTCCAAACAATTGCGATACCTTGTGTATCACAATATATATATATACATTTTTTGTCTTATGATACTGATATGAAGCACCTTGGGAAGTGTTAATAAGCTAAAAGTGCTCTATAAATACAGGTTCTTGTTGTTGTTGTTGGGATAGGCTGGATGGATCATACGGCCTTTTCCTGTCAGTCATTGCTCATATTCATATTCGTAGGTTCGTCCAGACTATGTGTTCTACTTGCTGGCAGACCACAAATATGATGTCCACGCTACCTTCCTGTTACCCTACCTGTTATATATGCAGACTATAGATCTACTCTCTGTGTAATCACTGCATAGTTACATAAGATGGAGACATGTTACCTGATGTACTATCAATAAGGCTTACACTGTGTGTATATACTATGCTGGCACCACTAGAGGGTGCAACTGGTGGAGACCGGTGTGTCCTGCCCCGTGGCAGAGGCTGTCCACCAGAGGGCACTGCGGTGGGAGACCTGAGGGTCACCTGCATAGGTGTGCAGGGCCCAGTATAAAAGGCTGCTCACCATACTTGTGCCTCACTCTGGAGTTACGAATAAAGGACCAAGGTCACTACAGTCTGAGTACAACACATTGGCACGTGAAGTGCATTACAGACATAACAACACCATAACCAACCTAATATAGTTCCAGGATGGCCCATTGCAGCAGGGTGCGAGGAGGCACCTTGTAGGCAAGGCCATCATTTGCCTGTTAAGGTATCATGGAAAATCTTTGGGCTAGAAATTGCGTAGCAACCAGTTTGGGGCGATAACATTCGAGGGAGCGCAAAAAGTATCGGCAGACAAAAAAGATTTTCAGCTGCCGGAAACTTCTGCTTTAGCGCTCCTGGAGGGAAGTGGAGCCCTAAATCAAGTGCGAGCCAATTCCCTTAGAGCACTGAAGGGAGTGAGAGGGGCGGGATCGGCAGTGCACTGAGCAATGTTCAGTGCAGCGCTGCAGTCTATAGAGGCTCATTCCCTCCCTTAAAGGGAAAGGCCAATGCTGAGTTGAATGAGTTTTCATGCTGTCTCTGTTGGGCCATGGGACCTGCACAATGCACATGGCAGCCCTGAGCACGCGAAGGGAGTGCAAGGCTGAGCAATCGCAAAATAAATCAGAAGGCACCAGAATGGTGAGAGACATAAATGTTGCCCTAGCTGACCACCTCTGCCTTTAAATATCGCTCCCAAGCAGCCAGCTGAGTGGACAATGCCTCCTGCAGCTGATGTTGTTGACGCCGGGCGATACAACAGGGGAATGGAGCAAATATCACATCCGGGGCGGTAACGGGGCGTCAGGATATACAGGACGCAAGAGAGCGAAGCGGTAAGTCTTAGCTACAAATCCCCCTGGGAGGACAGACGCACCAACATTAGTGTCCTCGGCCAGGCTAACATCCCCATCATTGAAGCACTGACCACACTTGATTAGCTCCGCTGGGCGGGCCACATTGTCCGCATGCCAGACATGAGACTCCCAAAACAAGCGCTCTACTCGGAACTCCTTCGCGGCAAATGAGCCAAAGGTGGGCAGAGGAAACGATACAAGGACACCCTCAAAGCCTTCCTGATAAAATGCAACATCGCCACTGACACCTGGGAGTGCCTGACCAAAGACCACCCTAAGTGGAGGAAGTGCATGCGGGAGGGTGCTGAGCACCTCGAGTCTCATCGCCGAGAGCATGCAGAAATCAAGCGCAGGCAGCGGAAAGAGCGTGCGGCAAACCTGTCCCCACCCTCCCTTACCCTCAACGACTATCTGTCCCACCTGTGACATAGACTGTGGCTCTCGTATTGGACTGTTCAGCCACCTAAGGACTCAATTTAAGAGTGGAAGCAAGTCTTCCTCGATTCCGAGGGACTGCCTATGATGATGATGGAAATCTCCAGGGAGGTTCGCGGGTGTCGATGATCCCGCCGCGCCCGGTCGGTAACCCCTTCGTGCCCGTCACTGCCCCCTGCAGGCGCTAACGGGGGGCACAAACCAGACCAATTTCTCCCCCAAATATAACTTTGCATCTACATATACTATCATCATGGAAACACATTATAATACTGCTGACTCTCACCATCCATCTAATTGGCTTTTTAGGGTTGTGCAGGGTCAATTGCATAGCCTCCTCTATGCAATGATGTTCCTTGCGCTCCTTACCAAACAAGAGCATCTCTAATTCAGCACTCCAACATTTTACATTTTTCCCACTGGCCACTCTCACAGCTTCATTGTGAAATACTGCAAATTTAACACCACTTTACTGCCAAATTATAGCAACCCGAACATACTTACATTTATAACAACTTTAGGGCATCCCAGAACAATTATCAACAAATTATGGCCATTTATGCATTGTGGAATCATTCTCACTGGAAATTGGATTGGAACTGTCTCAGAATCATTTCATTGAGAGAACCTTACAGTCAGTAAAGGGAGGAGATTTCTGCATCAGCATGGGTTGGGCATGAACAGAGATTTCAGAGATTAAAGGACATTTTCTCTACTTTTATTTTCGACGTAAACGGTTTCTCTTCCCGCCCCCGTGTCATTACCTCTGGTGTCCCCCAAGGATCTATCCTTGGCCCCCTCCTATATCTCATCTATATGCTGCCCCTTGGTGACATCGTCCGAAAACATGGTGTCAGTTTCCACATGTACGCTGATGACACCCAGCTCCACCTCACTATCACTTCTCTCAACCCCTCCACCATCTCTAAATTGTCAGACTGCAGGTTCCAGTTCTGGATGAGTGGAAAATTTCTCCAATTGAATATTGGGAAGACGAAGCCATTTTTTCGGTCTACGTGACAAACTCCGTTCCCTAGCCACTAACTCCATCCCTCTCTCCAACTTCTGTCTGAGGCTGAACCAGACTGTTTGCAACCTTGGTGTCAAATTTGATCCTGAAATGAACTTTCGACCACATATCCACAGCATAACCAAGACCGCCTATTTCCACCTCTGCAACATCGCCCGTCACAGCTCATCTGCTGCTGAAACTTTCATCCATGCCTTTGTTACCTCTAGACTTGACTATTCCAACGCACTCCTGGCTGGTCTCCCACATTCTACCCTACATAAACTCGAGGTAATCCAAACTCGACTGTCCGTGTCCTAACTCGCACCAAGTCCCGCTCACCCATCATCCCTGTGCTCGCTGACCTACATTGGCTTCCGGTTAAGCAACACCTCGATTTCAAAATTCGCATCCTTGTTTTCAAATCCCTCCATAGCCTTCCCTCTCCCTATCTTTGTAATCTCCTCCGGCCCCAGAACCCCCTGAAATGTCCGCGCTCCTCTAATTCTACCCTCCTGAGCTTCCCTGATTATAATTGCTCAACCATTGGTCGCCGTGCCTTCTGTTGCTTGGGCCCCAAACTCTGAAACTCCATGCCTAAACCTCTCCACCTCTCTACCTCTCTCCTTCTTCAAGATGCTCCTTAAAACCTATCTCATTGACCAAGCTTGTGGGTCACCTGCGCTAATTTCTATTTGTCTGGCTCGGTATCAAATTTTTTATCTCAGAATACTCCTTTGAAGCGCCTTGGGATGTTTCACTACATTAAAGGCACTATATAAATATAAGTTGTTGTTGTTAAGAAGGAAGTCCGTTGAGGTGTGGGGCATTGGTTACAGCGCGGGGTTTTTGTAAGAATGAGGAAGAAAAGAAAAAGGTGCTTGCCCTGATTTTAACTCCAGGTGGATTCCCTGCTCGGGCCTGAGTTAAAATTACAGTCGGGTCTCAATGATGTCATCAGGCCACAACGTACATATGTAAAGAAGGACCCTGTTGGCTCTGGGCGTGTTTCCTTGCTGCCTGCTCAGGAGAGCAGGTTAACATTGCAGATATTGCGCTCATGGTGGCTTTCGGACAGGTAAGAGCCGGGATGACTTTAACTGCCCAGCCACCAGGTTTTAGCAGAGCGAGTGGGGTTAAATAAATGCCATCAACATGTGAGATGGGAGAAGTAATGCGATAGTTGAGGGAATAAGGGAGAGCAACAGACAAGGACCTGTCAGAGCAGATGAAAGAGTTGATAGTAAGCATTAAGAGAGATGAGAAAAATTCCACATTGATAATAGCTGTTGATGCAGGTGAGGCCTTGCGAAGATTCCGCCAGCTCCTGCGTCATGTGGGCCGAGGTCAGGTCCAGCTTGGTGAACATCTTCCCACCTGCCAACGTCGCAAATGGGTCGTCTGCCTTGGGTAGCGGGTAATGGTCCTGCAGCGAAAAACGGTTAATCATTACTTTATAGTCCCCACAAATTCTGACCGTGCCATCGCCCTTGAGGACCGGAACAATTGGACTGGCCCACTCGTTGAACTCTACCGGCCCGATGATGCCCTCTCGTTGCAGCCTGTCGAGCTCGATCTCCACTTTTTCATGCATGTACGGCAGAAAAGCTGGTGGGAAGGAAGAAAAAGGAAGTGAGGGACGAGGGCCCTGATATCAGCTCGGCGGCGGGGAGGGAAGGGGGCGGGGGCAGTTTTAAGGTTGGGAAACCCGTAAGGACGGGTTTTCCTCAGCTTCAGCACAGGCCCCCGATGATCATTTCCCGGCCAGATTTCAGGTTCCTCACATTGTAACGTGTCACCCACCCAAAGTGTCACTGGGGAATGGGTGACTCACTGGGGAATGGGTGACAAGGTATAACAGTTAATGAGAGATAAATGAGATTCAAGGATGGGTGGCCTGTCAGGCAGATTCTGCCACTGACTGCTATGGTTACCACGGTAACCAAAAATCATCAGTCAAACCTGTGTTTAAAAAAAGAAACAGAAAATGAAGGCAAACACTCAGCAGGTCAGATAGTATCTGTGGAGAGCGAGAAAAACAGAATTAACACTTCAGGTCGGCAACCTTTGAAAATAGGCTATTATACGCAGCTGCTTATTTACAAGCATTGCATTAAGCGTTACTTGCATAGTGATTATAACAGTGGAACTGCGGCCTCAATAATGGCTGCATGTCTTTAAGGGAATCGGCACACTTCAAGCTCCTTTACTCAAGCTGATCCTGAGCACTGTGAGGTCCAGAAGGCCAGGGGGAAAAATTGCCTCCTTTTATAGCCCTGTTAGTGTCTCCGAGAGAGGCGCAAGGTGGGGGGGGGCGCTATGTCCGCCCGGGAATTTGCCCCGGAGGTTTTGGGGGGGGTTGCTGTCCCGGCATTGGCGACCACGGACTGACACCCCACTGCCCCTCCGTTAACGTCCCAAGGGGGAAATTGCCCCACGGGTTGTGAAGCTGGCAGACCTCCACTGCCGGGGCGCCTTGTAAATGGGAGGCCTTTTAGCGACCCGAGCCGCCATCTTTATTTGTTGGCCAACTCTTGGGTCGGCCTGGCAATGGTGGTCCGGTGCTCCGTTTCGGGGGCCGTCGATGGCATCCCTGGTGGCCCAGTGGCGGCGATCAATGGGCCTGTAGAGTGTGCAGTGGCCTTTCCCGCCCTGGGAGCTCCTCTCCGAGGAAGCGGAAGGCCGGAGACAGCGCTCCACATCCGTCGAGGGGCGCACGGCCCAATTCCACATCAGGGGACGGAACCTTGGGGCCGGGTGCAGGAAGTCCCAGGCCCCAGAAGGTTACCGCCCCCAATCGGGACGAGGGACAATTTCTAGCCCCTAATCTTTATTATTGGAAAACCGGTGTATATATAAGCATACGTGAGGAATTTCCATGGACTTGGCAGTGACTTGGTAACTTGCCAACTTGCAAGCAACATCGGTGAGTTTAACTCTACATCTACGGGCCCCATCCACCATCGGCCCCGTCTTTCTGTGCTACCATCTTCGGTCAAGTCAGGATCAGACAGCAGGCTGAGCCCCAGAAGAGGGCGTGGCTTCTAATTATGACCTCAGGCCGATTGGATGCGGAGACATGAGTCCCAGAACCACGTGGAAATGGGTGTAGTGCATTTTATTCATGGTTTCTTTGCTTACGAACTCATGGCTATACATTTGCAGTAAAGAACTAGCTGATTTATTAGCAAAGGTTTAACCATCAAACTGAACCCTACCAGTTCATCCAGCAGGCTCGCAACTGCACGCCTCATCGCGGGGAACCTGGACTCAATTAACTGGGGTTTTATTGAGTCCTGTGAACATCACGTGACTGGCTAAGCCACTCACAATGCAACAGCTCCACAAGCCTATGGGCATGCTCACCGGTGCATACATTACAGCAGGTTTAATATTTCTGATTTGTTCATGCACAGGGAGACCTGTCAATGCATGCACACACGATTTTCATCATGTTTGAAAATGGGCTTTCAATTTGTCCAGCAGATGGCTATAAAGGGACTGAAATCAGGCAGATGGCCATCTTAATCCTGTTGCCTCTGACCCTTTAGCTCCATTGAACATACTTGGCTCAGTTGGCAGCACTCTCGTGTCCGAGTCAGATGGCCGTGGGTTCAAGTGCCCGAGCACAAAATCTAGGCTGTCACTCCAAGGGCAGTACTGAGGATGTCTTCTTCTTCGGAGGTTGAGGATGACGTGCTTCCACTCTAAAAATGAGTTCTCAGGTGACTAATTAGTCTGATGCGGGACCTACAGTCTCTGTCACAGGTGGGGCAGATGGTGGTTGAAGGGACGGGTGGGTGGGGTCCTTGAATTGTCGCGTGCTCCTTCCGCTGTTTGCGCTTGGCCTCCGCGTGCTCCCGTCGAAGAGACTCGAGATGTTCGGCGCCCTCCCAGATGCTTCTCCTCTACTTTGAGCAGTCTTGGGCCAAGGACTCCCAGGTGTCAGTGGGGATGTTGCAATTTTTCAAGGAGGCTTTGAGGGTGTCCTTGAAGCGTTTCCTCTGCCGACCTGGGGCTTGCTTGCCGTGTCAGAGCTCCAAGTAGAGCCCTTTCTTTTGGAAGTCTCGTATCGGGCATGCGCACGATGTGGCCCATCCATCAGAGCTGATTGAGCATGGTCAATGCTTCGATGTTGGGGATGTTGGCCTGAGCGAGAACACTGACGTTGGTGCGCCTACCCTGCCAATGGATTTGCAGGATCTTGCGGAGGCAGCGTTGGTGGTACTTCTCCAGCGCTTTGAGGTGCCTGCTGTACATAGTCCATGTCTCTGAAGCATATAGCAGGGCGGGTATCATTACTGCTCTGTAGATCATAGGCTTGGTGCCGGGTTTGAGGTCCTGGTCTTCAAACACTCTTTTCCTCAGGCGACCGAAGGCTGCACTGGCACTATGGAGGCGGTGTTGGACTTTGTCATCGTCATCTGCCCTTGTTGACAGTATGCTGCTGAGGTATGGAAAATGGTCCACGTTGTCCTAAAGAATAGTAGGGAAGGAAGCCTAAGATTTCTGTTAGAACATTTTTAAAATTGGAATGTACCTAGGCTGAGTTGACTTGGCGGAAAACAGACTTGCCTTTTCCCCCTCTGGCCTCCAAAGTGAATATTGCATCTGGTCCCGAAGACATAGAATCGTCGAATCATAGAATAGTACAGCTCAGAAGGAGGCCATTCGGCCCATCGAGTCTGCGCTGGCTCTTTCAAAGAACAATCCAGTCAGTCCCACTCCCCCGCTCTTTCCCGATAGGCCAGAAATTCACCACCGCAACAATCGACTTAGCTCCAGTTTTTGGAGCTGAAAGTTTTTTTTTGGAGCTAAATAAATTTAAGGCGATTTTGCTCGTTTCGCCAATGCTCAAACACCATTGTCAAAAAATAAGAGCCGTTTTTTTTAAAGAACCATTTTTGCGAGATCACTCGGGCTCAAACCCAAAGATAACGCTGTTTTTGCGAGTTTCCCCAATAAGGGTATTTTTAAGGACAGTGCTAAATCCCATTTATATAAAGCTTGCCTTACCAAGTCGAGTCTGACCAAAATCAGTGATAACGGGGCCATTTTGGGAAACTGAGCTAAAAGTTCAAGCTATTGGAGAGAACAAAACCTATATTTTATCTGAAAACTACTTAAAAATGTTTACAGCATTTCCTACAAATGTATATCAAGTATTTGAGATAGTTGCTGAGAGTTATTGAGAGGGCGTAAATGGTTCAACACGGAGCTAAAGAGAGACATGCTTGTAGATTCTAGTATTTAAACGCTGCTATTGTGTTTATGAATGCCGGATATGCTTGAGACATTATGGAGGACCACTAAAGGGCAATTTTTTGAAAATCAATTTTTAGCGGATTGCAAATTGATCACCCAAGACCAGTAACAGGAGAAAATTGCAGCTTTGAAATCAAACAGATACTGGAGCTTAGCACTTGAGACCGAAAGCATAATTGTCAAACATTTAAACGCAACTATTTTTGAAAACCAGTGATCTCACAACGTAGGTGGAAAGGATCTTGACTTCATTTGAAATCCTGCTTTTTGTACCAGTCTGTGGTTAAAAAAAAAAGTAGATTTAATACACTGAAAAAACATAAGAAAATCAGAGATCTTTACACATGCCGGGGATTGTCACTTGTGCTTATGTAAATACTGAACTATTCTGCATCCAATGAAATCTTCAAAGTTCAGCCTATATTCCCCAGATGCTATGTGTTGACATTTAGAGATGTGATGATTAATGAATCGTGTAGTCAGTTAATCGTGACCTGTATCTGATTATTAATTGATCCATCGGTCAACCATTATAACTGCTGGGGCAAATTAATTCAAAAGGTATAACCAATATACAAAGGTCATTTAGAAATAGAAAAACACAATTAAAAGTTTTGGAGACGGGACATGAACAGTTCGGTGTTGGCCAAAATTTCTGCCATCTCCTGACTTCAGGTGTGGTGCCAGAGGACTGGAGGACTGCCAACGCAGTATCTTTGTTTAAGAAGGGAGAAAGGGATAGACCGAGTAATTACGGGCCAGTCAGCCTAAACTCAGTGGGGAAATTATTGGAAAAAATCCTGAAGGACAGGATAAATCTTCACTTAGAAAGACATGGATTAATCAAGGACAGTCAGCACGGATTTGTTAAGGGAAGGTCATGTCTGACTAACTTGATTGAATTTTTCGAGGAGGTAACCAGGAGGGTCGATGAAGGCAAAGCATATGATGTAGTGTATATGGATTTTAGCAAAGGTTTTGATAAGGTCCCACATGGCAGACTGGTCACAAAGGAATTGGCCCATGGGATCCAGGGCAAAGTGGCAAGTTGGATCCAAAATTGGCTCAGAGGCAGGAGGTAAAGTGTAATGGTTGATGGGTGTTTTTGCGACTGGAAGGATGTTTCCAGTGGGGTTCCGCAGGGCTCAGTACTAGGTCCCTTGCTTTTTGTGATATACATCAATGATCTAGACTTGAATATAGGGGGTATGATTAAGAAGTTTGCAGGATATACAAAAATAGGCTGTGTGGAGCTGCGGACTGCAGGAAGATATCAATCAACTGGTCAGGTGGGCAGAATAGTGGCAAATGGAATTTAATCCGGAGAAGTGTGAGGTAATACATTTGGGGAGGGCTAACAAGGAAAGGGAATACACATTAAATGGTAGGACACTGAGAAGTGCAGAGGAACAAAGGGCCTTGGAGTGCATGTCCAGAGGTCCCTAAAAGTAACAGGCCAGGTAGATAAAGTGGTTGAGAAGGCATATAGAATGCTTGCCTTTATTAGCTGAGGCATAGAATATAAGAGCAGGGAGTTATGCTTGAACTATGAAACACTAGTTAGGCCACAGCTAGAGTAATGCGTGCAGTTCTGGTTCCCACATTACAGGAAGGACGTGATTGCACTGGAGAGGGTACAGAGGAGATTTCCAAGGATGTTGGAGTGAAGAATCTAAGCTATGAGGACAGATTAGGTAGACTGGATTTGTTTTCATTGGAACAGAGGAGGGTGAGAGGAGACCTCATTGAGGTGTATAAAATTGAGGGGCATAGATAAAGTGGATAGAAATGGTCAATTTCCCTCAGCAGAGGGCTCAACAACCAGGGGGCATAAATTAAAAGTAATTGGTAGAAGGTTTAGAGGCGATTTGAGAGGAGATTTCTACACGCAGTGGATTGTGGGAGTCTGGAACTCTGCCTGAAAGGGTGGTAGAGGCAGAAACCTTCACCATCTTTAAAAAGCACCTGAAGTGCCATAACCTGCATGGTTACGGACCTGGAGCTGGAAAGTGGAATCAGGCTGGATAGCCTCTTGTTGGCTGGCAAGGACATGATAGGCCGAAATGGCCTCCTTCCATGCTGTAAACTTCTATGATTCTATGATTCATAATATATTAGCATGGATAGAGAATTGGCTTACTAACAGAAAACAGTCTGGATGAATGGTTCATTCTTGGTTTGGCAATCAGTAACAAGTCGGGTGCCACAGGGATCAGTGCTCGGACCCCAACTATTTACAATCTATGTTAACGACTTGGATGAAGAGACCGAGTGTAATGTAGCCAAGATTGCTGATGATACAAAGATGGGAGGAAAAACAATGTGTGAGGAGGACACAAAAAAAACTGCAAAAGGACATAGACAGGCTAAGTGAGTGGGCAAAAATTTGGCAGATGGAGTATAATGTTGGAAAGTATGAGGTCATGCACTATGGTATAAAAGAAATCAAAGAGAAAATTATTATTTAAATGGAGAAAAATTGCAAAGTGCTGCAGTACAGCGGGACCTGGGGGTACTTGTGCATGAAACACAAAAGGTTAATATGCAGGTACAGCAAGTGATCCAGAAGGCCAATGGAATCTTGGCCTTTATTGCAAAGGGAAGTCTTGCTACAGTTATACAGGGTATTGGTGAGGCCACACCTGCAATACTGCGTGCTGTTTTGGTTTCCATATTTAAGAAAGGATATACTTGCTTTGGAGGCAGTTCAGAGAAGGTTCACCAGGTTGATTCCAGAGATGAGGGAGTTGACTTATGAGGAAAGATTGAGTAGGTTGGGCCTCTACTCATTGGAATTCAGAAGAATGAGAGATGATCTTATCGAACCATATAAGATTAGCAGGAGGTTTGACAAGGTGGAAGCAGAGAGGATGTTTCCACTGATGGGGGAGACTAGAACTAGAGGACATAATCTTAGAATAAGGGGCCGCCCATTTAAAACTGAGATGAGGAGGAATTTCTTCTCTCAGAGGGTTGTAAATCTGTGGACTTCGCTGCCTCAAAGAGCTGTGGAAGTTGGGTCATTGAATATATTTAAGACAGAGATAGACACTTTCTTAACCGATAAAGGAATAAAGGGTTATGGGGAGCGGGCAGGGAAGTGGAGCTGAGTCCATGATCAGATCAGCCATGATCTTATTAAATGGCGGAGCAGGCTCGAGGGGCCGTATGGCCTACTCCTGCTCCTATTTCTTATGCTCTTATGTTCTTATAATCGGGTCAGTGAGAATCCTTCCAACTCGGGCTTTTGTGAACAAATCCCTCCTGTTTAATTCAGGCTACTGTAGCTGTTATTAGTTTAAGGAGCTGGCACGAAACGGAAACAGAAACTGCAATATAAGAGTATGTTAAGATTGCCGCGAGCCCCATTAATTTGTGAACAAACTCGCTGAGGTGCAATTGTGCCGCGCGTTTCATTGAATAATGTTACCCTGGAAAGCTAAATGCTTTGAGTGTTGGGCATACGCAGAACGGGTGTTATTTTTAAGGCGAAAAAATTTAGCTCCGTCCTTAAAAATGGAGGTATTTGAAGGCTACACCAAAATTTAAAAAACGTTTGGCGAAGCTTAGGCCTTATTTTTCTGCTGTTATTTCGGCCGAAAAAAAACAGCCATTAATCGGAAATAGTGCCAAAAAACAGCCATTTTTCAATGTGGAAAGTCTGGCCCTTTATCCCTGCAATTTTTTCTCCTTCAAGTATTTATCCATCACCATCATCATCATAGTCAGTCCCTCGAAATCGAGGAAGACTTGCTTCCACTCTAAAAGTGAGTTCTCAAGTGACTGAGCAGTCCAATACGGGAATTACAGTCTCTGTCACAGGTGGGTAAAGGAAAGGATGGGTGGAGATTCTGGTTTGCCGCAGGCTCCTTCCGCTGCCTGCGCTTGGTTTCTGCACGCTCTCGGCGACGAGACTCGAGGTGCTCAGCACCCTCCCGGATGCTCTCCCTCCACTTAGGGCGGTCTTTGGCCAGGGACTCCCAGGTGTCGGTGGGGATGTTGCACTTTATCAGGGAGGCTTTGAGACTTCCTTGAAATTTTCCTCTGCCCACCTGGGGATCGTATTTATCCAATTCCCTTTTGAAGGCTACTATTGACTGTGTCCAGGTAGTGTATTTCCAATCCTACCCTATCAGGCAGTGCATTCCCAATCCTAACCACTCGTTGTGTAAAAACTACTTTCCTCATGTCGCCTCTGGTTCTTTTGCCATTCATCTTAAATCTCTTCCCTCTTATTATTAAGCCTTCAGCCATTGCAAGCAGCGTCTCTTTATTTACTTGATTTACTCAACATCATGGAGATGCGAAATGCCTGTACTGAAAAAGGGACCCCACTGGCTTAGGGCAGGTGTCCTTAGGGCAGGAAATGCTGGGAAATCAGCTCCTGACGACGGCAGGGCGGGTAAGTTTGCTGAGTGACTTCAAGTTCCCAGCCGGGCGGGTGAGCTTAAAATCACCCTCAAGTCTTCTTTCTGATTTTATCATGTCAGCTGTGGCTCAGAGGGCAGCACTTTAGCCTCAAAGTCAGGCGGTTTTTGTCATGTATGTATGCTTGGGATTACTAGTCACCAGGTGGCACCACTGTCAGAGGTCATTGTGCTGTACGCACGTGTGTGCAGCCCAGTTATAAAAGGCAAGACATCATGTAATGTAATCACTTTCGGCCTTAATAATGCAGGGCCAGATTTGTACTTGTGTTAGTTTACAGTATTCAGTCTATCAAGTTATTACATATATAACATTTGTCGTCGAGGTAACTTAAGAACCTTCGTATGCAAAAATGAGCACAATTGGAATTCTGGAGAGATCTGTGGAGGGAGAGGACTGGGCAGATTTTGTAGCTCGCCTGGACCAGTACTTCGTGGCCAACAAAATGGAGGGAGCTACTGACGCAGTTAGGCGCAGGGAGGTTTTCCTCACTGTTTGCGATCTGAAAATCTATAGCCTCATAAAGAAACTCCTCTCGCCTGCATGTCAAACAGACAATGACTATGAGGAATTGTGTGCACTGGTACGTGACCATCTCAAACCAGAAGAAGGTATCATCATCTCACGATATCAATTCTACACGCGCGTTCGTTCTGAGGGCCAGGATGTGTCGGAATTCGATGCCGACCCTAACACGTCTAGTTGGACTGTGTAAGTTCGAAAACACGTTGGGAGACATGCTGCGGGACTTCTTTGTAATCGGCATCAACCACGAGGTGATCCTGCGTTAGATACTGGCAGCGGAGACACTGGATTTGAGCAAGGCCATCACGATTGCCCAGGCATGCATGACGACGGACAAAAACTTAAAGCAGATATCATCAGAAAATCGGAACTCGGCAAGTACTGTAAACAAGATTGTATCGTCGTTTGGCAGAGCTGTGTATGACTGTGTATGCGAAACCTGTGGCTGCCCAAAGTCTGCCAACGGGAATGAATCCGATTTCACTGTGTTAGCATTGTGGGGGGCAATCATCGGCCTCATCAGTGTCGGTTTAAACAGTATATTTGAAAAGGCTGTTCGAGACTGGGGCATCTCCAGTGCATGTGTTCGCAACGTGCTACGACACACCACGTGGAGGATGATGACCAGTATAGCACGGATCCGGATATGCAATCCGAGATACCAGAGGAGGAAGTGTATGGGCTGTATTCGTTCCTAACAATGAGCCAACCGATGTAAAACTTTATGGTATGCCGGTACGGATGGAATTGGGCACGGGTGCGAGTCAATCAATAATGAGCCAAAGGACATTCGACAAGCTGTGGGACACTAAGGCTATGAGGCCTAAGCTGAGTCTAGTCAATGCCAAGTTGCAGAAGTACACTAAAGAACTCATAACGGTGATTGGCAGTGCAGTAGTCAAGGTGTGCGGTTCATGATTTACCATTATGGATTGTTCCAGGCAATGGTCCAACGCTGTTCGGCAGGTATTGGCTAGAAAAAATCAAATGGAATTGGAACGATATCAAAGCGTTGTCGTCGGAAGATGATACTCCATGTGCTCAAGTGCTGAGCAAGTTCACCTCGCTGTTTGAACCAGGCATCGACAAATTCACGGGAGCCAAGGTGCAGATCCACGTGGACTCAGATGCAAGACCCATCCATCATAAAGCTCGGGCAGTTCTGTACACGATGAGGGAGAAGGTCGAAATCGAACTGGACAGACTCCAGCGTGAAAGGGTCATATCACCGGTCGAATTTAACGAATGGGCCAGCCCCATTGTTCCTGTGTTGAAGGATGATGGCACTGTCAGGATTTGTGGAGACTGCAAGATTACAATCAACTCAGTTTCGAAACAGGATTAATACCCGTTACTGAAGGCTGATGACTTGTTTGCAATGCTCGCCGGGGGGGAAGTCGTTCACTAAACTGGATCTGACATTGGCCTACGTGACACAGGAGCTGTCGAGACATTGAAGAAACTTATGTGCATCAACACTCATAAAGGACTGTTTATCTACAACATGTGTTCTTTCGGAATTCGCTCGGCTGCAGCCATATTTCAGAGCAACGCGGTCAGTCTATTGAAGTCCGTCCCTAGAAATGTGTTCCAAGATGACATCCTGGTCACAGGTTGTGACACCGCCGAATATCTGAACAACCTGGAAGAGGTTCTACATCGTCTGGACAAAATGGGACTCAGACTGAAACTTTCGTAGTGCGTCTTCATGGCACCGGAAGTCGAATTCCTGGGGAAGAAAATTGCTGCTGATGGCATCAGGCCTACGGACTCGAAAATCAAGGCCATCAAAAGTGCACCCAAGCCACAGAATATGACAGAGCTGCGTTCATTCCTTGGTCTACTCAACTACTTCGGTAATTTCCTATCTAGAGTGAACACTTTATTATTGCCATTGCACATGCTGCTAAGAAAAGGTGACAACTGGGCTTGGTGTGCATCTCAAGATAGAGCTTTTGAGAAAGCTACTAATCTTATTTGCTCTAACAAGTTGCTGGTACATTATAATCTGTGGTAAGCGTCAATATTGGCCTGTGATGCTTCATCATATGGAGTTGGTTGCGTGCTCCAACAAACTAATGAGTCGGGTAAACTACAACCTGTTGCATATGCTTCTAAAAGTTTGTCAAAGGCGGATAGAGCCTACAGCATGGTAGAGAAAGAAGCATTAGCATGAGTGTATGGGGTTAAAATGATGCATCAGTAAATGTCTGGTCTTCGGTTTGAACTAGAGACAGATCACAAGCCGCTCATTTCACTGTTTTCAGAAAACAAAGGTATCAATATCAATGCATCATCCCATATCCAGAGGTGGGCACTGACATTATCAGCCTATGATTATGTCATTCGCCATAGACCTGGCACCGAGAATTATGCCGATGCACTGAGCCGTCTGCCGTTGCCCACACCGGAGCTGGAGATGCCACAACCTGCAGACCTACTGTTAGTTATGGATGCTTTTGAAAGTGAAGGAACCCCTGTCATGGCTCAACAAGTTAAGACCTGGACCAGCCAGGACTCGATATTATCAGTTGTGAAATGTTGTATCCTTAGTGGTGATTGGTCTGCCATACCCAAGCAAATGGGTGATGAGACCAAACCTTACAACCGTCGCAAAGACGAACTATCCATTCAGTCAGATTGTTTACTGTGAGGTAATCGTGTTGCTATGCCTAAGAAAGGCAGAGAGAAATTTGTTCATGATCTACATAGCATGCATCCCGGTATTGTCATGATGAAAGCCATTGCCAGGTCTTATGTGTGGTGGCCTGGAATTGACTCTGATCTGGAATCATGTGTGCATCAGTGTAACATTTGCATGCAGCTAAATAAAGCACCAGCGGAATCGCCGATGAGTCTATAGTCGTGGCCAACTAAACCATGGTCTAGGACTTTGCAGGTGACTTTGCAGGTCACTTCCTGGGAAAGATTTTTTAGTTGTGGAGCATGCATATTCTAAGTGGATAGAGTGCATCAAACGTGTAACTGAAGGTTCACTGCAGACTCGCTTGTCATGCATATTGCTTAGCTACAGGACAAGACCCCACATGCTTACTGGGGTCCCTCCTGCTGAACTATTGATGAAGAGAAGTCTCAAGACCAAACTCTCTCTTGTCCACCCTGACTTGAATGATCATGTTAAATACAGACGTCAACGTCAGCACTGGTATCATGATCGCGCTGCCGTGTCACGCAACATTTCTGTTAACGATCCTGTCTATGTACTAAATTATGGTCAAGGTCCCAAGTGGATCGCCGGTACTGTTACAGCAAAGGAGGGTAACAGAGTGTTTATCATCAAGCTCAAGAATGGGCAAACATGCAGGAAACATGTTGATCAGATAAAGCTGCGGCACACGGATGAAGCGGAACAGTGTGAGGAAGACACAATCAGTGACCAACCAACCTACCCTCAGTCATCAGAGGACTCCGCTGTCATCAATGAATCTGGACTTACAATCCCTGATGTGGTCATTGTCACTCCCATCAGATCGGCTACCCATCCCCCAGTCATAACTGACTCAGAACGCTTGCCCAAGGCTGGAGTTGAACTGAGACGATCAACTCGGGAGCGGAAATCCCCGGACTGTCTCAATTTGTAAAAAGACTGTTACTAATATCTTAAAGAAGGATATTGTCATGTATATATGCTTGGAGTTACTAACCACCAGGTGGCGCCACTGTCGGAGATCATTGGGCTGTACGCACATGTGTGCAGCCCAGGTATAAAAGGCAAGCCATCATGGAATGTAATCACTCTGGGCCCTAATAAAGCAGAGCCAGGTTTGTACCTGTGTTAGTTTGCAGTATTCAGTCTATCGAATTAATATATACATAACAGTTTTGGGCTCACGTCCCACGCCTGACACTAAAATCTAGGCTGACACTCCAGTGCAGTGCTGAGGGAGTGCTGTACTGTCGGAGGTGCCGTTTTTCGGATGAGACATTAAACCGAGAACCTATCTGCTCTCCCAGGTGGACATAAAAGATCTTTTGGCACTATTTCGAAGTCGAGCAGGGGAGCTATCCCTACCCACTGCGGAAAACGCGGGGCACCTAACGGGTTTCGACTGTTTTCACCGCCGCAGTAGATGTGGCGGCCTCTTGCGCGAAATTCCGCTCTTTGGCTTTTTTTCCGAGTGGCCCGGAAGCCAGTCAGAATGGGGACAGAAGTGCAGCGGAGAGCGAAAGTTCTGTACCTCGAGGGGCGGAAGTTGGGGATGGGCGGAGTGTCCACCGCTGTCACTGATCAGCGTAGCGCTGATGATGTCATCATGTTGGTGCGTCACCGCGTCTCTCCCCATCACTTAAAGGGGAGGGCTGCTGCGAACTCTGCAAATCTTTAACTAAGGTCCACTGGGCCACCAGGGGATGTTTCGGTTGGGCAAGTGTCCTGGCACCTGCTGTGTTCATATTCTATTTGTTTGTTACATGACACTAGACAGGCATTAGGACCCGGTGGGAGCCATTCACAGTAGCTGTAAACATTCTGGTCAACTTGCTGCAAGAGGGCCATGGCTGATTGCAGTGCGGGTAGGTACAGCAGGAGCGGCGAGGTCGGGGCGAAGAAGCGGCGAGAGTTCATAGAAGTATGTGATTGGGGCCCAAGAGAGGCAAGAGTTCGAAGCAGTTTTTACCAGGGGCAGCACGGGCCAGCCCACACTGCGATATGTGTGCGCACTAGGTCCATGCAGCAGAGCTGGTCTCCAGTCGTCTTGGTTAAGCCTTGCCACTGGACCAAGACCTAGCTCTGTCAAGCCCGTGTCGTGGCTGGTGTGCAACGGTCACCACACATTTAAAAAATCCACGCACAGGCATCTTCTACACTGAAGCATGTAGTGCGGGATCTGGAATATTAGGTCCTTCATTGAAACACTTGTGAAATAATCCCTTTTCGGTGTTGTTGCAGGTCATCCTCGCTGCAATGGGCTGGTCCCGGGGGTCAGTTTCACCTCTGACCTACTTGGGCGGTTCGAATCGCTCCCATTCCCTTGAGTTCTCGACTCAGGGTTTATTTGGGGGATGTGATAAAGTGCAAAGGACAACTGGTTTGGTGCAAAAGAACTTTGATTTTATTACAGACAAGAAAATACAATGTCAAACTTATAATCACTGTAATAAAGAATACATCACACATTCAAAGGGGGTTACAGTAAAAATTACACATCCCACCTCCCAATAGCTAATTCTAGCTAGGTTAGACTCCAGGACAGGCAGGGACTATGCTTACCAATCCTTTCTAGTCAGTTAGCGGTAGTTTCCGACTTCGGGGTTCGTTGAATTCTGTAGGTTCTGCTTGCCTTACCCTGAACGTCGGAGAAGACTTCTTACTGCGCAATCTTCAGTTGGATTGAGTCCGCTGATGCGGTAAGGTGCGTTTTGGATCTATTGGATAAGTACCTGGTTTTCTTTGTTAGAAATAGGTTCAAAGTCTCTTTAGGTAATGTTTTCACCTGTTGGTAGTCAGGCCTTAGATTGTAGAGTGGAAACTTTCAATTCTTCGGTTTCTTCCTGTTGGAGTTTTGTTTCGAGTTTGATCGATCGCGGTGGTTTTTCGTTGGTACCATGTTGGTTGTGGTCACTTGCTGCCGCGATGGTGATGTTAATCCTTCCTTCAGGACTTCAGGACTTCGAGGCTGGAGAAGTTAGTTTACAACTGTCGCGTTGGTTTCTCACCTTTCTTGATGACACAAGCATAATGTGGTACTAGGCGTTGTGTGGCACACCCTCTGTTAAAACAGGAGCCAGTTATACGGTTCGAGCTGTTCTAATCTTCACGCCAAATCAGTTCAGAATTCTTTGTTTAAATTTGCCAAACTTGACTTCTTTTTGTAATATTTTGGCGGGCTCGTTAAAAGTAAATTTTTCTTGGATGGGTTGCATTTCTAAATCTATTTCCTGATGGAAATATTAGCTTGGTAATCGCAATGTCCTTTTGTGATAGTTTTTCACATACGGACTGGATTGGGCCTCTTTGTGATGTATATGCTGAAATGGTTTTCCAGATTCAGGTTGATGGTTAGCCATCTCTGGATTATTTGTTATAATGTTAATGTCTCTTCTGGAGAAGGATTCTCGAATACCCATTTCTCCAGACAAGTTATGTTAGTCCCAACACCCAGACAACCTCAATAATCAAGTTGTCTCCTGTTAGTTCTTTAGGCCTGCCCACAGCCTTGAATTTGTCTTTTAAAAGTCCAAAATTCGATTAAAGTTCATAGTTTCTTCCATAAGCACTTTAGGATTTCAAACTTTCCAGTAGATAGTCCAAAACTAAATTTCCTTTCGAATGAGCCCAAACACTGGGGGGTTCTCGTGAATTTTGCATCCTTCAGTCCCCACTGTTGACACTCTACACTCTTGAGTGTCAATCAAGGTAAGCAAAATTCCTGCTCCCGAGAGTCAACCTTCCCTGCATTTATACTAGCTAAGCATTAACGTGCATCCCCCGTTGAAATGAAATGGAATTTACAGGCGAGTACAGTCATTATAATTCGGTTACAGCATAGAGGGGATACGATGCCCCTCTTTTACTTGGGTTTTCACAGGAAAATAACGGTATACAGTTGTAAGTATACACAACTGTAAGTAAAGTAAAATAAAAGCACATAGTCAAACACATTCTCAAGTTCAGTAAAATAAAGGTACATAGTCAAATACATTTAAGTAACACTCTTATAACACTCAATATTTTGCGGTTTGCAGCAGGTAAAATCAACACAAATTAATCATGGTAGTATGGTGTCACCCCTCCCTGCGCGATTCGGAAGTTCAGCCAAGGAGCGTACAGCACCTTTTGGTGCCTGACCTGACGGCCTCTGCATTTCACTCGGCAAGTGAGACACCATAAGTAAAGAATAATCGCGAGTTGACAGATAACTAAAGTGTGAGCAGCGATTCGGATCCAGACTGTGACTTCTATATTTCTGAAAAGGTCCCACCAAGGCGGAATGGTGATCTCGAGAATCTTTTTCCCTATCTCAATTGTTTTCTGTTCTAGAGTATAGAAGTGTTTTTGTGAGATAATTACAGCTTTTAGCAGAGCGGTAAGATGTTCAGGTAGAGGGGGAATTGCATAGCCAAAATGTACAACATAATCCTGCAGGTTTGTAATGTTTTCCTTCACAGTGAGGTGGACAGTGGAGGGTTCAGGAATGGGGACAATCGTTCCTGGGCCACTTGAATTGATGCCTCAGGTTTGAAGCAAAAACTGCTGTCACTTACCGGACACCAGAAGTGTCCATGTTGGTAGTGGGGCGCACTGGTGGTGACACAATATGTCCCACCCCCTATGTATGTTACCTGTGGAGGGACATGCTCTTGTGTCATTACCTCCATGGTGCAGTTAATAGGTTGTGTACCAGCAGCTTTAAACCCACACTGTGACTTTGAATGGGGATTGGGGACACAATATTACGTGTGCACCCCGACTCCAGCACCCGGAGAGGTCAGTACCCGTTACAGTGTGCTCCCACTTTATGAAATAGGGTGGGACTGCTGCGAAACGAATGTGTGCACCTCCCTGAATAACTCCAATGTTCTCCACCCGGTATACCGGTGCGGGTCGGGCTGTCCCACCCATGACCGGCATCCTTAGTACTATTCCCATAATGGTGTGGTTAGATTTCCCACAGTCTACTAGGACAGGGTAGGCTTCAGAGGCTAGTCGGAGCTGGCACAGGCTTAGTGAATTGCTGTACGGGTGGAGGGCTGCGAGGTGCTTGTTCCTGATCCAGGAGGGGACTGCACCTTGTTTTAAATCCTCCAGGTTGTTGCGGCCCTCGCTCAACAACCATGCCCCATACAGTACACACACCTCGTTCTATGCAGCTGGTCCGAAGCGTTTCTATTCTCCCGTATGTTTTTCCGGCTTAGCCACTATTTCTTTTAAATGGACTATCATAGCCTAGTCCTCGTGTAGTTCTGAACTTACTACTGTATTCTCTTGTTTCAAGATTTTCCTCAATTGGTTCTTTAAACCGTTTATCTGTGTTTGTAGTGCGATGTCATCTAGGCTATTTATTACAGAGGATCCTGTATTGTAGACAGTAAAAACGTCGTTTATGATTCCCCTTCTAGGTCTCCCCGAGCTCATGGTGTCCCTAGCATTTAGGATGTATAGGTCTGCTTTCTCTACATTTCCAAAGTCTAACTCATAAAATTTCTTGAACATGTCCTTACTTAAGGAAGGATATCCTAGCTTTGGAGGGGGTACAGAGATGATTCACTAGGCTGATTCCGGAGATGAGGGGGTCACCTTATGATGATAGATTGAGTAGACTGGGTCGTTACTCGTTGGAGTTCAGAAGGATGAGGGGTAATCTTATAGAAAAATTTAAAATAATGAAAGGGATAGACAAGATAGAGGCAGAGAGGTTGTTTCCACTGGTCGGGGAGACTAGAACTAGGGGGCACAACCTCAAAATACGGAGGAGCCAATTTAAAACCGAGTTGAGAAGGAATTTCTTCTCTCAGAGGGTTGTGAATCTGTGGAATTCTCTGCCCAAGGAAGCAGTTGAGGCTAGCTCATTGAGTGTATTCCCAAGTCACAGATAGATAGATTTTTAACCAATAAGGGAATTAAGGGTTATGGGGAGCAGGCGGGTAAGTGGAGCTGAGTCCACGGCCAGATCAGCCATGATCTTGTTGATTGGCGGAGCAGGCTCGAGGGGCTAGATGGCCTACTCCTGTTCCTAATTCTTATGTTCTTATGTTCTTATGTCTGTAAGTAGAGCCTGGTATAGCATCTCTGTTTCCTTCGGACACCATGCAGGCAGGTGTACCTCGGTAAGGTTTAATATTACTGAAGCTACTGCATAATGTACCCCCTGGTATAACACTTTTCGGTCGGTACCAATATTAATCCGTTCCCAGGTCCCTTGGTGGTGGTAGGACATCTTTCTATTACTGTGCTTATTGGCAGGGTTGTGGGCAGGGGTTTCTTAATGTGTGCTCTTAGTTCGGTGACGTTAATTGAGAGTGGGGAGTGTGGGACCGCGTACCAGTGTAGGCTAGAATCCCATCCCATCCCTTCCCCTTCGTCTTGTCATTGCCTGGCGAAGGCGATCGATATGCCTGCGGGACAAGTATTCTCTGATCCCCACATGCAAACGTAAATTCCTTGTTCGGATTCCCACCATTTGTCCCAACACACTGTTACTCCTCCCCGTGTCCCCGTGATGGTGCGGTACGTATCATTACTGAGTCTTTCCCAGTCTGATTCCTGGTCCCATGCGACCTTGCTGAGTTTTCTGAGCCACCACCATCTTCCCAGAGGGAATGTTTCCTTTGCAAGTCAAACACACACGTTTTCCCTCTGTAACACTGACTCGGGCAGCGATGATCCATACCTGGGGGCATGGAACTGAGGCCTCCCCGTAGGTAAAACCTTCCTGGCTGGAGTAGCGGGTAGGATTAGATCCCAGCCACCCTGGCCATCTTCCCTCATGGGCGTAAACGGGGAGTTCTTCCACGTCTCGGGGGCCACCCCCGGCGGTTACGATCGGTGCTCTCCCTCCTGAACACCCATAAATGAGGGATTCTTCCACGTCTCCTCGGTCACCGCTGCTCATCCTTATCAGGGTGAGCAGGAACAGGATCCTTCTCATGTTGTTCTCTTTCCTGTAGGGGCACAAAAACAGATTGTCTAGCCCTGAGAAGGCTCTCTGGATTGACAAAGGTGACCGGGTTCCAAATTAGGCTCTCTACCTTTCAGACATAGTATGGTCTTTAATCGACTGGCTGTCTTATTCAGTTCCTTGTGGACTCATGTCTGCTTCTAACTTTTATCTCACAACCTATTTACTCTTATCTTACCAGTGCTTCCTTAATAGCTCTACCAGTAGATTCTTCTTACTCCCGGGTATTACCCGGCCTGTGCCTCTTTTAATAGCTGCACAGGTAGATTCTTTTTCATACCTCAGTAACTAATACATATATACTTATTATTACACAGATAATCTTAAACTACTCTAAATTACTTACTGGACATTCTTAAGTTCATATTGTACAATATATGTACATCTGCCACCCATCTCTGGGTGGCCAGGTTAATTCCTGCCTTCTTTCTTTTTTCTTCTTCCGCTGGCTGTCCAGCAACGTCGGTAATAGGTCGGCCATGCACCACCGGATCTGGAGTGTCCTGACCGGATGTGGGTTCGAGTCCCACACTATCGGGGGAACATCCCTTCTGGTGCTACTGCACACCGCTCCTTTGGGGGTGGCTGCCTGGTTCGTTTCTTCCCCTGGGGTTTCTGCCTGGTTGAGGGCTATGGGCTGGGGACTCTCACTTGGTGGCTGGTCCACCACTATCTCTTCTGAGAGTCCCTTGTTGCCCGAGGCTACCGGCTGGGTGTCCCTGCTCGCGGGCTGGCCTCTGACCTTAGGTACCCTTTTCCGGGTCTGAACCATTCAAATTGGAGCGCTGGTGACCACGGTGTCTTTGGCCGTGGTGTGTGGGAAGTCCTTCTTAAGGCTCTGGCTGCTGGGGGTGCGTCCGAGTCCCAAATGATTAGCGGGACAGCTTCCCCAGTAACACAGTTCACTGCCTCTCCAGGTGCTGTCTGTAGGTCTGCCATGTCCCCTGTGGGATTTCCACAGTCGGGGCTGCTGGCTGGGGGTCCCTGTCTTTAGCACGGTTTACAGGTTTTGGCTGTCCCTTACATTTAGCTGCTGCCTCTGGTTTGAAAAGTTTGCACTGATTTATGTGGAACCACTTTGTACGGCGGGGCAATTTTATGACATAGACCATGGGGCTTGCCTTGTCGACAATGTGGTACGGTACCATGTACAGTGCCTCAAATACCCCTACTCTAGCGTAGTTCCTCACCATAACCTGGTCCCCTATCTCCCACTCGTGATGTTTGCGGGGCTCTAGCAGCAGTCGGGTGCTCCGATGCTGTTTTCCCATGTTGTTAGCAGCCTGCCAGTGAATCTGTTTAAGGTGTTCAAACAGATTCTTGACAAAGCTGTCCTGGTTCGCTTCCCTAAGCTGACCTTCCGTGAGTACCGGGGCTAACAAATGGGTAGGGGTTCTCATGGCTCTGCCGGTCATGAGCTCGTACGGGGAGTACCCCGTGCTCTTTGACTGGCTGGCCTGGATCCCCATGAAGACCAGTGGTAGGACCTTTATCTTCCCTTTGGGTGAGTCCCCTGTCTCTTTGCGCAGCCTTTCTTTGATGGTGCGGTTTAAACGCTCCACAGGCCCGGATGACTGTGTGTTGTGGGCGACATGCCATTTTCCTTTGATGCCGAGCACCTTAAGGGTCTCCTACATCACCTGCCTGGTGAAGTGACTCCCTTGGTCGGACTCCCTTGACTCCACGTATTGTGGTAGTCCCCATCGGGAGAACACTTCTCTGATCAGGGGCCTGGCTGTTCCCAGGGCAGTGGCTGTTCGGCATGGGAAGGCTTCCACCCATTTGGTGAATACATCCACCAATACGAGGCAGTACTTGTAACCTCCCTGGACAGTGGGTAGGGGACCGATGTAATCGATTTGGATCGACTGCCAGGGTCCCTCTACCCTCCTGATATGTCCCATAGACACCTTTCTTTTCTGGGGGTCGGGGTTGTTGGCTGCACACACCAGACAGCTAGCACAGAACTCGCGGACACTTCCCTGAGTCCTGGCCACCACCTTGCCTGTTCCACTCATTGCCAAGTGGTCTCAGGTCCGGGGTGTCCTGTTCCTGGACCCTCGTGGGCCAGCTGGAGGGATTCTCTCTGGTGTTGTTGCGGTATGACCCATTGCTCCCCCCTGAACAGCATACCTTCTTTAATGGCAATTGCTGTAGTGCCGTACGGCCATCTATCCTTTCCCCTTTAGCTAACGTGTTCAGGACAGTTTTGAGGGCGGGGTGTTGGGTCTGGACCATTTTAAGGTCCGGGGGCAAAGCTATCCTGGCCTTCCCTGCCATCCCAATCCTGCCCCTGACTGCTGCTATGGGTCCTAGGTTGTACGGATCCCAGAGCTTGCCCGTGCGGGCACCTTGCTTCGCTAACATGTCAGCCTGCTGGTTTCCCTCGCTACGGGGTTCAGTGGTGGAATGTGCCTTCACTTTATGTATATAGATATTCCCTTCCTCCCCTACGGCTTTCATGATCTTTTCCAGTAAGGGCTTAATTGCCAGGGGTCTCCCGTCTGCGGATGTGTATCCGCGGCGGGACCAAATAGCCAGGTACTCCGCACATGAATTGCATGTGAACATACCGTCCGAGCAAATCGTGTATGGGGTAAGGAATTCTTCGGGGTGTGTGACTACATACACTATCACAGACAGTTCAGCATGCTGGGCGCTCATAGTGCTGGGGAGTTTAATCGCCAGGGCAATGCCTGCCTCGGGGTCATAAACTCCGCAGCCTGTGAGTCGTTCACCTGCAGATACTGTGCTTGAACAGTCCACATAGATCTCTCGGCTTGTGGGGTGTAACCCGGCCCGAAAGCCTATGTTAATTTCCCATATCCCTTCTACGGAACACCGGTGGGCTGTCCCTGGATAAATCATATTGGCTGCAAGTCTTGGCTCGCAGAGACCCTTTACCCTTAGGTCCATTTGAGAGAGGAGCAGGGTCCAGCGAGCAATGCGGGCACTGCTCACTGTCCCGTCCTTGATTCTCCCGTCCAGGAGCATTTGGGTGGGCGTATGGTGGGTAAGGAGTGTGATAGGGGACCCCCCTGTGAAGATCAGTGATCGTTTCACAGCCAGTGACTGGCTAGGAGGTGCCGCTCACAGTATCCCTTCTCCACGTCCGTGAGTATCCTGAAGGTGTAGACCACTGGTCTCAGCCGGCCGTGCCGCTCTTGGAGCAGTACTGCGCTCAGGCTGTCCCCACTGGCTGCTACCTCCAGGATAAACTCTTTACCCCCATCGATGGCCCCTAGAGATGGCGTGGTCTGCAGGTCCTTCTTGAGTTGGATAAATGCTGCCTCACAACCTTTGTCCCATTCCCACTCCACTCCCTTGTGTAGGAGTCGGAGCAGAGAGGCTGTGGTGGCTGCATAATCCTCAATGAAATCTCTGCAGTACCCGGTTAGCCCTAGAAAATATCTCACTCCTGTTACTGTGTTGGGGGCTGGTAACTTCTGCACTGCTTCCCTTCTAGCTTTGTCAATGGCTCTTTCCCCAGCGCGCACAGCCAGTCCCAGGAATTTTACTTCCTTCAGGCCGATCTGTGCCTTCTTGGGGTTTACTTTAAACCCCTCTTTCAGCAGCTCCAGCAGCTCAGCCAGCAGTGGACCATGCTCCTCCCCCTCATCGGTGAACAGGAGCAGGTCATCCACATACTGTACTAGCTGCTGGGGTCTGCTGAAACTCTTTAAACAGTCGGCCATAAACTGATGGAAAATACTGGGGCTGTTGTGGAAGCCCTGAGGGAGACAGTTCCAAGTGTATTGCTGTCCTTTAAAGTTAAAAGCAAACTTGTACTGATCTTCCCTTCTTAAAGGTATGGACCAGAACCCGTTGGAAATATCCAGCACCGTGAAGGTGGTCACGGAGGCTGGGATACTTCCAATGAGGTCAGCGACAGCAGCAACGGCGGGTGCACAGGCGGGGATGTTACGGTTGATTACTCGATAGTCCACCGTGGCTCTCCAGGAGTTGTCCGGTTTCTTAACCGGCCACAATGGAGAGTTCACATTGGTCTCAAAAGCCCCTGTTTAACCAGAGAACCCAAGACTGTTGCCATGTCTGCCTCCAGCTCTCTGGGGAAGTTGTACTGTTTCTGTGGTTGGATCATTGGGTCCCCATCTATGCTAACCTCGATCCCGTTTATTCTCCCACAGTCGTGTTTGTGAGTGGCAAAAGCTGCAAGGTTTTTCCTCACATATTCTTGGTATTCGATCAGAGTGTTCTGACCAGTGATTCAAGATCGTAACCCTCCTTTGGTTTCATGCTGCACACTTTGCCCTGTTTTCCCAGGATAACCATGACCTCACTCTCCTGCCCCGTTCAGGCTGACCCCTAAAGACAGTGGTTTCTTAAATCCATTAGGATCCCGTGGCCTCGGATGAAGTCAGCCCCCAGGATCCTTCTCCCTTCCTGCTCCCACTTCATCAGGACACAAGTCCACTTAGTGTGGAGTGTACCTAAATGAATGGAGAGCGGAACGGTGAATGATCCAGTCTGTTCAGTGCCTGTGAAACCCATCAAGCTGTAGGGGACCCCGTTAGACAGAGGTGAGGCGACGGGGTTAGCTCCATAGACAAGGATGCTTGAGGCACCGGTGTCCAGCAGGTAAGTCCCTTTCACCTTTTCCACTTCCATCTGAACAGTCGGTCTCCCCCACACATCATACTCGAGGGCACACAGGTGGACAGGTTGCGCCTGTCCTAGTCACGGTTTTGGTTGGGAGGGGGCAGATTGGGTTTCAGTACCGGTGGCGGTGGCTACCTTCCCAGGGCCATCTAACCTGGTTCGGAGCGCAGTTAAAAAGGCATCGAATGAGTGGGCAGGGACTGGCTTATCTGTCTCGGGTCGTTTGGTCGGGGCTGGAGAACTCTTTCCTGTGCCACTCTTCCAAGGATTTCTACAATCCTTTCTCCAGTGCCACTTTTTCCGCACCCGAAGCAGCTACGTTTTGTATCTGAGGGGTTAGCTCCCCTCGAGGCGCCATTCCCTCTTATCTTGGCTCGGTCGGATTTTGTGAAATGTTCCCTTTTGTGGGAACTCTTCTGTCCCTCTGCCATTCCAGTAAGCTAGGGTCAGTTGCCTCAGCACTGCCTGTTCGGTGGCTTGGGGATCTCTGGGGTCGAACCAGGCCTCAGCCTTAGTTCTTATTCAGGGTAAACTGTTAGCTACTGGGCTTCGGAGCCAGTGTGCTAACTCGTCTGGGCTTAAGTGATCTCTGTCTATGTCCCCACTACAGGCGCTCTGGTACTCAGGCCACAGTCGGTCTGCGAAAGCCTTGGGGTTTCTCCTGTGAGCTGCACCATTTCCTCTACTCTGGAGGAGGGACTCCCGTCATTGCAACCCATTGCTTCTGAAATGTCTTTCTGGATGGCAGCAAGTGTTCTCTGTCCCCTTTTGCTCTCAGTAGAGAGGCACTGGTACAGTTTGCTGTCCAGGGATAGGAGGAGCACCTTTGCCATTTCTGCATCATCGCACCCATTAATATCCCCTGCCTGTACCACTTCCATAAAGTGAACCGAGGGGTCTCCCTTTGGAGTTAGCTTTCCCAGGTGGCTTATCATAGCCCTAAGCTGGTGGGGGGTGTGCGAGACCACAAACTGACTTTCCAGGGGCCCTGGACCCCCGACAATGGTGGGCGGGCCAAACTCCTGTTGCCGGACCGGGCACATTGGCCCTGGTTTTGGCTCTCCCTGTTCTGGCTCGCCTCCCTCTTCTCCCTGCAGCCAAACCGAGCTGAAACTCGGTGCCACAGGTGGTGGTGGATCACTATCCCTGTCTGTCTCACAGCTCGTTCGCCCCTCCTGCTGCTGCACCGCTGTAGTCACCGGTGCCACAGGTGGTGGCCGGGTAGTTTCCTCCTTCTCTTCCAGGTTTACCTGGGGCGTACCCGGGCTTATTAGGCATACCATGCCTTTTGCCTTGGACAGAGCAAGGTTTAACTTTTGATTTGTTGCTGGCAGGGACCGTGGTCTCCCGATTCAAACCCAATAGTGCTAGCTACTTTATACACTGCCTACACATCTTTTAATTTTTCCTGGAGCTCTTTTATTTGTAGGGTGAGGCGAGCGCTTTCCTCCCTCACTGACTTTTCATTACTTTTGGTCTCGGTAACTTGACATTGAAAATAGTCCTGACTGTTTTTAAACCTTTCCATTATCTGGGTCCTTTCCTGTTTTAGCTTACGGCGTTCTCCTCATAATCTTTCTTCTGACATAACCCTTTCCTGATAGTTCTCTGTGCATTCCCATAACTCTGCCTGTAGTGTCGCATTGGTTTTATCTAGGAGTTGGACCTGTCGCTGTCGACAGACCAACCAAATTGCCTTCTCTACTGCTTCTTTGCTTGCTGTCCACTGGGCTGCAGCGTCAGCTGGATGCTCAGCACGCAATAGACCAAGCACCCATTCTTTAAGACATTGACTTTTTATACACATAGGAGGAAATCCCTTTTTCCATCTTGGTTCTTTGCCCCAAACCAGCACTCTCTGCATCACACCCCTTGTACCAGCGTCCTGCCATCGTTGCCATTTTGTAAGGGGGTGGTCCCGGGGGTCAGATTCACCTCTGACCAACTTGAGCGGTTCAAATCGCTCCCACTCCCTTGGGTTCTAGACTCTGGGTTTATTTGGTGAATGTGATAAAGTGAAAAGGACAGCTGGTTTGCTGCAAAAGAACTTTAATTTCCTTGCAGACAAGAAAATACAATGTCAAACTTATAATCACTCTAATAAAGAACAATACACTACACATTCAAAGGGGGTTACAGTAAAAATTACACCTCCCACCTCCCAATACCTAATTTTCGCTAGGTTAGACTCCAGGGCAGGCAGGGACTATGCTTACCAATCCTTTCTGGTCAGTTAGCGGTAGTTCGCAACTTCGGGGTTCGTTGAATTCTGTAGGTTCTGCTTGCTGTACCCCGAACGTCGGAGAAGACTTCTCACTGCGCAATCTTCAGTTGGGTTGAGTCCGCTGATGCGGTAAAGTGCGTTTTGGATCTATGGGGTAAGTACCCGGTTTTCTTTGTTAGAAATAGGTTCAAAGTCTCTATAGGTAATGTTTTCACCTGTTGGTAGTCAGGCCTTAGATTGTAGAGTGGAAATTTTCGATACTTCGGTTTTTTCCTGTTGGAGTTTTGTTTCGAGTTTGGTCGATCACAGTGGTTTTTTGTTGGTACCACGTTGGTTATGGTTGGTTGCTGCCATGATGGTGATGTTCTTCCTTCCTTCAGGACTTCAGGACTTCGAGGCTGGAGAAGTTAGTTTACAACTGTCGTGTTGGTTTCTCACCCTTCTTGGCGTTGTGTGGCATACCCTCTGTTAAAACAGGGGCCAGTTATACGGTTCAAGCTGTTCTAATCTTCACGCCAAATCAGTTCAGAATTCTTTGTTTAAATTAGGCAGACTTGACTTCTCTTTGTAATATTTTGGCGGGCTCGTTAAAAGTTAATATGTCTTGGGTGGGTTGCATTTCTCAATCTATTTCCTGATGGAAATATTAGCTTGGTAATTGCAATGACCTTTTGTGCTTAGTTTTCTCGCATACAGGCTGGATTGGGCCTCTTTGTGATGTATATGCTGAAATGGTATTCCAGATTCAGGTTGATTCACCCTATTTTGGGCCAAGGAAAAGTATCATGATGGAGAGATACAAATTTCATCAAAGGGGGCAAGGGAACGGTGAACCAATCAAACAGTACATTATTTAATTAACTGAACTGGCGGCTACTTGTAACTTTGGAGCACTCACAAATGAAATGTAGCTCATGGTCTACAGCGCTGTAGTAATACCCACCCTCCTGTATGGCTCAGAGACCTGGACCTCTTTGTGATGTATATGCTGAAACAGTATTCCAGATTCAGGTTGATGGTTAACTATCTCTGGGTTATTTGTTGTAATGTTAATATCTCTTACGGAGACATTACTGAAGAAATCACTGCAGAAATACCACCAACGATATCTCCGCAAGATCCTACAAATCGCCTGGGAGGAAAGATGCACCAACATTAGCATCCTCGACCAGGCCAACATCCCCAGCATTGAAGCACTGACCACACTTGATCAGCTCCGCTGGGCAGATCACATTGTTCTCGTGCCAGACACGAGTCTCCCAAAGCAAGCGCTCTACTCGGACTCCTTCATGGCAAATGAGCCAAAGGTGGGCAGCAGAAATGTTACAAGGATATCCCAAAGCCTCCCTGATGAAGTGCAAAATCCCCACTGACACCTGGGAGTACCTGGCCAAAGACCGCCCTAAGTGGAGGAAGTGCATCCGGGAGGGCGCTGAGCACTTCGAGTCTCGTCGTCGAGAGCATGCAGAAATCAAATGCAGGCAGCGGAAAGAGCGTGCGGCAAACCAGTCCCACCCACCCCTTCCCTCAACGACTATCTGTCCCACCTGTGACAGAGACTGTGGTTCTCGTATTAGATTGTACAGCCATCAAAGAACTCATGTTAAGAGTGGAAGCAAGTCTTCCTCGATTGCAAAGGACTGCCAATGATGATGATATCATTTCATTACCTGAACTGGCCACTACGTGTAACTTTAGGGCACTCACAGAGGAAATGATCAGGGATCGAATTATTGAGAAAACAACGATCGCCCCGCATTTGGGAACGCTTGCTAATGGAGGTTGAAAAATTAAGATTGGACAAAGCAACTAATTTGGCCATCCAAATCGAATCAGCGATTTCTGACTCAAAAGTGATCAGATCTCCTGCTCCCCCCTGTGCAGCAGACTGCAGCTACAGCCCATGTGCAAGGCATTCGTCCAAAGCGAAAATCACAGCAGAGACCCAGGGCTAGTAATAAGCCACTCACTATGAATCGCGGGCCTAACTTCCACTGCATTAACTGTGGGGACAAATCACATTCAGCAAAGAGTCCTAACTGCCCTGCACATGGGAAGAGATGCTCTGCATGTGGTAAAATGAACCATTTTGCTAGTGTCTGTCACTCATCACAGCATATTCGACATGTGAACAACCCAGATAGTGATGAACCCAGTATGGTTTACACAGTTAGTGATATTTCGCATATCGGTTCAGGCAAATTCAAGGACAGTGATGTAAACATTGATGGCGTGTCCATCTGCCTCCTCTTTGAGCTTGGAGCCAAAGTCTCCATATTGGGCGAGGTTGTGTACAAAACCCACTTCACGCACTGTCAACTGCAGCCCGCAACTTCCACTCTACATGTGTACTCCGATTCCAAAATTGAGGTAATTGGGGTCATATCTGTCCCGATAGATGATAAGGATATAACATTGGAGAACTTTTCCTTTCATGTCGCGAAGGGACAAAGGGTGTTGCCCTTTTTGACAAGCTTGGGTTCAAAGTTTACGACCCAACTAGTGTGGATATCTGAACGGAATATATGGAATTAAGGACAGTAAAGTAAACGGGATATATGAAAATGTATAAGCCATGGAAGAATAGCTGGGAGAATGTCAGATTGCAAATAGTGCAACATCAGCATAGCTAACAGTCTGTCTCAAGGTTTCAAGTCACTAATCCTGCCAATAATATATAATTGTAACATGAAATACATCTGCAGAATTGCAAGGTCTCAGTAAATAGTCACACCATTAGATTGAAACATTTGGAGGCAATACTTGAGCTTTCAAGAAGAACATCTCATATAGATTGACTAATGAGTGGCTGAGTTAGACTGTCAATCCATTTGTATTTTGTTATCTGATTTCAAAACTGTATAACTGTTAACGCTTTACGATGTAACTTCACCTATCCGTAGGGAGTGTGTACGCTCTATCCAGAGAGTATATCTTCTGTCTGATAGGTCTTACTGGCCGGTAATAAAGACTGCTTTGTTCAAAGCACAAGAGGTATTCGACTCAGTAATTTTACTGAACCAGATTGAGGTAAAAGAATCCAGGAATTAACATTTGGTGTCAGAAGTGGGATCTCAACGGACGACTGCCGAAAACTTGCGAATTAAGAGCCAGACTAGCCTTGGACGAGACGAGGGGAAAATGGCCACTGGAGTGAGTATGATTTCAATACTGCTCCAGTTTCCCCTGGTTTCAAAAGTCTGAGGAAAGTTTAGCCACTCGCTGGTTCTCAGGTAGTGTCTGAACGAGATCCAGGACAATCTGGTGAATACCTTTCAAACTTAGAATAGGGATAGAGATAGGGAAATTGTGCGATGACGCAAACCAAGCGGCGACTTGGAAAGATAGTTAGAGCTAGATAGGGATAGATGATCAATCATGGATCCAAAAAAAAAAAATTAATAGGAAAGAAAAGAGACTCTTGTGAATGTCTGTTTAAATGAGAAATGCTTCTGTGACATTTACTGTAAAAAAAAAAGCCGGGGAGTTGTGGTTTGTTTTATCTCAAACAGAATGAAAGTTTGTTTTAACCCTTCGTAGTGTTGTCCTGTACGTGGGAAGTTTAAGAGTGTGAACCTTATTGAATTACGTATATTTGGATGATAAGTTATGGAGCCAGGAAATGCACAAAGGATAGGTTTGTTAAAAAAAAAAAGAAAAAATTACATGGTCCCGGTGGTTAAAAAAAAAGAAAAACTTGTTGAAAGCAAACATTCAGAGAAGGCACAGCAAAACAACTGAGATGGATTCAAAAGGATTTTAAAAAAAAATTATATTAAATAACACGACCTTGAGGCTGGAACAATTGAGATAACGAAAAGCAGTCCACAGCCTACGTGCCAGACTTCTCTCTAGTTATAAAAAAAGTAACATACTAAATAGGTGCCGAAAGAAAAAAAAAATGTTCTGAGATTTTAAATTATGAAAAATATAAAATCACTCCTGTCCAATTGGCAGAAAAACTTCATTAAATTAGGGCTTTCATTGACTGATTGAATTTAAACTGTGCAGTAACGTCAAAGGATAGGGAAATTTGGAAACTGAAAGAAATTAATTGAGGCTCATAAGAAATCAAAATTAGAAAATTAGGCTCACAGGGAATAAAATGGGGATTTAAATAGAAGATAGGTGTTCAACTCAGGTACGACGTCGACCTTGTATATCACTTGGCCCGTCTAGGCTCTGATTGAATTTAAAACAAAAAACCCCCGCAGCAACTCGGAAGGTAGGGCCGAAGCGAACACGCAGTAACGTAAACGCGCAGTGAAGCGAACGCGCAGTGACGTCAACGCGCAGTGACGTAGACGCGCAGTGACGTAAACGCGCAGTGACGCCGACGCGTAGTGACGCAGAGGCGCAGCAACGCGAATTGCGAAAGTCAGTGCTAATGGCAGTAAGTCTGTAAGTCTTAAAGTGTTTAGAGTTTTAAGTAAAGTTAAAGTATCTTAACTCGCGCGGCGACGCGAGCCACGGGTCGACGCGGATTGCGCGTCGACGTGAACTGCGAGGCAACGCGGATTGCACGGCGACGTGAACTGCGAGGCGACGTGGTAGTTTAGTATTGAGATCGCGCGGCGACGCGGACCGTGCGGCGACGCGGGTAAGTGTTAGAAGTCTTTGTCTATTTTGTAAATCGCGCGGCGACGCGAACCGCGTGGCGACGCGGGTACATGTTAGAAGTCCTTGTTTACCTTTTAAAGTTAAAGTATCTTAACTCGCGCGGCGATGCGAGCCACGGGTCGACGCGGATTGCGTAGCGACGTGAACTGCGAGGCAACGCGGATTGCGCGGCGATGTGAACTGCGAGGCGACATGGTAGTTTAGTATTGAGATCGCGCGGCGACGCGGACCGTGCGGCGATGCGGGTAAGTGTTAGCATTAGTAAAGTTTGGTTATTTGGAGTTAGTTAAAGTCCGTGTTAGTTCTGTAAAGTCTGTGTCTATTTTTAAGTTTGTTTAAATTGCATGACGACACGAACGCGTAGTGACACAGTAATACGAGGGGCAGTGTGAAAATGGGTAATCAGTTAGATAAAACCACGGATGCGGATAATCCGCTACAAAAGCTATGTGAGGAATTCCCTGAAAGGGCTGAAGACTTTAGAAAATTATCAGGAGCCCTGAACAAATTATTAGGGGATGACCAGTGGCCTCTAAGTGACACTAGAAGCGTAGAGGTAAAAAAAAAAGCACAGGGATTAATTTGGAGAAGGGGACGAGGAAAAGGGGATAAAAAAAATTTAATTGCAACCTGGCGACATTATTGTCAGAAATTAAAAGATGCATCACTTCTATCGAGTTGGCAAACAAATGCTATTAAATTAGGACTTGCATTGACAGAGGGAACACATGTTAAAACTGTAGACGTCTTTAAAAAAAAAAAAAAAATGAATGTGCGCACGAGAAACTTGCTAAGAGATCCTCTGGGACCTCTGAGAAAGGTATTGATCAACTACAAGTTAAAATGGCTGGCTTTGTGTTAACCGAGGCTGATGATGAAATTGATGAGTGGCCACTGACTCAGCGCCCAACGGCGCCTCCCGCACCCCCTGGCCTCTTGCTCCAGTCCTCTTCCCAACACCCTCCACCTAACACTCCGGTAAAAAGAGTTAGGAACAACCACATATCACCAAAGCAACAAACCCAAACTGACTCCTCATCCTCTGATAGCGATTCGGATCCCCAGTTTACAAGCAATATAGCCGAAAGGACCAGATCTCACACTCGAAAGGGCAGAACTATATCTCAACATCACAAACAGTCCCGTAAATCTTCTAGTCAACCTACCAGTCCAAGTTGTGAAAGACATAGCAAACACCCCCGCCGATCGAGACGCAGAACTGTCAAGCAGTCAGACAGCTCTGAAACATCCTCCGGCCTAGAAATGATTTCCAAGATCCCAAAGTCCCGACACCAATTCCCTGTCAGACCAATGCCAAACCCTGATGCACAACAAGCTGCAGACCACCTCTCTATAGATGTCTGTGATCTTCAAACAACTATTTGATTGCTCACGCTATCCGGACAGATGGAAAGGGCAGTTAGATATTATTGGCAGAAAAAGAAAGGGGAGGGGGGAGGTGCGCCCCCAACCCGGGTCAAGACTGAATACGTGACTAGAAAGGAAGAGCCATCTCGGGAGGAAGGATCAATAGAACCGCAGTGTTGCATACAGGATTGGATGGATAAGCAAGGATACGGTTATACTAAACAACCAAATGGCCCGAGCCCTGCTAATAAACCTCCCTATTGTTCCCGGCATGGTATGGGAAGAGGCCGGGACTGGGTAAGAGGAATTGACTGTTTTAATTGTGGGCAGGAAGGACATTGGAATAAAAATTGCCCCTACCGTCAGCATGGAAAAGGAAGAGGAGGAAGAGGAGGGGGGCAAGGGGGGAGAGGAGGATCTTACACTAACTTCTCCCAGAACAACCCCTTTGGTCAATTGTCCCCCGATTGACTACGCAGCTTGATTGTGCAGGGATCCTCCCCGGACGACGAACCCATTCTGAATGAGTGGCAACCCTTTTTGATAGATACGGGAGCCTTCATGTCTTCTGTACAATCAAAGCTTAAACTCCCTGCTTCTACTGAAACACAGGAACTTTCAGGATTCCTGGGACAAATCTCGACATTCCCAGTGTCAGAACCGGTTAAAATGGGTAACCAGGAAGAATCGGTGGAACATCGAGTTGTTATCACAACCAATCTGGACTGTAACTTGATGGCTAGAGACCTCCTTTGCAAATTCCAGTTGCATTTGGAGTGTGGAGATAATGGGATTATTGTAAAACAGGAAACCCTTAAGCGGCAGTATTATACCACTAGAACCCCTCAGTGGTGGTCTCTGGACCTGCCGCAGGCACCCTATCACGTGACCCTAGCATACGATCCCAGTGGAAAGAATCAGGACCTGCAGAACTTTTATCAGGATCACGAAGGGGAAGTGAAGGGAATTCTATTTAGGGCTAGAGTGACTGGACTGGAAAGAGAGGCAGATTTTGTGGAAGTGGATAAGAATCTGTGGAAACAGCCCCTAACAATGGCACCGCATATTGCTCGTGAAGTATTAGCCCCTCACCATGCTAAGGATTTGGGAGTTATGGTACGCAAGGCCATAGATGAGGCTGACCCTACCAGCCGGGATGTGCAAATAAAACATGGCCGAACAGTCCAATTTCATGGGGACCCCGAGAAGGTCTTAAGGACTCTACAGCATCATACTGGCTCCGGCATACCTGACTATGTGGATCCTCATGTGTGGGCAGAGGACCCCTCCCAAGTGGGTTATACTCCCATTGATCCGATTGAGATCCCAGTGCAGGGCAATCAGACAGAACCCACTGAAATCACAGGCAATCCTAAACTGACCTTTCGGCACTGTACTGCAATTAATCCGGCCTGTTTTCTTACTGAGCCACCCCAAGATGAGGAAGAACCCAGTCATGATTGCTTATCTTTAATTTAGGAGGCCACATCAGTCAGGGAAGATTTAGTTGATGTACCAATGGAAGATCCAGACTGTATTCTTACTGAGCCACCCCAAGATGAGGAAGAACCCAGTCATGATTGTTTATGTATGTTGACGGAAGTACTTCTATTAATCCAGAAGATACACAAATCTCAGGATACGCCATAGTAAACCAGGAGAATCAGGTCTTGGAATCTGCTGCTTTGAAACCGCCTATTCTGCTCAACAAGCTGAACTATTCGCCCTCACCCGAGCCTGTATCTTGGCCAAAGATCTCAAAGTCAATGTCTATACCGACTCTAGGTATGTCTTTGGGATGGTCCATGATTTCGGACAATTATGGAAAAATAGAGGATTCCTAACCTCACAGGGGAATGAGATATCTCATAAACAGTATCTGATTTGTTGCAAGCCCTCATGTTCCCCAAACGCATTGCCATTGTCAAATGTACCGCCCATACTACCGGAAATTCTCTGGTTGATATAGGGAATCGTTGTCCTGACCAAGAGGCCAAACAGGCCTCTCGTAACCAACATATGGTAGTGCCCAAAATTATGAGTCAGACTAAAAATCCTGCGAAGGATAAGTTAGCCTCGGAAAAACCAATGCCAACCATCCAAGATGTTATAAAAGCACAGGAGGACGCTCCTGAAAAAGATAAACTGTTGTGGAAATATTATGCATGTACTTATGACAATGTTTCTAAACTCTGGACCACTCCCGCGGAACAGACTTGCATGTCTGACGAGTTGGCCTCATGGGTTATAGAATGTCTGCATTTTGCTACTCATTGTGGAGCAAGGGCAACAAGTGATACGCTTTTGGCTACTTGGTGGCACCCTAGACTCCAGACGCTCACCTAGAACATCAGTAGTTGTTGCCTGGTTGGCCAGCAACATAATCCAGGGAAGGGAGTCCCCTGTGATTGGGGTAAAACGCCCCTACCCGAAGGTCCCTTTGAGACATTTCAGTTGAACTACATTGAGTTGCAAAAAGTTCAGTGTTACAGATATGCGTTAATAATAGTAGATGTGTTTAGCAGATGGATTGAAGCCTACCCTAACCTGGACGATAAGACTCAGACTGTTGTTAAGGTGTTAATGAGGGAAATTGTTCCTAGATATGAGATCTCAGCTAGACTGATGACCACCTATGTTCTTTCTCTGACTCAGGCTCTGCGACTAGTTCACAACCAGGTTCAAGATGCTCACCTCGACCTCCCAGTTTTACCCGAATTGTCCCTCGTGGCACCAGGGAAGTATGGATTCGGAAGGGATTAGAGCCACAATAGGAGGGGCCTTTTTAGGTGTCACTCACTACCCCCACTGCAGCCAAGGTTGAGGGGAAAAGTGCCTGGGTTCACCTGCACCACTGCAAGCTCATCACCATTTAAACAAATTTTGCTGGTTAGTCTAATTCCTGTTTCTGTTCCAGATCTCCTCCTCCCTATAGCTGAACAAGGCAGTTGAAGGAGGATCAGTTTGAAATCTTACCTGTCAGACAGCCAAATACACTGACGGAGACCTGAAGGGAAACGTGAAAACAGAACTCTTTTTATCAGCTAAATAATTGGACTATTTATAAGATGAGACTGTGTCTGTATGCTACTGTCTGCATAATAGTGTTGATATATGACAGTTTTGGTGCACGGGAAGGAAGACAAAGGCGAGAGCTCCATGTAAACACCTTTTTGTTTATGTCTTACGTTTATGCGGAAAAAGGGCACTTCACTAGATGCTGGGTGTGTTCACATATCCCTATACATTCCAAAGGGGGAATTCCTTTGCGCACCGTTCCCCTGACCCTAACTGAGACTGTTAGATGGATTCAAAGAAACGATATTGGAACAGGTAGCTAACCGCACTGCTGAGGCTCTGGAGGGCATCACAGCTGAAATGGTAGCGATAAGGACCGTAGCATTACAAAACCGAATGGCCCTCGATTACCTGTTAGCTGAGAAAGGGGGAACGTGTGCCCTGATAGGATCTGAATGTTGCACTTACATTCCTGATAGTTCAGAAAACATAACCCACCTTGCCGATCACATAAGGAGGGAGGTGAAAAAGTTATCCACACCAGCAAAAGAACTTAGCAGGTTTGATTGGTTTCTGGGTGGATCTTGGAGATCCTATCTAATACATGGGGCAATTGTTCTCATCATAATAATTACCTGCTGTTTGATTGTTGGTTGCCTTAACCTCTGCTGTAAAGCAATGACAAGGTTAGCAGACCCTCTTGTGGTCAAGGGTTCCCGGGTTATGATCCAACAAACTAGAGAACTACTCAACAATGCAATACTCATAGAATGATCCTAAATGTTATCATAGAATGATAAAAGGGGGGATGTGGATATCTGAACGGAATATATGGAATTAAGGACAGTAAAGTAAACGGGATATATGAAAATGTATAAGCCATGGAAGAATAGCTGGGAGAATGTCAGATTGCAAATAGTGCAACATCAGCATAGCTAACAGTCTGTCTCAAGGTTTCAAGTCACTAATCCTGCCAATAATATATAATTGTAACATGAAATACATCTGCAGAATTGCAAGGTCTCAGTAAATAGTCACACCATTAGATTGAAACATTTGGAGGCAATACTTGAGCTTTCAAGAAGAACATCTCATATAGATTGACTAATGAGTGGCTGAGTTAGACTGTCAATCCATTTGTATTTTGTTATCTGATTTCTAAACTGTATAACTGTTAACGCTTTACGATGTAACTTCACCTATCCGTAGGGAGTGTGTACGCTCTATCCAGAGAGTATATCTTCTGTCTGATAGGTCTTACTGGCCGGTAATAAAGACTGCTTTGTTCAAAGCACAAGAGGTATTCGACTCAGTAATTTTACTGAACCAGATTGAGGTAAAAGAATCCAGGAATTAACACTAGCACACCTGTGTACAAGGTGGACTTTGACAAGCAGTATCTCTCAATCTTCACAGGGTTTGGAGTGACAACAAAATTCTGCTATCATCGTCGCATTGACCCTTCCGTCAAACCGTTTACGCAGCGACTTCACCGTCTCCCATTCGCGGTTCACAAACAAGTATCCGCAGAATTAACGCGACTCGAATCTCAGGGAATCATTGAGAGCATTGACTCCTCACCCTGGATTTCGAACTTAGTCATTGCTTGGCGTAAAAATGGGGAGATCTGCCTATGCAGCGACCTGAAAGAGGTCAACAAGGCCACCATTCCCGACATCACCCCCCTCTTCCTACCATCGACGAACTGTCTTCAGAATTCCATGGCTCAATAGTTTTTACGAAACTCGACATGTGCCGCAGTTACCTGCAAATACCCCTAGCGGAGGACAGCAAACTGCTCACAGCATTCACAATGCATGATGGTCTGTAGCAGTATCGATACATGCCCTACGGACTATCTTCTGCACCAAGTGCATTTCAGAAGATTGTCACTACTATGCTAGCAGGCATAGAGGGAGCCCTCAATCTGCTTGAGGATATCGTCGTCCATGGACGGACAATGGAAGAACATGACCAGCGACTTCACGCAGTTATGGCCAGACTTGCTACATATAATATTACACTTAATGCCGATAAGTGTACATTCGTTGCTGGAGAAATAAACGTTCTCGGCTAGAGTTACAGCACAAGGTGTTATACAAGCACTTAACAACATTGACGTGATCCAGCAAATGCAGGAGGCTACCAACGTCAAAGAACTTAGATAATTCCTCAGCACTTGCAACTTCCATCTGTAGTTCAACCCGCACTACGCACATATTGCCGAACCACTTCGCAAGTTACTCCACAAGGACATCCCTTGGGAATGGACAGATTCCCAGGCTCAGGCATTCACCACGCTGAAGGACAAAAATCACATCCCCTCCTATCCTCGTGCACTTTGATCCCAGTGCCACTACATAAGTCACCACGGATGCATCAGGCACCACCATGGGTGCTGTGCTCTCGCAATGGATTGACGGCCTGGAACACCGAGTAGCCTTCGCTTCTTGCACGCTCTAGTCTGCAGAATGAAAATACTCTCCATGGGAACGCAAAGCACTCGCTTGCATCTACGCATGTTAACGCTGGCACATCCACCTCTATGGAAGTTTACCCTCCGTATGGATCACCAAGCGTTAACTACAGTACTCACTACAACTGGATCTGGGCACAGACCACTACGAATCAGCCGATGGTCAGATCGCTTTCAAAGTATAACTTTGATGTACAGTACATCGCTGGCAATCACAACCACGTAGCTGACATGTTCAGCCACTCGACACCTGCTTCGGACTCTGGTGCTGACTTATTCACAGATGACGACACATATGTTGTCACATCGATCATCACTCAGTCCATCAGAAACCTTGTCTCCTGCGACAAACTCAAAACCAAATCACAGCGTGATACTACACCCCAGCATGTGTGTCACTCCCTACAGACTGAGTGGCCAAAGCAAATTCCAGAAGAACTGAAAACCTTCCACAGAGTTCGGGATGAATTTTCCGCTGTCTAGCTCGTGGTGATAGAGCAGTAATTCCCAAGTCGTTTCAACAGTGCGTTCTCTTATTGGCACACGATGGACACCCTGGCATTGCTCGCATGAAGCAGAGATGACGTGATTCAGTATGGTGGCCTGGGATTGACACTCGCATCGAGGAGTTTGTCTCGCACTGCGAAGCATGCAGTCTGAGCGAAAAGGCCACAAACATCCAACCAGCGCCAATGAAGCCCATTCCATGGTCACAAAGACCATGGCAACAACTTCAGTTGGATATCTTCGGTCCAGATGAAGCAGCTCCACAGCACCAGCGTTTCCTTGTTGTAGTACAGGACCTTTTTAGAAACATAGAAACATAGAAAATAGGTGCAGGAGTAGGCCAATCGGCCCTTCGAGCCTGCACCACCATTCAATAAGATCATGGCTGATCATTCCCTCAGTACCCTTTTCCTGCTTTCTCTCCATACCCCTTGATCCCTTTTGCCATAAGGGTCATATCTAACTCTCTCTTGAATATATCCAATGAACTGTCATCAACAGCTCTCTATGGCAGGGAATTCCACAGGTTAACAACTCTCTGAGTGAAGATCTCAGTCCTAAATGGCCTACCCCTTATCCTTAGACTGTGACCCCTGGTTCTGGACTTCCCCAACATCGGGAACATTCTTCCCGCATCTAACCTGTCCAGTCCCGTCAGAATCTTGTATGTTTCTATGAGATCCCCACTCATCCTTCTAAACTCCAATGTATAAAGGCCCAGTTGATCCAGTCTCTCCTCATAGGTCAGTTCGGCCATTCCGGAAATCAGTCTGGTGAACCTTCGCTGCACTCCCTCAATAGCAAGAACATTCTTCCTCAGATTAGGAAACCAAAACTGAAAACAATATTCCAGGTGAGGCCTCACCAAGGCCCTGTACAACTGCAGCAAGACCTCCCTGCTCCTATACTCAAATCCCCTAGCTTTGAAGGCCACCATACCATTTGTCTTCTTTACCGCCTGCTGTACCTGTATGCCAAATTTCAATGACTGTTGAACCATGACACCCAGGTCTTGTTGCACCTCACCTTTTTTCTAATCTGCCACCATTCAGATAATATTCTGTCTTTGCGTTTTTGCCCCCAAAGTGGATAACCTCACATTTATCCACATTATACTGCATCTGCCATGCATTTGCCCACTCACCTAACCTGTCTAAGTCACCCTGCAGCCTCTTACCATCATCCTCACAGCTCACACTGCCACCCAGTTTAGTGTCATCTGCAAACTTGGAGATATTACACTCAATTCCTTCATCCAAATCATTGATGTATATTGTAAAGAGCTGGAGTCCCAGCACTGAGCCCTGCGGCACTCCACTAGTCACTGCCTGCCATTCTGAAAAGTACCCTTTTCCCGACTCTCTGCTTCCTGTCTGCCAACCAGTTCTCTCTCCACGTCAGTATATTACCTCCAAGTACAAATACACCACAAATACACCACTTTCACTGGTTCTCCCTTGTCCACTCTACGAGTTACATCCTCAAAAAATTCCAGAAGATTTGTCAATCATGATTTCCCTTTCACAAATCCATGCTGACTTGGACCGATCCTGTCACTGCTTTCCAAATGCGCTGCTGTTTCATCCTTAATAATTGATTCCAACATTTTCCCCACTACTGGTGTCAGGCTAACTGATCTAAAATTACCCGTTTTCTCTCTGCCTCCCTTTTTAAAAAGTAGTGTTACATTAGCTACCCTGCAGTCCATAGGAACTGATCCAGAGTTGCTAGACTGTTGGAAAATGATCACCAATGCATCCACTATTTCTAGGGCCACTTCCTTAAGTACTCTGGGATGCAGACTATCAGGCTCTGGGGATTTATCGGACTTCAATCCCATCAATTTCCCTAATAAAGATATCCTTCAGTTCCTCCTTCTCACTAGACCTTCGATCCCCTAGTACTTTTGCGTCTTCCTTCGTGAAGACAGAACCAAAGTATTTGTTCAATTGGTCTGCCATTTTTTTGTTCCCCATTATAAATTCACCTGAATCCGACTGCAAGGGACCTATGTTTGTTTTCACTAATCTTTTTCTCTTCACATATCTATAGAAGCTTTTGCAGTCAGTTTTTATGTACCCGGCAAGCTTCTTCTCGTACTCTATTTTCCCCCTCTTAATTAAACCCTTTATCCTCCAGTGCTGAATTCTAAATTTCTCCCAGTCCTCAGATTTACCTCTTTTTCTGGCCAATTTATATGCCTCTTCCTTGGATTTAAAACTATCCTTAAATTCCCTTGTTAGCCAATATTGAGCCACCTTCCCCATTTTATTTTTACTCCAGATAGGGATGTACAATTGCTGAAGTTCATCCATGTGATCTTTAAATGTTGCCATTGCCTATCTACCGTCAACCCTTCAAGTATCATTTTCCAGTCTACTCTAGCCAATTCATGCCTCAAACCATCGACGTTACCTTTCCTTAAGGTCAGGACCCTAGTTTCTGAATTAACTGTCTCACTCTCCATCCTGACGTATGATGTATTTACTGAGGTGTACGAATGCATGGGCCTTACGCTAAACATCCGTAAGACAAAGATCCTCCAACAGCCTGTCCGCACCGCACAGCACTCCCCCCAGTCATCAAGATCCATGACGTGGCCCTGGACACCGTGGACCATACCCCATATCTCGGGAGCCTCCTCTCAACAAGAACAGCCATCGACAACGAGATCCAGTGCGCCATTGCAGCCTTCGGCTGCCTGAGGAAAAGAGTGTTTGAAGACCAGGCCCTCAAATCTGCCACTAAGCTCATGGTCTACAGGGTTGTAGTAATACCCGCTCAGAGACATGGATCATGTACAGTAGACACCTCAAATCGCTGGAAAAATATCACCAATGATGTCTCTGCAAAATCCTACAAATCCCCTGGGAGGACAGGCGCACCAACATCAGTGTCCTCGTCCAGGCTAACATCTCCAGTATTGAAGCACTGACCACACTCAATCAGCTCCACTGGGCAGGCCACATAGTTCACATGCCAGACACGAAACTTCCAAAGCAAGTGCTCTACTCAGAGCGCCTTCACGGAAAATGAGCCAAAGGTGGGCAGCGGAAACGTTACAAGTACACCCTCAAAGGCTCCCTGGTAAAGTGCGACATCCCCACTGACATCTGGGAGTCCCTGGCACAACACCGCCCTAAGTCGAGGAAGTGCATCCGGGAGGGCGCTGAGCATCTCGAGTCTCAATGCCGAGAGCATGCATAAATCAAGCGCAGGCAGTGGAAAGAGCATGCGGCAAACCAGTCCCACCCACCCTTCCCTCAACGACTATCTGTCCCACCTGTGACAGAGTCTGTGGCTCTCGTATTGGACTGTTCAGCCACCAAAGAACTCACTTCAGGAGTGGAAGCAAGTCTTCCTCAATTCCGAGGGACTGTCTATGATGATGACAGGACCTGTATTCCAAATGGCCAGAAATCACTACAACAAGTTCAGTGACTTCATCAACGATCGTCACTATTCTGCAGACTATGTTCATGAAGTGGGGCCTCCCAGAGGTCATAATCACTGACAATGGACCACAGCTTGTGTCTGACCAGTTCACGGATTGCCTCATTCGTTATGCTATCGAGCATCGTATTACTGCTCGGTACAATCGTCAATGCAACGGAGGTATTAAGCGATTTGACCATTTCATCAAAGAGGGTTTGAATGCCAACTTTGCAGCAGGCCAAACATTCGACAAAGTGGTTCAGACCATTCTCCACACATACTGTTCAACAAAGCACTCGCTAACGGGGAAGACACCCGCTGAGCTCATGATAGGGTGGAATCTTCGCTGGCTACTGGACATTCTCAAACCCCCAGCCACACCTAGCGTGAAGATAACCACACTCGCATCCCAGATTTCGGAACGCCAATGAAAAGCAAAGTCGTACACTGACACAAACGACGCGCTCAAAGGCCCCAAATGATGAACGGAGATTGGGTCAGAGTTAAGTGCCCAACTGGAGTCATAAGCTCGCATCTTCACTTTCGCCTCCAAAACAGATCGGCGAACGTTCAGCCCTCACACCTGCGGGTTCAATGATGGAACTCGATGGAATGCTCGGAGACTGACCCCAACTCACAGGCTAACAGACCAGCCGGATGGAACAGAGGCAAGGTTCTGTTTCCCAACCGATAACCTCGATCAAACACCGCAAGCTCCACGCCGGTCTCAGCCTATCAGAACACGGCCTGGCTATCTCAAGGACTTCGTCTGTTCATAGATTGTATTTTTCAGAAGGGGGGAAATATGTTGTGTTCATACTCTGTTTTTTACAGAGCACTAGACAGGCATTAGGACCCGGCGGAAGCTATTCACAGTTGCTGTAAACATTCTGGTTCATGCTGGTTTAGGACACCATTTTGGGTGTTGCTATGAAGGATACAGTTAAGTTACTTTACTCCTGGTTCATACACAATAGCACCCAAGGCGGGTAGCCCTTTAATGGCAGCCGCAATGCCATTTTACAAGCAGTGCAAGCTCAGTGCACCACAGAAAAAGCGATCAGTGGTACTGAGTAGTGAGAGCAAGATTTTCTGCGAGGAATTTCACTTTCGAGGGGCCACATTGGCGATGTGCGCTCTGGTGACACACTTAGAACGGATTGACAGCAGCGGAGCGATAGTGGGGGGAGCGGGTCACTGCCAAGGTACAAGAGGGCAATTTTCAAAATGGCGGCCGTCACCCAAAAAATCGGCGGCCATTCCACACCACTGCATGGCCTTAAGGGAAGGAGCAATTTCGGCCCCGTGATGTCCCTCCCAATATTTATACCTCAATTCATATCACTAAAAAATAGATTATCTGGTCAACATCACATTACAATTTGTGGGAGCTTGCTGTGCGCAAATTGGCTGCTAACTTTCCTACATTCCAACAGTGACTACACTTCAAAAAGTACTTCATTGGCTGTAAAGCGCTTTGGGACATCCGGTTGGTTGTGAAAGGTGCTATATAAACGCAAGTCTTTCTTTCTTATGGGCTTCAGCATTCTTATTGGAAAAAGAAATGAAATCGTATTTCAATAAGGAGAATTTATTTGGATCATGCTTCAGTGGCAACTGTAAGGTTTCAAGTTTGGAGTCTATAGCTAGCAAGAACTTTAATCCATACGCATGAAGAATAAGTCAGTGTGTTTTCTTTCCCCACTGGTGGATGGAAAACTGCAAGCTCTCATCAATTATTCTGAATGAGTGAGGCAGTAGTAATTTAGTTCTTCTCAAAATTACGCTGTAAATTATTTACAGGCTCATGGAAATCCCTGAGCGTTATGTCTTGTTAAAGATGTTTTCTTTTTATCATTGTCGACTCTCTAAAGCTAGAAAAGGTAATCGCATAAAATGAATGAACAAACATCTTCGCATTTACTCAAGACGCATTTTCAGTAATAACCAAATGGCTGGTAAGGCAGAGATGAAAGCAAGGAGATGCTTGTTAGTGCAATGTGTGTCGTGTGCATCAATATCTAGCAGAAGTGTTCGTGGGAGACTGGCAAACTTCTTCACTATCTTTCCGAAGAAATGAATCAGACACTTAAAAAAAATCATTGTACCCATGGGCTGAGTTCCCGGTCCTCTGCGCTCTGGGTTTCACCCCGGAGTGGCGTGAGAGGCGGCGTTCACGTCTCCCGCGTCCCTTTGGGATCTTCCAGGCCGTTTTTGTGGCGGAGCTGAGCAGCACCGTCAGGGAGAGCACAGCGCCGGGAGTGCAATTCCTCTCGTTGCTACACCGTCCGACTCGAACCCGACCCGCACGCCTTGAATCGCGGCTCGTAATGACCGCCTGGGACACCAGAGCGGTCCAGCCATGCCAACGGCGGTGAGAAAGGTAAAGTTCTGTAAAAGTAAGTGCCACTGTTTGTTCTTTTAATTTTATAATGATTTGTGTTGTGGTGGTGTGGGCAATGTTTTGGGAATGTTCTTGTGGTTTATTTTTAAAGGTCCCCCCCCCCCGCCCCAAGGCCTCTCTCGGAGCACGCACGGCCCGGCACTTTCGTTCGGGTTTCCCAATTTAGCACCTCGAAAGTTGTACAATGCCTCCCTTCGCGTTGCGCACCTTCGCTCAGGGCCCAGATGGTGAAAATTCCTTAAAGCGCAACCTATTCCCAGCCGGTAACCTTCTCGCCCCACCTCCGTTTCCGCCCCGAAAACAGAGATGCCTAAAATTCAACCCATGGTCTGCAATATGTTACTGGCTAATTCGTGGTGTCGGCCATGGCTCAATTGGAAGCACTCTCGCCTCGGAGTCGGAAGGCCAAGGGTTCATTTACACTACCCAAGAGTCTTAAACACAAAATCTAGGCTAACTAGTGCAGAGTTGAGGGAGTGCTGCACTGTCAGAGGTGCCATCTTTTAGATGAGAGTTTAAACTGAGGCCCCGTCTTGCTCTCCCAGATGGATGTAAAAGATTCTTGAAGAAGAGCAGGGGAGTTCTCCCTGGTGTCCAAGCCCTCAAACAACATCACCAAAGCAGATTATTTTGTCATTATCACATTGCTGTTTGTGGGAGCTTGCTGTGTGCAAATTGGCTGCTGTGTTTCCTACATTACAACAGTGACTACACTCCTAAAGTACTTCATTGACTTAAAAGCACTTTGAGACATCTGGTGGTCATGAAAGGTACTACATAAATGCAAGTTCTTTCTTTCTTTTTCTTTCTTTTTTTCTTGCTTTCTTTCTTTCTTCCTTCCTTCCTTCCTTCCTTCCTTCCTTCCTTCCTTCCTTCCTTCCTTTCTATCTTTCTGATATGTATGTAAACTTGTATATACCTTGCATAGCCACCAGAGGGCTCAGCCACTGGAGTCCCAAGGGATCCCACAATCCCTTGGGAGCACAGGTATAAGGAGGCCTCACAAGCCGGAGAGGCACTCTGGAGACCTGCAATAAAAGACTGAGGTTCACACTTTACTTTGAGCTCACAGTATCCATTCAGACTCTTTATTCATACATAACAACTGGCGAAGAGATACAGATGACGAACCCAATAATGCAAAGAATAGCGGGCATCCTGGAGAAATTCTCAGAGGGAGATGATCGGGAAACCTTCGTGGAGCGACTCAACCAATACTTCGTGGCCAAGGAGAAGCGAACGCTGCCAAATGAACGGCGATTCTCCTCACCATCTGCGAGGCACCAATGTATGGCCTCATGAAAAATCTGCTTGCTCCAGCGAAATCCACAGAGAAATCGTACGATGATTTGTGCACACTGGTCTGGGAGAATCTGAATCCGAAGTAAAGTGTTCTGATGGCGAGGTACCGGTTCTACACCTACAAAAGGTCTGAAGGCCAGGAAGTGGTGAGTTATGTCGCCTAGCTAAGACGCCTTGCAGGACATTGCGAATTTGAAGGACATTTGAGGCACATACTCTTTCATACTTGGCATTGGCCATGAAGTGATACTTGACAAACTTTTGACTGTAGACACCCCAACCTTGAGTAAGGCCATAGCGATAGCCCAGGCGTTCATTGCCACCAGTGACAATACGAAGCAAACCTCTCAGCACACAAGTGCTGCTACAATACTGTGAACAAAGTGATGTTGTTTTCAAATCACTACATACAGGGCAGGCCACACTTGCCTGCAGCTGCACATCCGCAGATGTCTCGGAGTCCACCATCAAGGGTGATGAATGCAAGACCATTAACACCTTGTTGGCGCTGCGGGGGTGATCATCGTTTCCATTCATGCTGATTCAAAGAGTACTTTTGCAAGGGCTGTGGAACAATGGACAACTCCAACGAGTGTGCAGGCGAGCTGCTAAGCCTGTTAAACCTGCAAACCACCATGTTGCAGAGGAGGACAGATCCATGGAGGATCACGACGAACCAGAGCCTCAGACCGAGGAGGCAGAGGTACATGGGGTGCAAACATTCACCACGAATTGTCCCCCGATAATACTGAATTTTGAACGAAATGGACTCCTGGTGTCAGTGGAGCTGGACACGGGTGCGAGCCAGTCCATCATGGGCAAAAAAACTTTCGAAAGGTTGTGGTGCAACAAGGCCTCAAGGCCAGTCTTAACTCCCATTCGCATGAAACTGAGAACTTACACAAAGGAACTGACTCCTGTAATCGGCAGTGCTACTGTAAAGGTCTCCTACGATGGAGCGGTGCACAAGCTACCACTCTGGGTGGTACCGGGCGACGGTCCCACGCTGCTCAGCAGGAGTTGGCTGGGAAAGATACGCTGGAACTGGGATGACGTCCGAGCGCTCTCATCCGCTGACGACACTCCATGCGCCCAAGTCTTTTAAACAAGTTCCCTTCGCTGTTCGAACCAGGAATCAGGAAATACCAAGGAGCAAAAGTGCAGATCCACCTAATTCCGGGTGTGCGACCTCCATCACAAGGCGAGAGCAGTACTGTACATGATGAGAGAGAGGGTAGAGAATGAGCTGTACCAGCTGCAATGAGAGGGCATCATTTCGCTGATTGAATTCAACGAGTGGGCCAGTCCAATTGTTCCAGACCTCAAGAGAGACGGCACCATGAGAATCTGTAGTGATTTGAAAGTAACTATCAATTGTTTCTCCCTGCAGTACCAATACCCACTACCAAAGGCCTATGACTTCTTTGCGATGATGGCGGGAGGAAAGACGTTCACGAAGCTGGACTTAACCTCAGCCTACATGATGCAGGAGCTGAAGGAATCATCGAAGAGCTTCACCTACATCAACATGCACAAAGGTCTCTTCATTTATAACAGATGCCCATTTGGAATTCGATCAGTTTCGTCGATATTCCAGAGAAGCAAGGAAAGCTTACTGAAGTCGGTCCCGCACTTGGTGGTCTTCAAGGACGACATCCTGGTTACAAGTCGGGACACAGTCGACCATCTGCAGAACCTGGAGGAGGTTCTTAATCGACTCAACCGCATGGGGCTCAGGCTAGGATAGACGGGCGAATGATACTTAAAGGTTTGACGGTGGTTAGGCAATGGCAGACATTTAAAGATCAATTGTACATCCCTGTCTGGAGTAAAAATAAAACAGGGAAGGTGGTTCAACCGTAGCTAACAAGAGAAATTAGGGATAGTGTTAAATCCAAGGAAGAGGTATATAAATTGACCAGAAAAAGCAGCAATCCTTAGGTCTGCGAGAAATTTAGAATCCAGCAGAGGAGGACAAAGTATTTAATTAGGAGAGGAAAACTAGAGTATGAGAGGAAGCTTGCTGGGAACATAAAAACTGACTGCAAAAGCTTCGATAGATATGTGAAGAGAAAGAGATTAGTGAAAACAAATGTAGGTCCCTTACAGTCAGAATCAGGTGAATTTATAATGGGGAACAGAGAAATGGAAGACCAATTGAACAAATACTTTGGTTCTGTTTTCACGAAGGAAGACACGAATAACCTTCCGGAAATACTAGGGGACGAGGTTCTAGCGAGAAGGAGGAACTGAAGGAAATCCTTATTAGTCAGGGAATTGTGTTAGAGAAATTGATAGATCCCCGCAGCCTGATAAGTTGTATCCCAGAGTACTTAAGGAAGTGGCCCTAGAAATAGTGGATGCATTGGTGATAATTTTCCAACATTCTATTGACTCTGGATCAGTTCCTATGGACTGGAGGGTAGTTAATGTAACACCACTTTTTAAAAAGGAGGGAGAGAGAACACGGGGAATTACAGACCTGTTAGCCTGACATCGGCAGTGGGGAAAATGTTGGGTGTGAGGGGAACGCTAAGAGCCTGAAGGATGACTTGGACAGGTTAGGTGAGTGGGCAAACGCATGGCAGATGCAGTTTAATGTGGAAAATGTGAGGTTATCCACTTTGGTGGCAAAAACACGAAGGCAGCATATTATCTGAATGGCGGCAGATTAGGAAAAGGGGAGATGCAACAAAACCTGGGTGCCATGGTATATCAGTCATTGAAAGTTGGCATGCAGGTACAGCAGGCAGTGAAGAAGGCAAATGGCATGTTAGCCTTCATAGCTAGGGGATTTGAGTATAGCAACAGGGAGGTCTTACTGCAGTTGTACAGGGCTTTGGTGAGGCCTAACTTGGAATATTGTGTGCAGTTTTGATCTCCAAATCTGAGGAAGGACGTTCTTGCTATTGAGGGAGTGCAGCGAAGGTTCACCAGACTGATTCCCGGGATGGCAGGACTGACATATGAGGAGAGACTGGATCGACTGGGCCTGTATTGACTGGAGTTTAGAAGAATGAGAGGGGATCTCATGGAAACATATAAAATTCTGATGGGTCTGGACAGGTTAGATGCAGGAAGAATGTTCCCAATATTGGGGAAGTCCAGAACCAGGGGTCACAGTCTAAGGATAAGGGGTAAGCCATTTAGGATCGAGATGAGGAGAAACTTCTTCACTCAGAGAGTTATGAACCTGTGGAATTCTCTACCGCAGAGAGTTGTTGATGCCAGTTCGTTAGATATATTCAAGAGGGAGTTAGATATGGCCCTTATGGCTAAAGGGATCAAGGGGTATGGCGAGAAAGCAGGAAACTGGTACTGAGGTGAATGATCAGCCATTGATCTTATTGAATGGTGGTGCAGGCTCGAAGGGCCGAATGGCCTATTCCTGCACCTATTTTCTATGCTTCTATGTTTCTATGTTTCTATGAAATGCTTGAAGTGCGTTTTCCTGGCATCTGAAGTGGAGTTCCTGGGGAGAAAAATTGCGGCGGACGGCATCAGGCCCACCGATCGAAGATGGAGGCAATCGAGAACGCACCGAGGCCACAGAACGTGACGGAGCTGCAGTCGTTTCGCGGACTCCTGAACTACTTTGGTAACTTCTTACGGGATCTCAGCACACTGTTGGAACCACTGCACGCCTTACTGCATAAAGGGGATGAATGGGTATGGGGCAAAAGCCAAGAAAGTACCTTTGTAAAAGCTAGAAAATTGTTATGCTCAAACAAATTGCTTGTGTTGTATGATCCATGTAAGCGTTCAGTACTAGCATGTGATGCATCGTCGTATGGCGTCAGGTGTGTATTGCAACAAACTAATTAATTTGGGAAATTGCAACTGGTTGTCTATGCATCCAGGAATCTGTCTAAGGCTGAGAAAGCCTACAGCTTGATCGAAAAGGAAGCGTTAGCATGTGTCTATGGGGTAAAGAAAATGCATCAATATCTGTTTTTACTAAAATTGTAATTTAATCTCCACGGGATGAGCCCTCAGGTGGCTGTACATGGTATATACATGTTAACATACATAACAACACTCCCCCCCCCCCCCCCAAAGTCAACAGTGTAACTATATACAAGGTGAGTCTTTCTTTCCCTGGTTGATCGTCTCAGTGCAAGTGCTGGTTTTGGTGAATTGTTTGTTGGGCCCTCGCTGGGCTGCTGTGCAGCTGGCCTTGTTGGGCTGCTTGTTGTGGTGAGTCCTGCTGGGCTTCTGCTGGTGATGGGTTCTGCTTTGTGATCAACCGCTGTGTCGGTTGTCACTGGTGTGTATGTTGGGGGGGGGTCAAAAAAGGTACGGTCCAAAGTTGGTTGCTCAGGATAGTCCGTGAATCTGAGTTTGATTTGGTCCAAGTGTTTCCGGTGAATGAGTCCATTTGAAAGTTTGACCCGAAACACCCTGCTCCCCTCTTTGGCCAAAATCGTGCTGGGAAGCCACTTAGGACCTTGTCCATAGTTCAATACAAATACAGGATAAATTGATTTCAATTTCCAGTGACACATTAGCGGTATGTACTTTGTTGAAGCCGCCTGTTCTCTACCTGTTCATGTAGATCAGGATGAACTAACTAGAGCCTTGTCTTAAGTACCCTTTTCATGAGCGAGTGGGGTCTCGTGCAGTTGCTAAGCAGGACTCGGGATAGGTGAGTCTGCAGTGAGCCTTCAGTTACCCTCTTCAAGCTCTGCTTGATGGTTTGCACTGCTCTCTCTGCCTAACCATTGGATGTTGGTTTGAACAGGGCAGATGTAACATGTTTGATCCCGTTAAAGGTCATGAACTCTTTGAACTCGGCACTGGTAAAACATGGCCCGTTGTCGTTCACAAGGACATCAGGAAGGCCGTGCGTGGCAAACATGGATTGCAGCTTTCAGTGGTGGCAGCGGACGTGCTTGCCGACATTATCTCGCATTCAATCAATTTGAAGTACACATCTACAACCACAAGGAACACTTTACACGAAAACGGGCCTGCATCGTCGACATGGACCCTGGATCAAGATTTGGAGGGCCAAGACCATAAACTTAGTGCTGCCTCCCTGGCTGCATTGCTCAACTGCGAGTATGTGTTACATCTGTGCATGCAGGACTCTAAGTCTGCATCGATACCGGGCCACCACACGTGGGATCTGGCTATCGCTTTCATCATTACGATGCCTGGGTGGGTACTGTGGAGGTCACTGACGAAAGTGTCTCTGCCCTTCTCGGGGACCACTACCCGATTGCCCAACAGAAGGCAGTCTGCCTGTATAGACATTTCATCTTTGCGCCGCTGGAACGGCTTTATCTCTTCCTGCATTTCCACTGGGACACTGGACCAGCTCCCGTGAAGCACACAACTTTTTTTTACTAAGGACAGTAAGGGGTCCTGGCTCGTCCAGGTTCTAATCTGCCGGGCTGTGATGGGTGATTGCTCACTCTCGAATGCTTCCATGACCATGATTAAATCTGCGGGCTGCGCCATTTCCACCCTCGTGGTGGGCAATGGTAGCCTACTGAGAGCATCGGCACAGTTTTCTGTGCCTGGCCTGTGGCGGATGGCGTAGTTGTATGCGGACAACATGAGTGCCCATCTCTGGATGCGGGCCGATGCATTAATATTTATCCCCTTACTCTCGGAAAACAGGGATATTAGTGGCTTATGATCCCACAATCCCTTGGGAGCACAGGTACTTAAGGAGGCCTCACAGGCTGAAGAGGCACTCTGGAGACCTGCAATAAAAGACTACGGTCATACTTTACTTTGAGCTCACCGTATCCAGTCACATGCATACTTCCTTCCTTCCTTCCTTTCTATTGTCACATTGCTGTTTGTAGGACCTTGCTGTGCGCAATCTTGCTGCCGCGTTTCCCACATTACAACAGAGCAAAAGTGTTTCACTTTGGGATGCCCTGAGGTGAATGGGGTATGGCCGAACTCTAATCCAGTACTTGGTGGGCATGGACCCACAACGTACAGCCGCCCCCAATTTGGCAGATAATTGGCAATCGCAAGGAGGCTGCAGGGCCAGCTGGGATGTGAAATAGCAATGGCACACTGGCGGAGTGAAAGAGCGCTCTACTCGCTGCAGTGCCATACCTAACCTGGGAGTACCTAATGCTGACACTGTCTACTTGGATGAGTAGCACACATAGCACACTGCGATATGTGTGCGCACTAGGTCCGTGCACAGAGCTAGTCTCCAGTCGTCCTGGTTAATTCTTGCCACTGTCCAAGACCTAGCTCTGTCAAGCCCGTGTGTTGGCTTATGTGCAACAGTCACCACTCGCTAAAAAAATCCACGCACAGATATCTTCCACCTTTTAGCATGTAGTTCGGGAACTGGAATATTATGTCCTTCATTGAAACACCTGCAAACTCATTCCTTTTTGGCGTGGAAGCAAGTCATCCTCGATACGAGGGACTGCCTATGATGATGATGGGATGAGACAGCATTCTGTGTATTATTGTGGAATTCCTGATGCACAAGCAAGAAAAATGAGTTCCTTTTTAATCCATCAAATATCCCATTCTGTCTGCATCATTCAAGAATGACACCGGGGCTTAGAGAGTCAATATTTGAGGGCGGGTTGCATAAAGCTGGCTTGTAACCCCTTGAGTACAGGAGAGTGAGGAGTGATCTGATGGAGGTGTATAAAAAGTTGGAAGGATTCGATAGGTTAGCTATGGAGAAACTCTTTCCTCAGGTGGGGGAATGAAGAAGAAAGGGACATACTTAGAACAAGGCCAAAATCGCGAAGCACTTTTTCACACAGAGGACCGCAGAAATCGAGAACTCTCTTCCCCCAAAAGGCTGCTGATTCTGGGACTATTGAAGCTTTCAAGAATGAGATCAGTAGATTTTTGTTGGGTAATGCAATCGAGGGATATAGAGCAAAGAGGGGGAAATGGATGCGAGGTGTAGATCAGCCACGATCTAATTGAATGGCAGAGCAGGCCCGAGGGGCTGAATGGCCTATTTCTGTTGTTCATGATCCTATTTCCCATTCCAAACACACAGGCAATGTGCAGAAATAATTCTGTCCTGTAGGGGATGCTGTTGCACCCTGTTGCTATCAAGCTATTTAAAGATGACTTCAGGCATTTATATCTATATAGATAGATATATATATATATATATATATATATAAATAAAACTGTATTTCTGGATCTACATAACTTTATCCTACAATCGCCAGTAATTTCCCTTTGCGGAATTACTGTAATTCAAGCAAATCATCAGCTCAAAACTTCATCGGTAATTAATTTTACAAAACATAGCTGGACTCCACATCAATATACAATAGTCCTGATATAGGCATATCTATAATTAATTTTTGGCGCTTTCTAAGATGCAGACTGCAGCCTTGTTTAAATGCCTCGAGGTGCTATTTATATGTTTTTAATCAGTTCGTTTTTCAATCGTATTATAAATTATCTGATTAATATTTAATATTAATTAGGTGCCTGTCCCCCCCCAAGAGACTGAAAAAAGATTACAAAGTAGATTATGTGGGGCACTGCTTTACAAATATTGTTGTCTCAGGTTCGGCACAGGTCGAAGAATCGGAAGTCTGATTTAAACAAATGTTTACCTCTCAATAGCTTAATCAACTCACACAAGAATGAGCTCTGCTCTTGAAACAACTAATTAAAAGGCTTATTATAGTTTGTGCTTTTCTGTAACTAGTTTTTTTCAGAAGATGGTATCTCCAGATTTGCCTGTGGTTTCACAAGCTATTGACAATTGGTATTCTACATCCACCAGTTATAAGCCACTGGATCAGCAGGCTTGTTATAGAATCACATGGGCTAGAAATTCGTTGGGACACCACCCCTCGCGGGAGTCGGAACAGGGGCGCTAAAGGGTCGGCATCCGTGAGCGCCGGCATTCGTGCCGCTCGGCAATTTCCGTGCGCCAGTACCGGCGGCGCTGAGGAGTATCGCCCGAGAGTGCCGCGCCGGTGTGCAACGTCCCTGGTATCGACCCGCTTTCAAAATTTGTATTGCGCTGAAACTGTCGCGCCCTTCCTTGGCGAGCAGAGCTGTCCCGGGGACGCTAAGAGACGGAGATACTGCGTGAGGTAAGTGTGATCGATTTTAATTTTTAATTTTTTTTGCCATTTGACTTTATTTGGGGTGAGTGAGGTATCGGGAATGTTTGTGTTTTTTGATCCGATTCTTTTTGTTGCAGGAAAGCCTCTCTTAGGGGCGCGACGAAGCCGGCTTTTTACCTCGGGATATTCAGTTGTTCACACGGCCTAGCGCCCTAGGATAAGTGTGGAACACCTCCCTTAGCGCTCCGCTCCACCGTCAGGACATAACCACTGAATTTGTTGGCTGCCGACGGAAACTATTTGAAGCGCTAAATTTGTCCACCGCCCGACATTAACGCCTCGAAAAACCATCAACCTAATTTTCAGCCCTGGAATCTCACAGCACAGGGAAAGGCCATTCGGCCCATCGTGCCTGTGCTGGCTCTCTGAAAGAGCTATCCAATTCGACCCACTCCCCCTGCTCTTTCCACATAGCCCTGCAAACTTGTCCCCTTCAAATATTTATCCAATTCCCCTCTTGAACGTTACCATTGAATCTGCTTCCACCGTCCTTTCAGGCAGCGCATTCCAGATCACAATAACACATTACATATAAAAAAAAATTCTCCTCATCTCGCCTCTGGGCCTTTTGCAATTATCTTTAAACTGTGTGCTCTGGCTACTGACCGTACAGCCACTGGAAATTTACTCTATCAAAAATAATCTATCGCATTGATTTTCATCAGTGTGGGATCTTTTACTTCCACCTGAGAGGGCAGCTGGGGGCCTCGGTTTAACATCTCACCCGAAAGACGGAATCTCCAACAGTGCAGCGCTTCCTTGGCACTGCCAGCCTAGATTTTGTGCTCAAGCCTCATGGAGTGGGACTTGAACTCACAACCTGCTGACAACAGAGGCAAAAGTGTCAACCCATCAGCCACAGCTGACAGCTCAGCTGAAATTCATTTTTTCTAGGTTCAAGTTAAAAAGCAGAATGCAGGCTTTAGATAGGACATCGATGGTATTGAGCCTCCGGGTCCTGAGCTAACACCACGGCATACCAGCGCATGAATTCCTAATGGATTAGACTGAAATTCCTCTCATTGCTAAACTAGTGTCTGCACCAATACAAAGCAAAAGGACAGGTTAGATGCAGGAAGAATGTTTCCGATGTTGGGGAAGTCCAGAACTAGGGGTCACAGTCTAAGGATAAGGGGTAAGCCATTTAGGACCAAGGTGAGGAGAAACTTCTTCACTCAGAGAATTGTGAACCTGTGGAATTCCCTACCACAGAAAGTTGTTGAGGCCAGTTCGTTATATATATTCAAAAGGGAGTTAGATGTGGTCCTTACGGCTAAATGGATCAAGGGGTATGGAGGGAAAGCAGGAATGGGATACTGAAGTTGCATGATCAGACATGATCATATTGAATGGTGGTGCAGACTCGAAGGGCCGAATGGCCTACTCCTGCACCTGTTTTCTATGTTTCTAAGTTTCGATACTGCGGGTGCTGGAATCTGAAATAAGGAAAGACTTGCATTTATATAGTGCCTTTCACAACCACCAGATGTCTCAAAGCGCTTTACAACCAATGAAGAAGTTTTGGAGTGTGCCCACTATTGTAAGGTGGGAAACATGGCAGCCAATCTGTGCACAGCAAGCTCCCACAAACAGCGATGTGATAATGACCAGTAATCTGTTTTTTTTGTTATGTTGATTGAGGGATAAATATTGGCCAGGACACCAGGGATAACTTCCCTGCTCTTCTTCAACATAGTGCCATGGGATCTTTTACGTCCACCTGAGAGAGCAGATGGGGCTTCGGTTTAAAATCTCATCTGAAAGACGACACCTCTGACAGTGCAGCCTCCCAGCTCAGCACTGGAGCATTGGCCCAGATTTTCTGTGCTCAAGTCCCTGGAGTGGAACTTGAACCCACAACGTTTTAACCCCAAGGTGAGTGTGCTACCCACTGAGCCACAACTGACACGGAGAATGCTGGAAATGAAAAACAGAAAATTCTGGAAATCTCAGCGGGTCATCTGTGAAGAGAGAAACAGAGTTAATGTTTCGGGTCTGTGACCCTTCATCAGAACTGGAGAAAGGTAAAGATATAACAGGTCCTTAAAGAAGTGCAGGGGTGGGAACAGGGGGAGGGGAGGAAAGAACAAAAGGATAGGGTGGAAGGCTGAAGAGATTAAGAGACAAAAGGGAGGATGGGCACAAATGAGATGGTGATGGAACAAATTAAGGAACAAATGATGAGTCTAGACGGGGTGTGAATGGCAGAATCATCACCAGCTGCCATTGGGAAAAGAAAAAAAAGGGAGGGGTTTAAAAAAATGGAAAAACATTATGGGCAGAGGCTATGGTCTGAAATTGGTGAGCTCACTGTTGAGTCCAGTAGACAATAAAGTGCTGAAACAAAAGATTGAGGTGCTGTTCCTCGAGTTTGTGTTGAGCTTCGATGCAGCATCAGCCTACTGACTGCAGTAGGGCAAACATCCCATTCTCGCTCACAAACTTTATTCATGAATTCCTGACGTGCTTTTTCGACATTCCCATGGGCACTAGTTCTATGTATTCGGCAAAACACTTACTTTAAAATAAACAGGTGTAAAAATAGAGCATTGAGTAATATAGTAGACGCGATAATGAGGATTGGTGTTTGGATTTTCCATCTAATTAGCCTAGAGAGCTATTTCAGATGAATATATTGTACTGCCATTAAGATAGTTTCAAATAGAAAGTCTTAGAAACATAGAAACATAGCAACTAGGTGCAGCAGTAGGCCATTCTTCCCTTCGAGCCTGCACCACCATTCAATATGATCATGTCTGATCATGCAACTTCAGTACCCCATTCGTGCTTTCTCTCCATACCCCTTGATCCCTTTAGCTGTAGGGGCCACATCTAACTCCCTTTTGAATATATCTAACGAACTGGCCTCAACAACTTTCTGTGGTCGAGAATTCCACAGGTTCATAATTCTATGAGTGAAGAAGTTTCTCCTCATCTCGTTCCTAAATGGCTTACACCTTACCCTTAGACTGTGACCCCTGGTTCTGGGCATCCCCAACAGCGGGACCATTCTTTCAGCATCTAACCTGTCCAATCCTGTCAGAATTTTATATGTTTCTATGAGATCCCCTTTCATTCTTCTAAATTCCAGTGAATATAAACCTAGTCGATTCAGTCTTTCTTCATAGGTCAGTCTTGCCATCCCGGGAATCAGTCTAGTGAACCTTCGCTGCACTCGCTCAATAGCAAGAATGTCCTTCCTCAGATTAGGAGACCAAAACTGTACACAATATTCAGGGTGTGGCTTCACCAAGGCCCTGTACAATTGCAGTAAGACCTCCGTGCTCCTATACTCAAATCCTCTCGCTATGAAGGCCAATATGCAATTTGCCTTCTTCATCGCCTCCTGTACCTACATGGCAACGTTCAATGACTGATGTACCATTACAGTCCAAGAGGCGGGAGTGCTTGGTTGGTGAGGCCTATAAAAGGCCCAGTGGCAGCGAGAGGCAGCGGCAGTCCGAGGGGCGGGAGTGCGTGTTTGGTGAGGCCGATAAAAGGCCCAGCGGCAGCGAGAGGCAGCGGCAGTCCGAGAGGCGGTAGTGCGTGTTTGGTGAGGCCTATAAAAGGCCCAGCGGCAGCGAGAGGCGGCGGCAGTCCGAGAGGCGGGAGTGCGTGTTTGGTGAGGCCTATAAAAGGCCCAGCGGCAGCGAGAGGTGTACTTGTGCAGCTGCAGCGGGGAGAGAAGGCAAAAAAGAAGTAGAAAGAAATTAAAAGGTGACGTTACAGCCAAGGGGGTAAGTGATTGGCTGGTGATTGGTGAGTAGCTTTTCTTTTTCTTTTTTATATCAGTAAGTAACCTGTTAACATTGTTGTTGTCAATTTAAGGGTATCTAAGGGTTAAGTCATGGCAGGAGAGCTCGGTCACGTGATATGCTCCTCCTGTACCATATGGGAACTCAGGGACACTGGAAGTGTCCCTGATGACTACGTGTGTGGGAAATGTATCTGCCTCCAGCTCTTGACGGACCGCGTTGCGGAATTGGAGCTGAGGGTGGATTCACTCTGGAGCATCCACGATGCTGAGAATGACATGAGTAGCACGTGTAGCGAGTTGGTCTTATCGCAGGTGAAGGGTCCACAGCCAGCTAGGGAATGGAAGACCAGCAGGAAGAGCAGTGCAAGGAAGGTAGTGCGGGGGTCCCCTGCAGTCATCCCCCTGCAAAACAGATACACCGCTTTGAGTACTGTTGAGGGGGATGACTCATCAGGGGAGGGCAGCAGCAGCCAAGTTCATGGCACCGTGGCTGGCTCTGTTGCACAGGAGGACAGGAAAAAGAGTGGGAGAGCGATAGTGATAGGGGATTCGATTGTAAGGGGAATAGATAGGCGTTTCTGCGGCCGCAACTGAGACTCCAGGATGGTATGTTGCCTCCCTGGTGCAAGGGTCAAGGATGTCTCGGAGCGGGTGCAGGACATTCTAAAAAGGGAGGGAGAACAGCCAGTTGTCGTGGTGCACATTAGTACCAACGACATAGGTAAAAAAAAGGAATGAGGTCCTACGAGATGAATTTAAGGAGCTAGGAGCTAAATTAAAAAGTAGGACCTCAAAAGTAGTAATCTCAGGATTGCTACCAGTGCCACGTGCTAGTCAGAGTAGGAATCGCAGGATAGTGCAGATGAATATGTGGCTTGAGCAGTGGTGCAGCAGGGAGGAATTCAAATTCCTGGGGCATTAGAACCGGTTCTGGGGGAGGTGGGACCAGTATAAATCGGGCGGTCTGCACCTGGGCAGGACCGGCACCAATGTCCTAGGGGGAGTGTTTGCTATTGCTGTTGGGGAGGAGTTAAACTAATATGGCAGGGGGATGGGAACCAATGCAGGGAGACAGAGGGAAACAAAAAGGAGACAAAAACAAAAGACAGAAAGGAGATGAGTAAAAGTGGAGGGCAGAGAAACCCAAGACAGAAAACAAAAAGCGCCACTGAATATAAAGGGGCTGCAGGAGGGGTCAAAACTAAAAATCATGGTTTAAAAACTAGGATTAAAACACTCTACCTAAATGCACGCAGCATTCGAAATAAAGTAAATGAGTTGACGGCACAAATCATTACAAATGGGTATGATTTGGTGGCCATGACAGAAACATGGTTGCAGGGTGGCCAAGACTGGGAATTAAACATACAGTGTATCTGACGATTCGGAAAGATAGACAAGAAGGGAAAGGAGGTGGGGTAGCTATATTAATAAAGGATGATATCAGGGCAGTTGTGAGAGATGATATTGGCTCTAATGAACAAAATGTTGAATTATTGTGGGTGAAGATTAGAGATAGTAAGGGGAAAAAGTCACTGGTGGGTGTAGTTTATAGGCCCCCAAATAATAACTTCACGGTGGGGCGGGCAATAATCAAGGGAATAATGGAGGCATGTGAAAAAGTAACGGCAGTAGTCATGGGGGATTTTAACCTACATATCGATTGGTCAACTCAAATCGCACGGGGTAGCCTGGAGGAGGAATTCATAGAATGCATACAGGATTGTTTCTTAGAACAGTATGTAACAGAACCTACAAGGGAGCAAGCTATCTTAGATCTGGTCCTGCGTAATGAGACAGGAAAAATAAACAATCTCCTAGTAAAAGATCCTCTCAGAATGAGTGATCACAGTATGGTTGAATTTGTAATACAGATTGAGGGAGAGGAAGTTGTGTCAGAAATGAGCGTACTCTGCTTAAACAAAGGGGACTACAGTGGGATGAGGGCAGAGTTGGCTAAAGTAGACTGGAAACACAGACAAAATGGTGGCACAATTGAGGAACAGTGGAGGACTTTTAAGGAGCTCTTTCATAGTGCTCAACAAAAATATATTCCAGTGAAAAAGAAGGGCGATAAGAGAAGGGATAACCAGTCGTGGATAACCAAGGAAATAAAGGAGAGTATCAAATCAAAGACCAATGCGTATAAGGTGGCCAAGGTTAGTGGGAAACTAGAGGATTGGGAAAACTTTAAACAACAGCAAAGAATGACTAAAAAAGCAATAAAGAAAGGAAAGATCGATTTCGAAGGTAAACTTGCGCAAAACATAAAAACAGATAGTAAAAGCGTTTACAGATATATAAAACGGAAAAGAGTGACTAAAGTAAATGTTGGTCCCTTAGAAGATGAGAAGGGGGATTTAATAATGGGAAATGTGGAAATGGCTGAGACCTTAAACAATTATTTTGCTTCGGTCTTCACAGTGGAAGACACAAAAACCATGCCAATAATTGCTGGTCACGGGAATGTGGGAAGGGAGGACCTTGAGACAATCATTATCACTAGGGGATAGTGCTGGACAGACTAATGGGATTGAAGGTAGACAAGTCCCCTGGTCCGGATGAAATGCATCCCAGGGTATTAAAAGAGATGGCGGAAGTTATAGCAGATGCATTCGTTATAATCTACCAAAATTCTCTGACTCTGGGGAGGTACCAGTGGATTGGAAAGCAGCTAATTTAATGCCTCTGTTTAAAAAAGGGGGCAGACAAAAGGCAGGTAACTATAGGCCAGTTAGTTTAATATCAGTAGTGGGGAAAATGGTGGAAACCATCATTAAGGAAGAAATAGCAGGACATCTCGATAGGAATAGTGCAATCAAGCAGACGCAGCATGGATTCATGAAGGGGAAATCATGTTTAACTAATTTACTAGAATTCTTTGAGGATATAACGAGCATGGTGAATAGAGGTGTACCGATGGATGTGGTGTATTTAGATTTCCAAAAGGCATTCGATAAGGTGCCACACAAAAGGTTACTGCAGAAAATAGAGGTACGCGGAGTCAGCGGAAATGTATTAGCATGGATCGAGAATTGGCTGGCGAACAGAAAGCAGAGAGTCGGGATAAATGGGTCCTTTTCGGGTTGGAAATCGGTGGTTAGTGGTGTGCCACAGGGATCGGTGCTGGGACCACAACTGTTTAAAATGTACATAGATGACCTGGAAGAGGGGACAGAGTGTAGTGTAACAAAATTTGCAGATGACACAAAGATTAGTGGGAAAGCGATTTGTGTAGAGGACACAGAGAGGCTGCAAAGAGATTTAGATAGGTTAAGTGAATGGGCGAAGGTTTGGCAGATGGAATACAATGTCGTAAAATGTGAGGTCATCCACCTTGGGAAAAAAAACTGTAAAAGGGAATATTATTTGAATGGGGAGAAATTACAACATGCTGAGATGCAGAGGGACCTGGGACTCCTTGTGCATGAATCCCAAAAAGTTAGTTTGCAGGTGCAGCAGGTAATCAGGAAGGGGAATGGAATGTTGGCCTTCATTGCGAGAGGGATGGAGTACAAAAGCAGGGAGGTGTTGCTGCAACTGTATAGGGTATTGGTGAGGCCACACCTGGAGTACTGCGTGCAGTTTTGGTCGCCTTAAGGAAGAATATACTGGCTTTGGAGGGGATACAGAGACGATTCACTAGGCTGATTCCGGAGATGAGGGGGTTACCTTATGATGATAGATTGAGTAGACTGGGTCTTTACTCGTTGGAGTTCAGAAGGATGAGGGGTGATCTTATAGAAACATTTAAAATAATGAAAGGGATAGACGGGATAGAGGCAGAGAGGTTGTTTCCACTGGTGGGGGAGGCTAGAACTAGGGGGCACAGCCTCAAAATACGGGGGAGCCAATTTAAAACCGAGATGAGAAGGAATTTCTTCTCCCAGAGGGTTGTGAATCTGTGGAATTCTCTGCCCAAGGAAGCAGCTGAGGCTAGCTCATTGAATGTATTCAAGTCACAGATAGATAGATTTTTAACCAATAAGGGAATTAAGGGTTATGGGGAGAGGGCGGGTAAGTGGAGCTGAATCCACGGCCAGATCAGCCATGATCTTATTGAATGGCGGAGCAGGCTCGAGGGGCTAGATGGCCTACTCCTGTTCCTAATTCTTATGTTCTTATGTTCTTATGACACCCAGGTCTTGTTGCACCTCCTCTTTTCCTAATCTGTCCCCCAATATTCTGCCTTCCTGTTTTTGCCACCAAAGTGGATAACCTCACATTTAGCTACATTATACTGCACCTGACATGCATTTGTCCATTCACCTAACCTGTCCAAGTCACCCTGCAGCCCATTAGCATCCTCCTCACAGATCACATCACCACCCAGCTTAGTGTCATCTGCAAACTTGGAGATATTACATTCAATTCCGTCGTCTAAATCATTAATGTATATTGTAAATAGCAGGGGTCCCAGCACTGATCCTTGCGGTACCCTGCCATTCTGAAAGGACCTGTTTATTCCTACTCTTTGCTTCCTGTCTGCCCAAACAGTTCTCTATGCACACTAATCTCTTGTGTGGGACCTTGTCAAAAGCTTTTTGAAAGTCCAAAGACACCACATCACTGGTTCTCCCTTGTCCACTCTACTAGTTACATTCTCAAAAAATTCTGGAAGATTTGTCAAGCATGATTTCCCTTTCATAAATCCATGCTGACTTGGACCGATCCTATCACTGCTTTCCAAATGCGCTGGTATCACATCTTTAATAATTGATTCCAACATTTTCCCCACTACTGACGTCAGGCTAACCAGTCTATAATTCCCTGTTTTCTCTCTCCCTCCTTTTTTAAAAAGTGGGGTTACATTAGCTACCCTCCAATCCATAGGAACTGATCCAGAATCTATAGAATGTTGGAAAATAACCACCAATGCATCCACTATTTCTCGAGCCACTTCCTTAAGTACTCTGGGATGCAGACTATCAGGCCCTGGGTATTTATCGGTCTTCAATCCCATCAATTTCCCTGCAGAAGCCAATTTGCACGCAGCAAGCAGCAATGTGATAATGACCAGATAATCTGTGTTTTGTTATATTGGTTGAGGGATCAATTTTGGCCAGGATACCAGGGATAACTCCCCAGCTCTTCTTCAAAGCAGTGCCATAGGATTCTTTACGTCCACCCGAGAGAGCCGACAGGGCCTCAGTTTATTCTCATTTGAAAAATGGCATCTGCCGACAGTGCAGCTCTCCCTCAGCACTGCACTGGAGTGTCAGCCTAGATTTTGCTGCTCAAGGCTCTGGAGTGGGACTTAAACCAAAACCTTCTGACTCAGAGGCGAGAGTGCTACCCACTGAGCGACTGGCTGACACAAATAGCTGAATGGCACAGGCTGAAATTCCTCTAAATAATAGCTAAAATTCAGAGGCCTAATCTCTGATAATATCATTGCACCAGTATTTCCCACTGTGACACTATACGCATGTTATATCATAGAAATATAGAACGTAGAAACATAGAAATTTACAAGCCATTTTGGCCCATCGTGTCCGCGCCGGCCGATAAAGAGCCGCACGGCCCTTGGTCAGCAGCCCTAAAGGTTACATACAAACCTATGAACAGTGATCAATGACTGAAAGGCAAAGAGCACCCAACCCAACCAATCCGCCCCATGGAACTGCGAAACCCCTTACACTGAAACATTCTACACTCCACCCCAACCGGAGACATGTGATCTCCTGGGAGAGGCAAAAACCAGATAAAAACCCAGGCCAATTTAGAGAGAAAAAAATCTAAAAATCTGGGAAAATTCCTCTCCAACCCATCCAGGTGATCGAAACTAGTCTAGGAGATCACCCTGGCTGTATTTCATTCCCTGCAGTACTTACCATTATATCTGTGCCGGCCAACAAGTGGTTATCCAGTCTAATCCCAATTACCAGCTCTAGGTCTGTAACCCTGCAGGTTATTGCACTTTAAGTGCCCATCCAACCATCTCTTAAAAGTGGTGAGGGTTTCTGCATCCACCACTCTTCAAGGCAGCGAGTTCCAGATCCCCACAACCATCTGCATAAAGAAGCCACCTCTCAAATCCCCTCTAAAACTTCCATCAACCTATGGCCCCTCGTAATAGACCCCTCCACCAATGAAAATAGACCCTTACTATGTCCAGGCCCCTCAAAATGTTGTACATCTCAATGAGGTCTCCTCTCAAACTCCTCTGTTCCAATGAGAGCAAACCCACCCGATCCAATCTGTCCTCATAACTAAGATTCTCCATTCCAGGCAGTATCCTAGTAAATCTCCTCTGCACCCTCCCTAGTGCAATCACATCCTTCCTATAATACTGTGACCAGAACTGCACGCAGTACTCCAGCTGTGGCCCAACCAAAGTATTATACAATTTATACAATTTAAGCATAACCTCCCTGCTCTTATATTCTATGGCTCGGCCAATAACTATGCTTTCTTAACCACATTATCCACCTGGCCTGCAACTTTCAAGGATCTGTGGACAAGTACTCCAAGGTCCCTTTGTTCATCTAAACTATTAAGTAGCCTACCTCTTAATGTGTATACCCTTTCTTTATTAGCCCTCCCAAAGTGTATTACCTCACACTTCTCTGAATTAAGTTCCATTTGCCACTGCTCTGCCCACCTGACCAGTAGATTAATATCCTCCTGCAGCCTCTTTCATCTTTTCCTCTTCATTATCAACCACACAGCCAATTTTAGTGTCGTCTGCAAACTTCTTAATCATGCTCCCTATATTCAACTATATTTTCCACAAAAAGCAAGGGACCCAGTACTGAGCCCTGTGGAACCCCACTGGAAACATCCTTCCAGTCACAAAAACATTCATCAACCATTATCCTTTGTTTCCTACCTCCAAGCCAATTTTGGATCCAACTTGCCACTTTGCCCTGGATCCCATGGGCTTTAACCATCGTGACCAGTCTACCATGTGGGACCTTATCAAAAGTTTTGCTAAAGTTCATATATACTACATCGTACACAATACCCTCATCGACCCTCCTCAAAAAATTCAATCAGGTTAGTCAAACACGATCTTCCCTTAACAAATCCGTGCTGACTGTCCCTAATTAATCCTTGACTTTCCAAATGTAGATTTATCCTGTCTTTCAGTATTTTTCCCAATAATTTTACCACCACTGAGGTTAGGCTGACAAGCCTGTAATTACTCGGCCTATCCCTTTCTCCCTTCTTAAACAAGGGTACTACATTAGCAGTCCTCCACTCCTCTGGCACCATGCCCAAATCCAACGAGGACTGGAAAATGATGGTCAAGGCCTCTGCTATTTCCTCTTTTACTTCGCTCAACAGCCTGGGATGCAGTTCATCCGGGCCTGGGGACTTACCTACTTTCAAAGCTGCTAAATCCCTTAATACTTCCTCACTCACTATATTTATTTCATCCAGAATATCACACTCCTCCTCGATAGCAGTATCTGCATTACCCCTTTCCTTTATGAAAACAGATGCAAAGTATTCGTTAAGAACCTTACCAACATCTTCCGCCTCCACACAAAGATTACCCTCATGGTCTCTAATAGGCCCTACTCTTTCTTTAGTTACCCTCTTACTCTTAATATATTTATAGAACATCTTAGGGTTTTCCTTAATTTTACTGGCCAAGTATTATTCATGATCTCTCTTCGCATTCCTAATATCCTTTTTAATTTTGCCTCTTAACTTTCTACATTCCTCCAAAGATTCTATAGTATTTAGCCGTTGGTATATGACATAAGCGTCCCATTTTTTCTTAATCCTCCCCTAGACATACAGGGGGCTCCAGAATTATTTTTGCAGCCTTTTTTTTAAGGGCACATGTTTGGCCTGAGCCTTCTGGATCTCCTCATTAAATACCTCCCACTGTTCCGACATTGATTTACCCACAAGTAGCTGTTTCCAGTCCACTATGGCCAAATCACTCCTTAACTTAGCAAAATTAGCTTTTCCCCAATTCAGGACTTTTATTCCAGGCCTATCCTTGTCCTTATCCATAACCAACTTGAATCTGAGTGAATTATGGTCACTGGCACCCAAGTGCTCTCCCAATAATACCCCTTCAACCTGCCCAGCTTCATTCCCCAAAATTAAATCCAAAACCGCCCCCTCCCGTGTTGGGCTTGCTACATACTGACTAAAAAAGTTCTCTTGAATGCATTTCAAGAATTCCGCATCCTCTATACCCTTCACACTATATTTGTCCCAATCAATATTTGGATCAAGTCATCCTCGTTTTGAGGGACTGCCTATGATGATGATGATGATGATGAGTTAAAATCCCCTACTATTACTACCGTATGGTTTTTGGACTTCACAACAATTTGCCCACATATTTGCTCCTCTATCTCCCTCCTACTCTTTGGGGGTCTATCATACATGCCCAGCTGTGTGATCGTCCCTTTTTTATTTTATGGTATCATAACAAGGTAGTCACCAAGCAATCAAATAGGGAATTCAGGAGAAACTTCTTTACCCAGAGAGTGATGAGAATGTGGAACTCGCTACCACAGGGAATGGTTGAAGTGAATAATATAGATGCATTTAATGGGCGGTTCGATCAGCACATGAGGGAGAAGGGAATAGAGGGTTATGCTGATAGAGTTAGATGAGGAAAGATAGGAGGAGGCTCGAGTGAAGTATGGATTGTTTGGGCCTAATGGCCTGTTTCTGTGCCATGTAATCCTAAATGCAGCAAATTTGTTCTCAGGCTAGTCCCATAGGGGATTCAATGCACTTCCCTCCAGACAAAATGATATAAGGCTGATTTCCTGCAAAGTAAGTTGGCCAATGGTTTTACTATTGCTCTCCGAAGAAGCTTTAAAGAGGAGGTAGATACAATTGAGCTGCCATATTATTCTCAAACGGCACTCTCAGACACGACTAATTCAATGCTCTCCTGGCTGGTCTCACACCTTTCACCCTCCCTGAACCTGAGGTCATCCAAAACTCTATGCTGCCCATATTCTAACTTGTACCAAGTCCCATTCACCCATCACCCCTGTGCTCGTTAACCATCAGAAGGCTGCTGGTCTGCGAAAACCTCACTTTTGAAATTCTCATCGTCGTTTTTAAATCCCTCCATCGTCTCGCCCTCTCCCTATCTCTGTAACATCCTCCAGCCCTGCTACCCTCCAAGATCTCAACACTGCTTCAATTCTGGTCTCTTGCTATCCCCGATTTTCAGCGCTCCAAAGTTGGCGGCTGTACGTTCAGTTGCCTAGGCCCTAAACGTCTTATCCTCTCCACCTCGCTCTCCTCCTTTAAGATGTTCTTTATAAACCTACTTCCCATTGACGAGATTTTTGGGTCACCTGTCCTAATACCTCCTGAAGTGGCTCAGTGTCACATTCTGTCTGATTACACTCCTGTGAAGCGCCTTGGGACATTTTGCTATATTAAAGGCACTATATAAATTCAAGTTGATGTTGTAAATTACATTGAAAAGAAAGACTTACATTTCTATCGTGCCCTTCACAACCACCGGATGTCACAAAGTACTTTACAGCCAATGAAGTACTTTTGGAGTGTAATCACTGTTGTAATGTGGGAAACACAGCAGCCAATTTGTGCACAGCAAGCTCCCTCAAACATCATCATAGATAGTCCCTCGGAATCGAGGAAGACTTGTTTCCACTCTAAAAACGAGTCCTTTGGTGGCTGAACAGTCCAATATGAGAGCCACAGTCCCTGTCACAGGTGGGACAGATAGTCGTTGAGGGAAAGGAAGGGGGGGACTGGTTTGCTGCACGCACTTTCCGCTGGCTACGCTTGATTTCTGCATGCTCTCGGTGACGAGACTCGAACTGCTTAGCGCCCTCCCGGATGCGCTTCCTCCACTTTGGGCGGTCTTTGGCCAGGGACTCCCAGGTGTCAATGGGAATGTTGCACTTTATCAGGGAAGCTTTCAGGGTGTCTTTGAAATGTTTCCTCTGCCCACCTGGTGCTCGTTTGCCGTGGCTGAGTTCCACAAACAGCAAAGTGATAATGACCAGATAATTGCTTTATGTTATATTGATTGAGGGATAAATATTGGCTAGGACACTGGGGATAACTCCCCTGCTCTTCTTCGAAATAATGCCCTGGGATCTTTTACGTCCACTTGAGAGGGCAGACAGGGCCTCAGTTAAATGTTTCATCCAAAAGACAGTACCTCTGACTGTGCAGTGCTCCCTCTGTACTGCACTGGAGTGTTAACCTAGATTTATGTGCTCAAGTCCCTGGAGTGAGATTTAAACCCACAACCTTCTGACTTCGAGTGTGCTACCCACTGAGCCACAGCTGACACTAAAAAGGAGATATTTGTACACTTCTCTGTGTTTCAGCCATGCCTCTAGAGCAAATTCAGTAAGGTTGCCCTCCTAATACAGACAGCCATTAGACAGAACTGCATTGTAAATAGAACTATGGAACATGGTCTTATTTTAGTCATTCTCTTTTTAGAGATAATTTTTAGAGAGGAGTGGGTTTCTGGCCCAGTTTTGGCTCTGAGTTTAATTGACTGAATGCTTGTTCACCTTTAAGCGTAATGAGCCAGCTATTTTAAGCCAGTTTATTCCTACCTAGTTATATTGCATAGTGTTTAAGCAAGAGTAGCAAACTTAGCACAACTCCACGAACAGGCAGGGCCGGATGAAAGAAGTGTGTGCTTCTCCTGAAGCATTTTAGCAGAACACTGGTTTTACAAGTAAAAGTAAAGACGATGTCTCCGCAAGATCCTGCAAATCCCCTGGGAGGACTGACGCACCAACGTTAGTGTTCTCAATCAGGCCAACATCCCCAGCATTGAAGCACTGGCCACACTCGACCAGCTCCGTTGGGTGGGCAACATTGTTCGCATGCCCGACACAAGACTCCCAAAGCAAGCGCTCTACTCGGAACTCCTACACGGCAAGCGAACCCCAGGTGGGCAGAAAAAACGTTACAAGGACACCCTCAAAGCCTCCTTGATAAAATGCAACATCCCCACCGACACCTGGAAGTCTCTGGCCAAAGATCGGCCTACGTGGAGGAAGGGCATCCGGGAGGGCACTGAGCACCTCGAGTCTCTTCGCCAAGAACATGCAGAAACCAAGCGCAGGCAGCGGAAGGAAATTGCGACAAATCAGTCCCACTCCCCCTTTCTTCCAACGACTGTCTGTCCCACCTGTGACAGAGACTGTAATTCCTATATTGGACTGTTCAGTCACCTGAGAACTCACTTTTGGAGTGGAAGCGAGTCTTCCTCGATTTCGAGGGGCTGCCTATGATGAATTAGGTAGAATGAAGATGCTGCACAATCGAACTAAGTTGTAACAACTTGAGAAAGAGAAGTCAACGAACGAGGCCTTGGAAATTAGTCAGATCAAAAGGGCCAGCCCTAATATTACAGGGTATTATGTTAATTCATTCCGTATGGCCTCAGTGGGAGTGAGACATTTTGCAAACAGTGCCCACTCATACTGTGAAAAGTACCAAGCAGTACAATTGTTGGTTTTGTTCTTCTGAATTTCATGGAATCATAGAATGCTACATCATAGGATGAGGCCATTCGGCCCATCACGCCTGTGTCGGCTCTTTGAAGGAGCCCCCGCTCCCTGACTCTTTTCCCCATAGCCCTGCAATATCTTTTGCTTTTCAAGTATATGTCCGAGTTACTATTGAATCTGCTTCCACCGCCCTTTCAGGCAGTGCATTCTAGATCATAACAGCTCATAGCATAAAATAAATTCTCCTCATCTCCTCTCTGGTTCTTTTACCAATTATCTCAAGTTTGAGATAAGCCAGTGGAAACAGTTTTGCCTTATTTACTCTATTAAAACAAACCTCATAATTTTGAACACCTCCCCTTAACCTTCTATGCTCGAATGAGAGCAATCACAGTTTCTCTAGTCTCTCCGCATAGCTGAAGTCCCTCATCCCCTGGTACCATGCTGGTAAATCTCCTCAGTGCCCTCTCCAAAGTCTTGCGGAGTCCCGAATTGGACACAAAGTTCCAGCTGCGGCCTAACCAGTGATTTATAAAGGTTTAGCTTGTACTCTATGCCTCCATTAATTAAGCCAAAGATCCCATATATTTTTTTGTTACGAGCTTCATCAACTTCTCCTGCCACCTTCAAAGATTTGTGTGTGTGTGCATAAACTGCAACACCTTATAAAATGTTGGCGTTTAGTTTATTTGCATTGCAAAGTACTTTATGACATATAACACTAAGGACTGATCGGCCACTGGTGGCCAGGAAGATAGAAGCAATTTGCGCTGATGAATTCAGGGTACTGGCACAGAAAATGTATTGACGCGACTTTAAAGTGTTTTAGCTTAAGTGCATTTTTCCTACAGTGTATTGGTGCCAATGAGATAAAGAGGCTCACTGATAACGCGGCCTGAAAAGAACAAATGTCAGCTAGCTATCCGCCAGACCATAATAGAGACACTGCTCTACTGATCTTTTAGATTATAGAGCAGTAACTTCTGTAGATAGCTCATACTGTAAGACCTTCAGGCAGTATTTATGGAGGCCTTTCGGGTTTCCAGTGAGGGGTTGCTGATTCCGCAGCGATAACTTACTCCGTTGCCTCGCCAATTGATTGTTTTGTCCACTCTCACAGTGCAAAGATTCCACCGGAGAATGTCTTCTCCTGTTGCTTAAGCCCTTGATGTTCAGCTGAAGGTCGCATATTGTTTGGCAACCACAGGGAACAGCAATGCAATAAGATCATCATAGATGTTCCCTCGAACGAGGATGACTTGCTTCCACGAGTTCACAGGTGTTTCGATGAATAGCATTTGGCTTTAAGCAAAATGAAAAGTGACTTGACAGAATGTTAAAGACTATCTTGAAACCTTCAGCATCGATCTGGAGATTTTCATCTCTGCATTGAACACAATCTTGAGAAATTGTCGGCGTGAGCACTAGAATTCGAATCTTGGCCTCAACAGAGTGGCCCACTGTCAAACCTGCACTTCGCAATATTCCTGGCGGCTAATGTTTTTCTTGCCGTGCTCTCAAGGTATCAGTTCACCAAGTCAAAAGTTTAGACTGCTGTAATAAGAAGAGCTGACATTATTGTAAACCTTGTCAGATCTAATCACCAACGCTGAAAGCCATTTGAAAAAATCTATTTTTCACTTCTTGCACGTATACCTGTTTTTTCCCCCACCTAGTGAACGCCTGAGATTTATTTGTAGATGTGTTTCAGAGATCGTAACGATGCCTCAGGATGTTGGTGATGTCCAGCGTGTAGATTTACATAAGACTCGTGCCACATCTTTGCAGCACCGGGGACGGTTTCATTTTGACACTGCATTCCCCCGAGTTGCTCCCAGCTTTGCCAGAACCCAGGCTCCGATTTTAACTTTGAGCAGGTTTTTACATAGGATTACATAGGATAAACGGCGCAGAAACAGGTCGTTCGGCCCAACCAGTCCATGCCGGCGTTTATGCTCCACTCGAGCCGCCTCCCGTCTTTCCTCATCTAACTCTATCAGCGTAACCCTCTATTCCCTGCTCCCTCATATGCTTGTCGAGCCTCCTCTTAAACGCATCTATACTATTCGCTTCAACCACTCCCTGTGGTAGCAAGTTCCACCTTCTCACCACTCTCTGGGTAAAGAAGTTTCTTCTGAATTCCATGTTGCATTCCTTGATGACTATCTTATATCGATGGCCTCTAGTTATGCTCTTCCCCAGAAGTGGATACATTCTCTCTGTATCCACTTTATCCAAACCTTTCATAATTTTAAAGACATCTATTAGGTCACCCCCCAGATGTCTTTTTTCAAGAGAAAAGAGACCCAACCCGTTTACCTTTTCCTGATATATATAAGAACATAAGAACATAAGAAATAGGAACAGGAGTAGGCCATATGGCCCCTTGAGCCTGCTCCACCATTCAATAAGTTCATGGCTGATCTGATCATGGACTCAGCTCCACTTCCCCGCCCACTCCCCATAACCCCTTATTCCCTTATCGTTTAAGAAACTGTCTATTTCTGTCTTAAATTTATTCAATGTCTCAGCTTCCACAGCTCTCTGAGGCAACGAATTCCACAGATTCACAACACTCTGAGAGAAGAAATTTCTCCTCATCTCTGTTTTAAATGGGCGGCCCATTATTCTAAGATCATGCCCCTTAGTTCTAGTCTCCCCCATCAGTGGAAACATCCTCTCTGCATCCACCTTGTCAAGCCCCCTCATAATCTTATACATTTTGATAAGATCACCTCTCATTCTTCTGAATTCCAATGAGTAGAGGCCCAACCTACTCAACCTTTCCCCGTAAGTCAACCCCCTCATCCTCGGAATCAACCGAGTGAACCTTCTCTGAACTGCCTCCAAAGCAAATATATCCTTTCTTTATATACCCTCACATTTCTGGTCTCATCCTTGTAAATCTTCTCCGCACCCTCTCCAGTGCCTCTATATCCATTTTATAATATAAGAACATAAGAACATAAGAATTAGGAACAGGAGTAGGCCATCTAGCCCCTCGAGCCTGCTCTGCCATTCAACAAGATCATGGCTGATCTGGCCGTGGACTCAGCTCCACTTACCCGCCCGCTCCCCGTAAACCTTAATTCCCTTATTGGTTAAAAATCTATCTATCTGTGACTTGAATACATTCAATGAGCTAGTCTCAACTGCTTCATGGGCAGACAATTCCACAGATTCACAACCCTCTGGGAGAAGAAATTCCTTCTCAACTCAGTTTTAAATTGGCTCCCCCGTATTTTGAGGCTGTGCCCCCTAGTTCTAGTCTCCCCGACCAGTGGAAACAACCTCTCTGCCTTTATCTTGTCTATCCCTTTCATTATTTTAAATGTTTCTATAAGATCACCCCTCATCCTTCTGAACTCCAACGAGTAAAGACCCAGTCTACTCAATCTATCATCATAAGGTAACCCCCTCATCTCCGGAATCAGCCTAGTGAATCGTCTCTGTATCCCCTCCAAAGCTAGTATATCCTTCCTTAAGTAAGGTGACCAAAACTGCATGCAGTACTCCAGGTGCAGCCTCACCAATACCCTATACAGTTGCAGCAACACCTCCCTGCTTTTGTACTCCATCCCTCTCGCAATGAAGGCCAACATTCCATTAGCTTTCTGATTACCTGCTGCACCTGCAAACTAATTTTTTGGGATTCATGCACAAGGACCCCCAGGTCCCTCTGCACCGCAGCATGTTGTAATTTCTCCCCATTCAAATAATATTCCCTTTTACTGTTTTTTTTCCCAAGGTGGATGACCTCACACTTTCCGACATTGTATTCCATCTGCCAAACCTTAGCCCATTCGCTTAATCTATCTAAATCTCTTTGCAGCCTCTCTGTGTCCTCTACACAACCCGCTTTCCCACTAATCTTTGTGTCATCTGCAAATTTTGTTACACTACATTCTGTCCCCTCTTCCAGGTCATCTATGTATATTGTAAACAGTTGTGGTCCCAGCACCGATCCCTGTGGCACACCACTTACCACCGATTTCCAACCCGAAAAGGACCCATTTATCCCGACTCTCTGCTTTCTGTTAGCCAGCCAATTCTCGATCCATGCTAATACATTTCCTCTGACTCCGCGTACCTTTATCTTCTGCAGTAACCTTTTATGTGGCACCTTATCGAATGCCTTTTGGGAATCTAAATACACCACATCCATCAGTACACCTCTATCCACCATGCTCGTTATATCCTCAAAGAATTCCAGTAAATTAGTTAAACATGATTTCCCCTTCATGAATCCATGTTGTGTCTGCTTGATTGCACTATTCCTATCTAGATGTCGACCAGTACTGTACACAGTGCTTTAAGTGTGGTCTAACCAAGAATCGATAAGGCTGTGCTAACTCCTGGGCCTGAAAGGAAAGAGCAAGAGGAACGACTTTCGGGCTGTAATATGTATAGCTCCACCAAGTGGACTACTGTGGTAATGCAACCATTGCTGCTTACAACAATAAAGAGGGAACAGGTCATCTGACAGGTTCCTGAACTTATCAGCCATCTTAGAGTGTGTATGTTTGTGAGGTCGTACAGAAGATATCACACTGCGACAAAGGATACCAATTGCTTTTGCGTCATGCACTCTCAGTGCCAGCGAATGTAATTATGCGCAGATCGAAAAGGAAGCTTTGGCATTAATTTTTGCGATGAAGAAGTTGCACAAATACTTTTATGGTCATAAGTTTACCATTGTTACGGACCATAAGCCTCTGACAGCAATCCTCTATCCAAACTCACCAGTTCCAACATTAGCTGCAGCCCGAATGCAGAGATGGGCTTTGATTTTGTCAGCATATACATATGATATTGAATACAGACGATCATCTGATCACAGTAATGCTGATGCTATGTCTAGATTGTCTTCCCCATCACAATTTACACCCGATAGGGAAGAAGTGTTCTATTTTTCATACATTGATGAACTGCCAGTCACAGCTGAAGAGATTGGTAGAGCAACCAAACATGACCCAGTGATGTCAAAGATGTATGATTATACTGCAAATGGCTGGCCAAACCACATAACAGAGAATGATATTCATCCATTCTTCATTTGTAGGAATGAATTGTCCTTGGATAAAGATTGTATCATGTCGGGTGCAAGAGTGGTTATAACAAATAAATTCAGGTCCAACTTATTCGGAAATCTTCATGACCAGCATCTGGGAATGTGCTTGACCAAGAGTTTTGCACGCAGTTACTTATTGTGGCCAGGTCTTGATAAAGATATCGAGTACATCGTCAGTCAGTGTACGTCATGTCAATCGGTAAGCAAGCAACCACTATCAGTACCATTACAGCCATGGAAATGGCCTCCCAGGGTGTAGCAAAGGTTACATTTCGATTTTGCTGAGCTGGAAGGATAGCAATTGTTCATTGTGATCGATAGCCATTCGAAGTGGGTCGAGGTGTTTCCAATGCGGAAAATAACAACAAGTAAAACATTGGACATTTTGCGAAGATTATTTTCTTCATTTGGCTTCCCAGAAGAAATTGTTTCTGATAATGGACCTCAATTTGTACAGAAGAATTTTCACAGTTCATGAGCAAAAATGGTGTGAAACATACCAAGGTTCCACCATACCACCCTGCTTCAAATGGTGCAGCAGAGCACACTGTACAAATTGTAAAACATGCCCTCATAAAACAGATGTTGGATCCAAATCCAAAGAAACAACAGTTGAGATTGGACCACAAATTGGCTAATTTTCTAATTACGTATCATAATACTCCTCATACAACTATACAACTTCTGGTAGAACACCAGCAGAGTTGTTTCTCAAACGACAGCCACGAACCAGATTCTCGTTGTTAAAAGCAAACTTGACACAGTCCGTAGAAGAGACACAATTAAGACAGAAAGAGAATCATGATAGAGGTAGAGTAAAAGAGAGAAGTGTGAAATTAAACCAGAAGGTGAGAGTGAAGAACCATCACCATAAATGGTTAAAGTGATTGCCAGGAAGAGTGGTGAAGATAAGTGGTCCTTGCACATATTTGTTTAAGATGTTTGATCATGGACGGTTAGGTGTGTTTATATTTTACCTACAGATGTGGAAGGAGTTGGAAGTTGGAATGATTCGATTATTTCTGACTCATTAGATAATCTTATTACAAGTACAGTACCAGAAGCATATCCTACATCAAATGTACTAGAAACAAGTCCAAGAGAAAGTCAAAATTTATGTCTGAGTCCGAGTCAGACAGACAAACAGCCTGAAGTTGCAGAGAGTTCAAATGTAAATCAAGGGCATCCCTTGGAAGAAAACTTTCCTCAGGATCAGCCTAGAATGTGTCAAAGTTCGACACCATGTTTGGAAGGTTCTGTTCGAGAGCGAAGGTATCCTCTTTGAAACAGAAAACAAGTGGTTAAACTTGATTTGTAAATATGGCAAAATAAGTCCATATCCTTTGTTATGTATAACCATGGCAAAATAAGTCAATATCCTTTGTTATGTATAACCATGCAAGTTATGTATGATGATTGTTTGTTATATTAACTTCTTCATTAAGGAGGGAGAAGTGTAATTATATAGCTCCACCCAGTGGACTACTGTGGTAATGCAGCCGTTGCTGTTTACAACAATAAAGAGAGAACAGGTCACCTAACAGATTCCTGAAGTTATAGCCATCATAGAGTGTGCATGTTTGTGAGGTCGTACAGAAGATACCATACGGGCCTCTTCCTTCCACATGGCACGGCAACTCACTCTATTGTGGACTCCATCCCAGGCACTTAATCTCCTATGGAAAATCTTCCAAAGTTTATACCTGCCCTCAAAGTTAAACAAAAGGAAGGATGTGAAGGCCTGAGAGAAGGTACAGAAAAGATTTATGGGAATTATTTCAGGGATGAGGGGCTTCAGTTACGTGGATAGACTGGAGAAGCCGGGATTGTTCTCCATAGAGCAGAGAAGTTTGAGAGGAGATTTGATAGGGGTGTTCAGAGGGGTCTGGACAGAATAGACAGAGATAAACTGTTCCCATTGGCCGAAGGGTCAAGAACCAGAGGACACAGATTTATGGTGATTGGCAAAAGAACCAAAGGCGATGTAAGAAGATACATTTTTTATGCAGCGAATGGTTAAGCTCTGGAATGCACTGCCAAAAGGTGGTAGAGGCAGACTCAATTTTATCTTTAAAAAGTGAGTTGGATAAGTATATGAAGGAAAAAAAATTGCAGGGCTATGGTTAAAGGGCTAGGGAGTGGGACTAGCTGAGAGTCGGCATGGGCTCGATGGGCCGAATGGCCTTCTCCCCTGCTGTAACAATTCTATGATTCCATGATTCTATGAAGAAAAATTCTAGGTGGGGTTAGATTTACCTTGCATTCATAGTTCATTGGCAAGAAATCTATCTCACCTTTCATTGTACAATGTAGACCCATTATTGTTTGGCATGATATTTCCACGGTCACAGAAACCCAATCAGCGATTTCTATCTGTCCCTATCCTTATAGTCTGTAATCCCATACCTAATCACATATTTATGAAGACCTTTGTTATTAAATGTGCGATACCAGACATGAATCTATTTCCAACAGATGGAAGAATATCACACTCCCTAATATCGTTTTGCTCAAGGTTTCCTCAATATAGACAAAGGCCCTGCTATCAGTGGAAAGTTCATACTATCTCCTTCTTTAAGGCATTATTTCTTAAGTGTTCAAAACTTGGCCTTTCCCTCTCTTTTTTCCCATCAACTACAGGATTTCAGATGTGAAACATAGAAAATAGGTGCAGGAGTAGGCCAATCAACCCTGAACCACCGTTCAATAAGATCATGGATGATCAACAAGTTAAGCATTTGACCACCAATATTGCTAACAGTAATTTTGAGGCTCTTGCACCAAATGGGACTTGAGGGCAAGTGTGCTACCCTCTGAGCCACAGCTGACACAAATTTAGCATTGCACAATCTCTACTTCTTGGATCACCTCACCTTCTTTTCAATGTTTGACCTTTGCACTATCCACCTTACCCAAAATACCTCAGTAATAAACAACCTCACACTGGAAAATCTTTGCCAGTTTTTCTTTGATCTATATTTTTTTTAGAAAGAAAGACTTGCATTTATATAGCGCCTTTCATGACCACTGGACGGCTTAAAACACTTTACAGCCAATGAAATACTTTTGGAGTGTAGTCACTGTTGTAATGTGGGAAATGCAGCAGCCAATTTACGCACAGCAAGCTCCAAAAAACCAGAAATGTGATAATAGCCAGATAATCTGTTTATATTATGTTGATTGAGGGATAAATATTGGCCAGCACACCAGGGATAACTTCCCTGCTCTTCTTCAAAACTGTGCCATGGGACCTTTTACATCCACCTGAGAGAGCAGACGGGGCGTTGGTTTAACATCTCATCCGAAAGATGGCACCACTGACAGTACGGCTCTCCACTGGAGTGTCAGCATAGATTTGTGTGCTCAAGTACCTGGAGTGGAACTTAAACCCACAACCTTCTAACTCGGAGGTGAGTGTGCTACCCACTGAGCCACAGCTGACACAGCAATGAATAATGCTGACTCGACAGGGAGGCTTTTTCTAGTGTGTGCCGCGAGTGAGGAGCCTCGCCCTGTGGGCCATGCTCACTCGCAAATCATGGTGAAGCCGACCACAATTCGGATGTGGACAATGTATCTGCAATTTCCCAGTGTACACAACCCAATGGAGAAGGCTCCCATGAACAGTGCAAATTCGGACAGTTACCACGCCCCACCCCACTCCGAAATATTTTTACCTGCTCCTAAAAGTTGCACAGCTGTACAATAACAACAACTTGCACTTATATAGCTCCTTTAACGTAGTGAAATGTCCCAAGGTGCTTCACAGGAGTTTGATGCGATAACAAATTTGACACCGAGCAGCACAAGTAGAAATTAGCGCAGGTGACCAAAAGCTTGGTCAAAGAGGTAGGTTTTAGAACAGAAGAAATAGGAGCAGGAGTAGGCCAGGAGGGGTAAAACTAATATGGCAGGGGGATGGGAACCTATGCAGGGAGACAGAGGGAAGTAAAATCGAGGCAGAAGCAAAAGATGTTAAAAAGAAAAAGAAAAGTGGAGGGCAGAGAAACCCAAGGCAAAAATCAAAAAGGGCCACATTGCAGCAAAATTCTAAAGGGCAAAATGTGTTAAAAAGACAAGCCTGAAGGCTCTGTGCCTCAAAATGAGGAGTATTCATAATAAGATGGACGAATTAACTACACCGGCAGCAATTAATGTATATGATATCATTGGCATCACAGAGACATGGCTCCAGGGTGACCAAGGCTGGGAACTCAACATCCGGGGGTATTCAACATTCAGGAAGGATAGACAGAAAGGAAGAGGAGGTGAAGTAGCATTGCTGGTTAAAGAGGAAATTAACGCAATAGTAAGGAAGGACATTAGCTTGGATGATGTGGAATCGGTATGGGTAGAGCTACGGAATACCAAAGGGCAGAAAAGCTAGTGGGAATTGTGTACAGACCACCAAACAGTAGTAGTGAGGTTGGGGACAGCATCAGACAAGAAATTAGGGATGCGTGCAATAAAGGTACAGCAGTTATCATGGGCGACTTTAATCTACATATAGATTGGGCTAACCAAACTGGTAGCAATACGATGGAGGAGGATTTCCTTGAATGTATTAGGGATGGTTTTCTGGGCCAATATGTTGAGGAACCAACTAGAGGGCTGGCCATCCTAGACTGGGTGATGTGTAATGAGAAAGGACTAATGTGCAAGGCCCCTTGGGGAAGAGTGACCATAATATGGTAGAATTCTTTATTGAGATGAAGAATGACACAGTTAATTCAGAGACTAGGATCCCGAACTTAAGGAAAGATAACTTTGATGTTATGAGATGTGAATTGGCTAGAATAGACCGGCAAATGATACTTAGAGGGTTGACTGTGGATAGGCAATGGCAAACATTTAAAGATCACATAGATGAACTTCAACAATTGTACATCCCTCTCTGGAGTAAAAATAAATGGGGAAGGTTGCTCAACCGTGGCTAACAAGGGAAATTAAGGATAGTGTTAAATCCAAGGAAGGGCATATAAATTGGCCAGAAAAAGCAGCAAACCTGAGGACTGGGAGAAATTTAGAATTCAGCAGAGGAGGACAAAGGGTTTAATTAAGAGGGGGAAAAAAGAGTATGAGAGGAAAATTGCCGGGAACATAAAAACTGACTGCAAAAGCTTCTATAGATATGTGAAGAGAAAAAGATTAGTGGAAACAAACATAGGTCCCTTGCAGTCGGATTCAGGTGAATTTATAATGGGGAACAAAGAAATGGCAGACCAATTGAACAAATAATTTGATTCTGTCTTCACGAAGGAAGACATAAATAATCTTCCAGAAGTACTAGGGGACTGAGGGTCTAGTGAGAAGGAGGAACTGAAGGATATCCTTATTAGGCGGGCAATTGTGTTAGGGAAATTGATGGGATTGAAGGGCGATAAATCCCCGGGGCCTGATAGCCTGCGTCCCAGAGTACTTAACGAAGTGGCCCTAGAAATAATGGATGCATTGGTGATCATTTTCCAACAGTCTATAGATTCTGGATCAGTTCCTATGGACTGGAGGGTAGCTAATGTAACACCACTTTTTAAAAAAAGGAGCGAGAGGGAAAACGGATAATTATAGACCGGTTAGCCCGATATCAGTAGTGGGGAAAATGTTGGAATCAATTATTAAAGATGAAATAACAGCGCATTTGGAAAGCAATGATAGGATCGGTCCAAGTCAACATGGATTTATGAAAGGGAAATCATGCTTGACAAATCTTCTGGACTTTTTTGAGGATGGAACTAGAAGAGTGGACAAGGGAGAATGAGTGGATGTGGTCTATTTGGACTTTGAAAAGGCTTTTGACAAGGTCCCACATAAGAGATTGGTGTGCAAAATTAAAGCACATGGCATTGGGGGTAATGTTCTAACGTTGATAGAGAACTGGTTGACAGATAGAAAGCAGAGAGCTGGGATAAATGGGTCCTTTTCAGAATGGCAGGCAGTGACTAGTGGGGTGCCGCAGGGCTCAGTGCTGGGACCCCAGCTATTTACAATATACATTATGATTTAGATGAAGGAATTGAATGTAATATCTCCAAGTTTGCAGATGACACTAAACTGGGTGGCGTTGTGAGCTGCGAGGAGGACGGTAAGAGGCTGCAGGGTGATTTGGACAGGTTAGGTGAGTGGGCAAACGCATGGCAGATGCAGTATAATGTGGATAAATGTGAGGTTATCCACTTTGGGCAAAAACACGAAGGCAGAATATTATCTGAATGGCGGCAGATTAGGAAAAGGGGCGGTGCAACGAGACCTGGGTGTCATGGTACATCAGTCACTGAAAGTTGGCATGCAGGTACAGCAGGCGGTGAAGAAGGCAAATGGTATGTTGGTCTTCATAGCTAGGGGTTTTGAGTATAGGAGCAGGGAGGTCTTACTGCAGTTGTACAGGGCCTTGGTGAGGCCTCACCTGGAATATTGTGTTCAGTTTTGGTCTCCTAATCTGAGGAAGGATGTTCTTGCTATTGAAGGAGTGCAGCGAAGGTCCACCAGACTTATTCCCGGGATAGCTGGTCTGACATATGAGGAGAGACTGGATCGACTGGGTCTTTATTCACTGGAGTTTAGAAGGATGAGAGGGGAACTCGTAGAAACATATAAAATGCTGATGGGACTGGACAGGTTAGATGCAGGAAGAATGTTCCCTATGTTGAGGAAGTCCACAACCAGGGACACAGTCGAAGGATAAGGGGTCAGTCATTTAGGACTGAGATGAGGAGAAACTTCTTTACTCAGAGAGTTGTTAACCTGTGGAATTCCCTACCGCAGAGCGTTGTTGATGCCAGTTCGTTGGATATATTCAACAGGGAGTTAGGTGTGGCTATTGTGGCTAAAGGGATCAAGGGGTATGGAGAGAAAGCAGGAAAGGCGTACTGAGGTGAAAGATCAGACATGATTTTATTAAATGGTTGTACAGGCTCGAAGGGCCGAATGGTCTACTCCTGCACCTATTTTCTATGTTTCTATTTTGCCCCTCGAGCCTGCTCCGCCATTCAATAAGATCATGGCTGATCTTATCTTGGCCTCAACTCCACTTCCCTGTCTGCTCCCCATAACCCTTGACTCCCTTATCATTCAAAATTCTGACTATCTCCACCTTAAATATATTTAATGACAGCTCTTTGGGATAGAGAATTCCAAAGATTCCTGAACCTTTGAGAGAAGAAATTCCTCCTAATTTCCTTTTTAAATTTACGGAGCGTCTTGAAGGAAGAAAGAGAGGTAGCGAGGCGGAGAGATTTAGGCATGGAGTTCCAGAGCTTGGGGCCAAGGCAACTGAAGGCATGGCCACCAATGTTTGCGCGATTATAATCAAGGATGCTCAGGAGGGCAGAATTCGAGGCACGCAGACATCTCGGGGTGTCTCGGGGTATACTATGACAGGTCCCACCTGGCAGCACTCTTGCCTCTGAGTCAGAAGGTTGTTGGTTCAAGTCCCACTCCAAATACTTGAGCACAAAATACAGGCTGACACTCCAGCGCAGTACTGAGGGAGTGCTGCACTGTCGGAGGCACCATCTTTTGGATGAGACGCTAAACTAAGATCTCGTCTGCCCTCTCAGGTGGACGTAAAAGAACCCATAGAATTATTTTGAAGAAGAGCAGGGGAGTTATCTCCAGTGTCCTGGCCAATATTTATTCTTCCATTGGTATTTCATTGGTTGTAAAGTGCTTTGGGATGTCGTGGGGTCATGAAAGACGCTATATAAATGCAAGTCTTTCTTTCTTTCAATCGGCAAAATACTGTTCCTTGTTGAATAACACGAAGCGGACAACATTACAGAACATGATCGATAAAGTATCTATTCTGGCCCCACATCCCCCGAGTTTTGGATTCAGTGGAATTTAATGTAATGAATTATAGTTGTATCACAATAACATTTTAATATAATATGCATCTTACTACATTAAGATGCATTTCATCAATTGGCATGGTATTTGTAGCAATGATCTGAACATAATGTACAAGTTTAGTCGTGGCTCTGTATGAGTAATATGTGAATTAAGAATTAAATATTTTGTAATAGGTTTCACTAGTGGTAAAAAAAATAACCTTCGTTTGACATTAATATACTTTAATGGAAGTCTTGTAATTCATCATTATCATCATCATCATAGGCAGTCCCTCGGAATCGCGGAAGACTTGCTTCCACTCCTAAAGTGAGTCCTTTGGTGGCTGAACAGTCCAATGCGAGAGCCACAGACCCTGTCACAGGTGGGACAGACATTCATCGGGGGGAACGGGGGTGGGACTGGTTTGCCGCACGCTCCTTCCGCTGCCTGCGCCTGACCTCTTCACGCTCGCAGAGGTCTTGTAATTACCACATTATTAACAATCCTGTGAATGTTTCAACACAAGATTGAAAAACACTTTTTTTTGTCTCCTTGGTAATGTGTCTCCTCTGTAAGTTTCATGAATTTTAAAGAATGTTCAAGGCTATCAGGCCCAACATACCTGTCATTTTCTGACCTACCATATCCTTGGGAACATTCTCTCTCCTGAAATGCATCCTTCACCTTAAGTCACTTACAGCGGCTCACTCTAAGCGTATTTCTAGTTAGATAAAAACATAAGAACATAAGAAATAGGAGCAGGAATAGGTCATTCGGCCCCTCGAGCCTGCTCCGCCATTTAATGAGATCATGGCTGATCTTCTACCTCAACTCCACTTGCCTGACTGATCTCCATATCCCTTGATTCCCTTAATATCTAAAAATCTATCAATTTCTGTATTGAATATACTCAACGACTGAGCCTCCACAGCCCTCTGGGGTAGAGAATTCCAAAGATTCACCCCCCTCTGAGTGAAGAAATTTCTCCTCACCTTAGTCCTAAATGGCCGACCCCTTATATTCAGACTGTGACCCTTGGTTCTAGACTCCCCAGTCTGCTGGAAAGATGAGACTGGCGATTTTTGTCTTATTTGAATGCAGGTTGTCTGTCTTAGCTGAGTGGTCACACTCTTGCTCTGAGTCAGAAGGGCATGGGTTCAGGATTCAGTCTGGGACTTGAGCTCGTTAATTCAGTGGACTCCAATACTGTACTGTCAGAGATGCTTTGGATCAGATATTAAACCATGGCCCTGTCTGCTCTTCAATTTGGACATAAAAGATTCCCATGGAATGGTTTGACGAGCAGGGGAATTCTCCAGTTTTCTGAACAATTACTAAACCTATTTATTTGTTCTTTATCTCATTGCAGTTTGTGGACCCTTGCTGTTAGCAAATTAGCTGCCGCGTTTCTTATATTACAACAGTGACTTAAGTTCAGAAGTACTTCATTGACTGTGAAGAGCTGTGAGACGTCCTGAAGTGATGAAAGGTGCTATAGAAATGCAAGTTCTTCCTTATTTCTACACAATTTTGTCCTGGCCTATTTATTCTTGAATGCTAACTTGCAAGGTTACTCCTTTAGGAGATAAAGATTTAAGACTTTCATTTATATAAGGATGCATCTATTTGTACTGCCAAAATAGATGCCTTGTCTGTGATTGGCTCTCCAATAAAATTTGACCGATTGTTGAATGGTCCCCTTGGAAGATAAGCCACACCCTAATTGGTACCGCCCAGTCCAAGTTCGACTGACTTCGCAACTTGTAGCTCGATCCATTTTGACTTCAGAAGCCATAGAGGATACATCTCTCCAAAAGCCACCAAGTTCCAGCCAAAGTCCCTTATCCAAGCGCAAGGGTAACCCTCCCTCAGCCGAAGTCCCTTACCCCAGTGCAAGTGAATGACCTTACCCCCACCAACTCACCCCCCCGCCATTGATGGGGCATTGTGTGCGGATTGTTAACAGGTTTATTGGGTGTGAAGTGAATAGTGACAGCGCCATGACTTCTGGATTTCATCCTCTCCAACGATGTCCCGTCTAACACACGCACCGAGCTTTCCGAGAAATCGAGTGTGGCTATAAAGGGAATTGGAAGAACCTCTCTCCCCTCCGATCCCCCTCCTCGTGTCTCTCTCTTCCCCCCGCTCATTTCTCTCTCCCCCGCCGCCTCCCCTCCAACCCCACCCGGATCTCTTTCTCTCTCTCTTTATTCCCCTCTGTCAAGCTCACCACCCCCAGCCCCCAGCTCTCTCTATCTCTCCCTCCCCGCCCCCCCAGGCTCTCTCTCTCTCACTCCCCCGCCCCCCAAACTCTCTCGCTCCCCTCCCCCTCCCAGGCTCTCTCTCTCTCTCTCCCCCCGCCCCACTCAGGCTCTCTCTCTCTGCCCCACCCCCACCCCGACCCTCCCAGGCTCTCACTCTCTGCCCCTCCCCCAAAAGCCCCAGGCTCTCTCTCTCTCTCTCTCTCTCTCTTCCCCCCTCCCAGGCTCTCTCTCTCCCCACCTCCCAGGCTCTCTCTCGCTTCCCCCCCTCCCCCAGACTCTCTCTCTCCCCACCCCCCAGGCTCTCTCTCTCTCTCTCGCTTCACCCCCTCCTCCAGGCTCTCTCTCTCCTCACCCCCCATGCTCTCTCTCTCACTCTCGCTTCCCCCCCATCCGAGGCTCTCTCTCTCTGTCCAGCCCCCAGATTCTCTCTCTCTCTTCCCGCCCCCCTCCCCCCAGGCTCTCTCTCTCCCCACTCCCCAGGGTCTCTCACTCACTCTTCCCCCCCCCCAACCCCCAGGCTCGCTCGCTCTCTCCGCCCCCGCCCCCAAACTCTCTCGCTCTTCCCCATCCCCAGGCTCTCTCTCTCTCTCTCTCTCTCTCCCCTCCCCCACACCCAGGCTTTCTCTCTCTCGCCCCATCCCCACAGGGACTCTCTCTCTCTGCCTCCCCCCACCCTCCCAAGCTCTTACTCTCTGTTCCCCCGCAACCCCCAGGATCTCTCTCTCTCTCTCTCTTCGCCCCCCCGCCCCACCTCCCCAGGCTCTCTCTCTCTCTTCCCACCCACCCCACCCTTCCAGGCTCTCTCTCTCCCCACCCCCCAGGCTCTCTCTCTCTCTTCTCTCTTCCCACCCCCCCCACCACCAGACTCTCACTCTCTCTTCCCACTCCCACCCGCCCCAGGCTCTCTGTTTCTTTCCACCCTCAGGCTCCCTCTCTCTCACTCTCCCCCCGCCCCCCCCACCCCGCCAAGCTCTCTCTCACTCCCCCAAGCTCTCTCCCTCTCTCTCCCCCCACTCCCCAGGCTCTCTCTCTCACTCTCCCCCCCCCACCCCGCCAAGCTCTCTCTCACTCCCCCAAGCTCTCTCCTTCTCTCTCCCCCCACTCCCCAGGCTCTCTCTCTCACTCTCCCCCCCCCCACCCCGCCAAGCTCTCTCTCACTCCCCCAAGCTCTCTCCCTCTCTCTTCCCCCACTCCCCAGGCTCTCTCTCTCACTTCACCCCCCCCCAAAACTCTCTCACTCCCCTACCCCCCCCCAGGCTCTCTCTCTCTGCCTCCCCCTCCCCAACCCCCAGTCTCTCTCTCTCTATCTTCCCCCCCACCCCCGGCTCTCTCTCTCTGTCCCCCCCCTCCACCTTCCCAGGCTCTCTCTCTCTCTCTTCTCCCCCCCATCCCACCAGGCTCTCTCTCTCTCTTGCCCCCCCCTGAAACTCTCTCACTTCCCTCCCCCCACCCCCCCCCAGGCTCTCTCTCTCTCCCCCGTCCCCCCAGGCTCTCTCTCTCTTCCCTCCCCCCCACAAAGGCTTTCTCTCTCTCTCCCCACCACCCCCCCAGGCTCTCTCTCTCTCTCTCTCTCTCTCTTCTCCCGCCTCCCCCCCCCCCCCACCCCATGACTCTCTCTCTCCCCACCCACCAGGCTCTCTCACTCTCTCTTCCACCCCCACCGCCCTACTCTCAAGCTCTCTCTCTTCCAACCCTCATGCTCCCTCTCTCTCTCTCTCCGCCCGCCGCCACAGCTCAGCGGAACACTCAGGCCAGATCGGAGGCTCAGGGCTCAGCGGGAGTCCCGGTCAGCGGTCGGTCAGAGGAGCTGCAGGCCGGTCGAACAACCCTTGGAGCAACAACGTGGTCGGACTGCTTGCTTCGGGGTCGGAGTCGCGAGAGGACGCAGAGCAGAAGGGCAGCAAACGTGCAGTACAAATAGTCAGTCCCTTTATTTAACGCCTTTCATGACCTTAGGTCATCAGAAAGTGCTTCACAACCAATGTCGTACTTTTGAAGTGTAGTCACGTCAGAAACGCAGCAGCCAATTTATGCAAAGCAAAGTCCCATAAACATCAATGAGATCCTGACCAGATAATCTATTTTTTGTTCGTGATGTTGCTTGAGGAATAAATATTGGCCAGGGCACATATTGGCCATGACAGGCAGGATTTCATGGAACCATAGAATCGTGGAATGGTTACAGCACGGAGAAAGGCCGTTCGGCCCGTCGAGCCCATGCCGGCTCTCTGCAAGAGCACCTCAGCTAGTCCCGCTCCCCCGCCCTTTCCCTGTAGCCCTGAAAATCTTTTTCTTTCAGGTACTTACCCAACTCACACTTGAAAGCCACCATTGAGACTGCCTCCACCACCCTTTCAGGCAACGCATTCCAGATCCTAACCACTTGCTGCGTTGGTTCTTTTTTTTCTTTTGTCGACTTTGCTTCCTTTCCCAATTACTGTAAGAGCGGGAAATTACCGCGGCCTTCAGTCGTAGATTCATCGCCATCTGGGCCCGTTCTCGCCGAGATTCCCCCTTCTCTGGGGGAAGAGCCACTTCTTGCACCCGCCCCTGTCATGTTTGGAGACGGAGTGGTGCGATTCTGAACGTCCGGATAATCCTGTCATAAAGCTGTGTCCTCTGCTTCTCAATGCTTCTGACAATGGGAACAGTTTCTATCTGCTCTGTCCAGACACCTCATGATTTTGAACATCTCAATCAGATTTGCAATGAAGACAAAGAAAATGCTAGTAATCCACAGCAGTTCAATTAGGATCAAGCAGAATAAGGCATGTTGCTATACCGTGGTATAGCCCTTGGTTTGCTTTTTTTGTGACCTGCTAACTTGTGATTGGTCGATTTGTACTCGAGATCCATTTGTTCCTCTACCCCAACCCGACTTGCACACTCCAAATGACATCCCTGTTGTTTTATATTTATTGTTCACATTTCCTTGGGCCTCCCTAGCAACATATAGACAGGCTAAGTGAGTGGGCAAACATTTGGCAGATGGAGTATAATGTGGGAAAATGTGAGGTTTTCCATTTTGGTAGAAAAAATCAAAAAGTAAATTATAATTTAAATGGAGAAAAATTGCAAAGTGCTGCAGTACAGAGGGACCTCGATGTCCTTGTGCATGAAACACAAATAGTTAGTGTTCAGGTACAGCAAATAATCAGGGAGGCAAATGGAATGTTGGCCTATATTACAAGGGGGATGGAGTATAAAAGCAGAGAAGTCCTGCTACAACTGTACAGGGTATTAGTGAGGTCTCACCTGGAGTACTGCGTACAGGTTTGTTCTCCATATTTAAGGAAGGATATACTTGCATTGGAGGCTGTTCAGATAAGGTTCACTAGGTTGATTCCGGAGATGAGGGGGTTGACTTATGAAGATAGGTTGAGTAGGTTGGGTCTATACCCATTGGAGTTCAGAAGAATGAGAAGTGATCTTAACAGAACATATAAGATAATGAGAGGGCTCGACAAAGTGGATGCAGAGAGGATATTTCCAATCTTTGGGGAAATTAAAACTCGGGGACATAGTCTCAGAATAAGGGGTCGCCCATTTAAAACTGAGATGCGGAGGAATTTCTTCTCTCAGAGGGGTGTAAATCTGTGGAATTCTCTGCCCCAGAGAGCTGTGGAGGCTGGGTTATTGAATAAATTTTTACGGGGGAGATAGACAGATTTTTGAGCAATATGGAATAAAGAGTTATGGGAAGAACATAAGAATTAGGAACAGGAGTAGGCCATCTAGCCCCTCGAGCCTGCTCCACCATTCAACAAGATCATGGCTGATCTGGCCGTGGACTCAGCTCCACTTACCCGCCCGCTCCCCATAACCCTTAATTCCCTTATTGGTTAAAAATCTATCTATCTGTGATTTGAATACATTCAATGAGCTAGCCTCAACTGCTTCCTTGGGCAGAGAATTCCACAGATTCACAACCCTCTGGGAGAAGAAATTCCTTCTCAACTGGTTTTAAATTGGCTCCCCGGTATTTTGAGGCTGTGCCCCCTAGTTCTAGTCTCCCTGACCAGTGGAAACAACCTCTCTGCCTCTATCTTGTCTATTCCTTTCATTATTTTAAATGTTTCTATAAGATCACTCCTCATCCTTCTGAACTCCAACGAGTAAAGACCCAGTCTACTCAATCTATCATCATAAGGTAACCCCCTCATCTCAGGAATCAGCCTAGTGAATCGTCTCTGTACCCCCTCCAAAGCTAGTATATCCTTCCTTAATTAAGGTGACCAAAACTGCACGCGTCCATGATCAGATCAGCCTTGATCTTATTAAATGGCGGAACAGGCTCGAGGAGCCCGGTGGCCTACCCCTGCTCTTATTTCTTATGTTCTTATGTAACATGCAACCCCCCCCTTCCCTCTGCCCCGATCGCAGCCAGATCAACCTTCACCACCCCCCTCCCCAGCCCCGTCCCATTAACTGATGGGGACCGTTCCCATGGGTTCCTGGCTGCGGCCTACTGCCACACATTCCCGCTCCCCCCAGCCTGCCAGGCTCTCAATCTGTCAGGCGGGAGTCTGCGGCAGTTTAATTAAATGGGACCCTGTTAAGGTCGGCAGAGCCTCCCTGTCCCCAGCCTTGACTCCGTGCTCCCTCGCCCCCTCCCCACCTCCCTGATAATATCGGGGCCATAGTCTTGGCTCCCCATGGGCAACACTGCAGCAGGTTGACTAGTTACAATAACGATCAGCTTCCTTCATGTCTGTCTCATCAATAAATCTCAACCTACGTTTTCAAGTTCAGGAAGCGAGTTGTCAAGATTGATCTGGGAAAACTCGTCATAGGAACTTAAGAACTGGAGGAGGCCATTCAGCCGCTCGATCCCGTATCACCATTCAATGAAATCATGGCTGATCTATATCTTAACTCCATCCCACCATTTGTGGCGTAGTCCTTATCTATGGCAACTTTCTCGATCACTTGGATAAGCAGCAGCTTTCAAGCTTAAAGTAGCCGGAGACAAATTTGGATCTCCTGATCGCACTCTGCCTTTTCTTTTAGTTTATGCGAAGTGTGGAATCCCTTCTTTTTGCACTCTGACAGTCATTAGATAGGCCAACCAGCACTGCCTCAAGGCTGCCTTAAGGAAAGTTCTCAGAGAGAAGTAAAAATAGGCCATCAGTATCCACATGTACTGCAGCCGAACCCTTTGACATTCATAGGAATCTTTTCTTTCAGCTACCTAGTCAGCAATTGCCCTGTTACTGTTTCATGTCCTCCAACCATTTGTTTGCTGCTGTTTCTTGGCTCTGTTTGTGACTTTTCATTTTATAATTCAGACGCCATTGCCTTGCAAATGAGCAATCCAATTCAGAACCCGACTTCACCTCAGGTAAAGTAATCAAATGAACCAGCGACTTTCACGACCTCAGGACGTCCCGAAGTGTTTTACAACCAATTAATTACCTGTTTTTTTTTTGCTGTTGAAGTGTAGTCATTGTTGTAATGTAGGAACCGTGGCAGCCAATTGATGCACAGCAAGATCTCACAAACAGCTATGCAGTAATGACCAGATATTCCGTTTAATTAGTGTAACGGAGCTCCACTGAGTGGATGACTGATGTAATGCAACTACTGATGTATTAACAATAAAAGACCACATGGCAAGGCCACATGAGATAGTCCTTGGTAAGGAGCCATCTTGGAGTGTGTGCTTGTATTTGTGGTGTCTGAAAAGCATGCTGGTGGAGTGATAAATGTTGGCCAGGACTCCAGGTTCATTGACTGTTTAGACATATCGGCCCAGGAAACTGGGAGAATTCCCCTTCTCTTCGAACAGTTCCATGGGAATCGTTCATATCCAGCTGGAGGAGCAGACGGGGGCCTCGGTTTAACATCTCATCCAAAAATCTTCTGCGGTATAGTGGTCCAAAGGTTTTTTACGTCCGGCTGGAAGAGGGCAGATGTGACTTCGGCTCAATGTCTCATCTAAAAGGCGGGCTTCCTGTCGATGCAGCACTCCCTCAGCACTGTGCTGAAGTGTCAGCCGAGATTTTGTGTTCAAGCCTCTGGAGCAGGACTTGTAGGCAGAACCTTCTGAACCAGAGGAAACAGTGTCAGCTGTGGCTCAGTGGGTAGCACACTTGCCTCTGTGTCAGAAGGGAGTGGGCTCAATTCCCACTCCAGGAACCTAAGCACATGAAAAAAAGATTGAGGCTGACACTCTAGTGCAGGGCTGAGGGAGTGCTGCACTGTCTTTCAGATGAGATGTGAAACCAAAAACCTGTCTGTCCTCTCAGGTGAACATACAAGACACCGAAGCACTATTTTGAAGAAGAACAGTGGAGTTATTCCCGGTGTCCTTGCCAATATTTATCCCTCAATCAACATCACTAAAACAGGTTATCTGGTCATTATCACATTGCTGTTTGTGGGAGCTTGCTGTGCTCAAGTTGGATGCTGAGTTTCTCATATTACAACAGTGACTACACTCCAAAAGTACTTCATTGGACGTAAAGCGATTTGAGATTTCCGGTGGTCGTAAAAGGCGCTATATAATTCCAAATCTTTCTTTATTTCTACCCACTGAGCTATGGCTGACCACTGCATGTGTGTGTTACTTTAACCTCCCTGTGTGCAGTCTCATCTGTGTTAGGAACAGAATAACTGGCGACGAGTATACAAAACCAACGCAAAGATGCAGCAAACTGTGGGCATCTTGGAGAAGTTCTCGGAGGGTGAGGACTGGGAAGCCTATGTCGAACGGCTAGACCAGTACTTTGTAGCCAACGAGCTGGATGGAGAAGGAAGCGCTGCAAAAAGGAGAGCGGTCCTCCTCACAGTCTGTGGGGCACCGACTTACAGCCTCATGAAGAATCTTCTGGCTCCGGTGAAACCCACAGATAAGTCATATGAGGAGCTGTGTACACTGGTTTGGGAGCATCGTAACCCGAGAGAGAGTGTGCTGATGGCGAGGTATCGGTTTTACATGTGCCAGCGATCTAAAGGTGAGGAAGTGGCGAGTTACGTCACCGAGCTAAGGCGACTTGCAGGACAATGTGAGTTTGATGGCTACCTGGAGCAAATGCTCAGAGACTTTTTTGTACTGGGCATTGGCCACAAGACCATCCAATAAAAAGTTTTGACTGTAGAGACACCGACCCTCAGTTACGCCATTGCGATAGCACAGGCGTTTCTGTCCACCAATGAAAACAGCAAACAAATCTCTCAGCACACAAGTGCTAGCAATGTTCAAAAATGAACTGGAACTGTGTTTGCGAGCAGAAATGTACAGGGCAGAAACCACGAGTCTGCAACTGCCAGCAGGCCTCAGGTGACCCAGATGACTCAGAGTCCCCAACAAAGGATGAATGCAAGGCAATTCACACCTTGTTGGCATTGTGGAGGCTTCTATTCAGCCTATTCATGCTGCTTCAAAGGGTATGTTTGCAAGAGCTGTGGAATAATGGGGCACCTCCAACGAGCTTGCAGATGAGCTGCAAAACCTGCCACCCACTACATGGCAGAGGAGGATCGGTCCATGGTGGATCAAAGCAATTTCAAGACTCAGAGAGAGGAGGCAGATGCTGAAGTACACGGAGTGCACACAGACGAAATGTCCACCTATAATGCTAAATGTAAAATTGAATGGCTTACCCGTAGCCATGGAACTGGACACTGGCGCTAGCCAATCCATCATGAATAAAAAGATGTTTGCGAGAATGTACTGCAACAAGACACTCAGACTAGCCCTGAGCCCCATCCACACGAAACTGAGAAGGTACACCAAAGAGGTTATCACTGTCCTGGGCAGCACCATGGTCAAGGTCACCTACGAGGGCATGGTGCACGAACTGCCTCTCTGGATTGTCCCGGGCAATAGCCCCACACTGCTTGGAAGGAGCTGGCTGGGCAAAATCCGCTGGAACTGGGATGACATCCGTGCGCTATCACATGTCGATGAGGCCTCATGTACCCAGGTTCTTAACAAATTTCCTTCCCTTTTTGAGCCAGGCATTGGAAACTTTTCCAGGACGTTGGTGCAGATCCACTTGGTCCCAGAGGCACGACCCATTCACCACAAGGCACGAGCGGTACCTCACATGATGAGGGAGAAAGTAGAAATCGAGCTGGACAGGTTGTAATGCGGGGGCATCATCTCCCCAGTGGAATTCAGTGAGTGCGCGAGCCTGATTGTTCCAGTACTCAAAAGTGATGGCACGGTCAGGATTTGCGGCGATTATAAAGTAACTATTAATCGTTTCTCGCTACAGGACCAATACCCGCTACCGAAGGCAGACGACCTATTTGCGACGCAGGCAGGAGGCAAGACGTTCACCAAGCTCGACCTGACTTTGGCCAACATGACGCAGGAGCTGGAGGAGTCTTCGAAGGGCCTCACCTGCATCAACACGCACAAGAGACTGTTCATCTACAACAGATGCCCGTTTGGAATTCGGTCGGCTGCAGTGATCTTCCAAATAAACATGGATATCCTACTGAAGTCGGTACCACGCACGGAGGTTTTTCAGGACGACATATTGGTCACGGGTCGGGACACGGTCGAGCACCTACAAAACCTGGAGGAGGTCCTCCAGTGACTGGATTGTGTAGGGCTGCGGCTGAAGAGGCCGAAATGCGTCTTCATGGCAACAGAAATTGAGTTTTTGGGGAGAAAGATCGTGGTGGATGGCATTCGACCCACAGACGCCAAGACAGAGGCTATCAGGAACGCGCCCAGGCCACAGAACGTCACGGAGCTGTGGTCGTTCCTGGGATTCCTTAACTATTTTGGTAACTTCCTACCGGGGTTAAGCACCCTCTTCGAGTCCCTACATGTGTTATTGCGTAAAGGTGAGAACTGGGTATGGGGAAAATACCAACTAAATGCTTTTGAGAAAGCCAGAAACATTTTATGCTCCAACAAGCTGCTTGTATTGTACAACCCGTGTAAAAGATTGCTAGCATGTGATGCGTCGTCGTACGGAGTCGGGTGTGTATTACAACAAGGTAACGTTGCAGGGAAGTTGCAACCTGTCGCCTATGCCTCCAGCAGCTTGTCTAAGGCCGAGAGGGCCTACAGCATGATTGGGAAAGTGGCATTAGCGTGTGCGTTCAGCATTTGGCCTCAAATTTGAGCTGCAAACCGATCACAAGCCCCTCACATCCCTGTTCGCTGAAAACAAGGGGATAAATACTAATGTCTCAGCCCACATACAAAGGTGGGCACTCGCGCTATCAGCGTATAACTATACCATCTGCCACAGGCTAGGCCCCGAGAACTGTGCGGATGCTCTCAGTCGGCTACCGTTGCCAACCACGGGGGTGGAAATGGCGCAGCCCGCAGACTTGTTGATGGTCATGGATGCGTTTGAAAAATATAAATCACCCGTCACGGTCTGCCAAATTAGGACTTGGACCAGCCAAGATCCTCTGCTGTCCCCAGTAAAAAACTGTGTATTGCATGGGAGCTGGGCCAGCATCCCCGTTGAAATGCAAGAGCTAATCAAGCTGTTCCAGCGGTGAAAGGATGAGCTATCCATTCAGGCAGACTGCCTGTTGTGGGGTAACCGCATAGTGCTACCCAAAAAGGGCAGGGAGACGTTCATCTCGGATCTCCACAGCACACACCCGGGTATAGTAATGATGAAAGCGATAGCCAGATCCCACGTGTGGTGGCCCGGTATTACCTCTGACTTAAAGTCCTGTGTACGGCAATGCAGCGTGTGTGCTCGGTTGAGCAACGCGCCCAGAGAGGCACCACTAAGTTTGTGGTCCTGGCCCTCCAGACCATGGTCGAGGATCCATGTCGACTATGCGGGCCCGTTTCTCGGTAAAATGTACCTGATGGTGGTGGATGCTTTTTCAAAATGGATTGAATGTGAAATAATGTCGGGAAGCACCGCCACCGCCACCATTGAAAGCCTGAGGGCCATGTTTGCCACCCATGGCCTCCTGACATACTGGTCAGTGACAACGGGCCATGTTTCACCAGTGCCGAATTTAAAGAATTCATGACCCGCAATGGGATCAAACATGTCACCTTGGCCCTATTTAAACCAGCCTCCAATGGGCAGGCAGAGCGGGCAATTCAAACAATCAAACAGAGCCTTAAACGAGTCACAGAAGGCTCACTCCAAACCCGCCTGTCCCGAGTACTGCTCACCTTCCGACAAGACCCCACTCGCTCACAGGGGTGCCCCCGGCTGAGCTACTCATGAAAAGGACACTTAAAACCAGACTCCACCCCAACCTGCATGATCAGGTAGAGAGCAGGCGGCAGCAATAAATTTAAATGATGGTCGCACCACTGTGTCACGGGAAATTGATCTGAATGACCCTGTGTATGTGCTAAACTATGGACATGGTCTCAAGTGGATCGCGGGCACGGTGATAGCTAAAGAAGGGAGTAGGGTGTTTGTAGTCAAACTAGACAATGGACAAATTTGCAGAAAGCACCTGGACCAAACGAGGCTGAGGTTCACAGACTGCCCTGAACAACCCACAGCAGACACCATCTTTTTCGAACCCACAACACACACCCAAAGGATCAACGACACCACCCCGGACCAGGAAATCGAACTCATCACGCCCAACAGTCCAGCAAGGCCAGGCTCACCCAGAAGCCCTGCAGGGCCAACAATACGCCAGCCCAGTGAGGGCACAGCCAACACACCAGAACAGACATTTGTACCGAGGCGGTCCACCAGGGAAAGAAAGGCTCCTGACCGCCTCACCTTGTAAATAGTTTTCACTTTGACTTTGCGGGGGAGTAATGTTGTATATCTGTAAAACATGCACTCCCATGTTCCGCCATCAGGGAGCTTATCCTCTGAAGTCCCAAGGGATCCCAGCATCCCTTGGGAGCACTATATATAAGCCGGCCCATAAGGCCTGTTCCTCACTCTGGTGTGTCTTAATAAACACTGAGGCCACTGTTCCTTTAACCTCCCTGTGTGCAGTCTCATCTGTGTTAGGAGCACAATAGTGTGTACCGCGTCTTCTGACAGGGAAATATTACAAAAGGGGAAAGCATTTTTTTTTTACACCATATGTGCTCGAACTGCTTTGTTCAATAATATGGTAAACTTGCTCCTTAAAAACAGGTTAACAATTTCATTGCCCACAACACACAGAGGAAATCACAACTCCCTCGTCACATATTGAATGGAATAGAAAATTGGGCGGGTGAAAAGCAGGCTGCTGATTCGCCGTCATCAAGACCAATTGTGACCAAATATGAAATCGGGCACATTGGTCCACACAGCTGGTCAGGGGTTAAATTAAACATGCACTCATATCGTAAGTGGTTCGGCAACGCCTCGAATATAAAGTTCTCATCCTTGTTTTCAAATCCCTCCATTGCATCCTCACCCTTCTCTCGCTCTGTAATCTCCTCCAGCCCCACAACCCACCTCCAGCCCCACAACCCACCACCCGCCCACCCAACCCCCACCCCGCCCCACCCCCGGGATATCTGGGTCCCTCTAATTCTGGGCCTCTTACGCATCCCTGATTTTTACCGCTCCACCTTTGGCAACCGTGCCTTGAGCTGCCTCGGCACGAAGCTCTGTAATTCCCTCCCTGAAGCTCTCCAGTTTTCTACCTCTCTCCTCCTTTACGATGCTCCTCCTTGTGCTACATTTTTGGCCACCTGTCCTGATAGTTCTTTATGTGGCTTGGTGCCAAATTGTGTCTAATAATTATTCCTGTGAAGCGCCTTGTGATGTTTTACTTCATTAAATGCACTGTACTGATGCACGTTGACCTCTACAATTGACTGTTATGACAATGGTTCTTTATGTTGTGCATGCACAGTCAGGTGTCCAATAGTAGGACTCCAGCAATAGGAAAGGCTGCAGGAATTCACTCTCATCATTTCGTGTTCTGTCGTAGTGGTGAGCAGAGTGGTAAGGTTGCCCGAGTGCTCAAGAAATTTGTGACATGGCAAGCAAACGGAGGGCAAGGCACAGAATTTGACCAGGCTACATTCTACCCTACCTAAACTTGAGATGATCCAAAACTCGGCTGCCCGTATCCTAACTCACACCAAGTCCCGTCCACCCATCACCCCTGTGTTCGCCAACCTACATTGGCTTCTGGTTAAGCAACGCGTTGATTTCAAAATTCTCATCCTTATCTTCAAAACCCTCCATGGCCTCGCCCCACCCTATCTCTGTAATCTCCTCCAGCCCCACAACCCCCCGAGATATCTGCGAATCTCTGCCCTCCTGAGCATCCCTGATTATAATCACTCAACCATCGGTGGTCGTGCCTTCTGTTGTCTAGGCCCTAAGCTCTGGAACTCCCTGCCTAAACCTCTCTGCCTCTCAACCTCTCTTTCCTTCTTCAAGACGCTCCTTAAATTTAAAACGGAAATGAGGAGGAATTTCTTCTCTCAGAGGGCCGGGAATCTTTGGGATTCTCTGCCCCAGACAGCTGTGATGGCTGTGTTATTGAATATATTTAAGGTGGAGATAGACAGAATTTTGAATGATAAGGGAGTCAAGGGTTATGGGGAGCGGGCAGGGAAATGGAGTTGAGGCCAAGATAAGATCAGCCATGATCTTATTGAATGGCAGAGGGACCAAATGGCTTACCCCTGTCCTATTTCTTATGTTCTTAAAACCAACCTCTTTGACCAAGCTTTTAGTCACCTGCGCTAATTTCTACTTATGTGGCTTGGTGTCAAATTTTTATCGCATCATACTCCTGTGATGCGCCTTGGGGGAATGATTGACTACGTTAAAGGAGCTATATAAATACAAGTTGTTGTTGTTATTGTTATAGTAATATCCACCCTCCTAGATGGCTCAGAGACCTGGACCATCTCCAGTAGACACCTCAAATTTCTGGAGAAATACCACCAACGATGTCTCCGCAAGATCCTGCAAATCCCCTGGGAGGACAGACGCACCAACATCAGCATTCTTGATCAGGCCAACATCACCAGCATCGAAGCATTGACCACACTCGACCAGCTCCACTGGGCGGGCCACATTATTTACATGCCTGACATAAGACTCTCAAAGCAAGCGCTCTACTCGGAACTCCTTCACGGCAAACGAGCCCAAGGTGGGCAGAGGAAACGTTTCAAGGACAACCTCAAAACCTCCTTGATAAAGTGCAACATCCCCACCAACACCTGGGAGTCTCTGGCCAAAGACCGCCCTAAGTGGAGGAAGAGCATCCGGGAGGGCGCTGAGCACCTCGAGCCTCGTCGCCGAGAGCATGCAGAAACCAAGCGCAGGCAGCGGAAGCAGCGTGCGGCAAACCAGACTCCCCACCCACCCTTTCCTTCAACCACTGTCTGCCCCACCTGTGACAGAGACTGTAATTCCCGTATTGGACTGTTCAGTCACCTGAGAACTCACTTTGAGAGTGGAAGCAAGTCTTCCTCGATTCCGAGGGAGTGCCTATGATGATGATGTTGTTGTTGAGCCAGTCCATCTGGGGAGGCTCACGCCTGCGGTCCGGGCATTCCTTGCAGTCGGTGTGCGAGCGGCCAGCTAATCAAAGAGCAGTTGCCGATGAGCTCAGCCTGCCTGGCGGGAGGAGCAACCTCGTCCAAGCAGTAAAATCCGGAGCACGCTTACCGGCCGTTTGTTCTGGCATCTCACATGGCCGTAGCTCCCACCTGTACAGCCTGACTTTATGTCCCCCCCACTCCGCCACCCGTTAACCTCTCTCGGCTCGGCGTCTGCACTGTCGGACAGTTGTACAACATGCACAGCGTCTGGTTTCATTGAATGACGGGACGTGTCGAAGGTGCCACCGGAGAGTTTGCTGTTGTTTGTGGCCATGAGTTCACTAAAGCTCAGCACAGATAAACCTGGCTGCGTGAAAAAAAAAATTACAACTCCACGCAGTCAATTCCTGAAAAATATGTTTTATTGGTTCATATGACAGGGACTGTGGTTCTCGTATTGGACTGTACAGCACCCATGAACTCATGTTATGAGGGGAAGCAAGTCTTCCTCGATTCCGAGGGACTGCCTATGATGATGATGATGATGATGATAACTACCATGGCAACAACGTGTATTTATAAGCGTCTTTCACATAGTAAAATGTCACAAGGCGCTTCACAGGTGTATCATAAAACAAAATTTGACATCGAGCCACATAAGGAGATACTGGGACAAAACTTGGTCAAAAAGGTAGGAAAGGGAGGTAGAGAGGCGGAGAGGTTTAGGGAGAGAGTTGCAGAGCTTGGGGCCTAGGCAACAGAAGGCACGGCCACTAATGGTTAAGCGATTACAATCAGGGATGCTCAAGAGGGCAGAATTAGAGGAGCGCAGACATCTCACGGGGTTGTGGGGCTGGAGGAGGTTACAGAGATAGGGAGGGGCGAGGCCATGGAGGGATTTGAAAATAAGGACGAGAATTTTAAAATCGTGGCATGGCTGAACCGGGAGCCAATGTAGGTCAGCGAGCACAGGGGCGATGGGTGAGCGGGACTTGGTGCGAGTTAGGACACGGGCAGCCGAGTTTTGGATGACCTCAAGTTTACGTAGGGTAGAACGTGGGAGACCAGCCAGGAGTGCACAGCATTCAACATGCTTTCATCATCATCATAGGCAGTCGCTCGGAATCGAGGAAGACTTGCATCCACTCTTAAACTGAGTCCTTAGGTGGCTGAACAGTCCAATACGAGAACCACAGTCCCTGTCACAGGTAGGACAGATAGTCATTGAGGGTAAGGGAGGGTGGGACGATTTGCCACACGCTCCTTCCGCTGTCTGCACTTGATTTCTGCATGCTCTCGGCGATGAGACTCGAGGTGCTCAGCACCCTCCCAGATGCACTTCCTCAACCTCAGGCGGTCTTTGGCCAGGGACTCCCAGGTGCCGGTGGGAATGTTGCACTTTATCAGGGAGACTTTGAGGGTGTCCTGATATTGTTTCCTCAGCTCTCGTTTGGCTCGTTTGCCGTGAAGGAGTTCCGAGTAAAGCGCTTGCTTTGGGAGTCTCGTGTCTATCATGCGGACAATGTGGCCTGCCCAGCGGAGCTGATCAAGTGTGGTCAATGCGTCAGTGCTGGGGATGTTGGCCTGGTCGAGGACGCTAATGTTTTCAAAGCAGCCCAACACGACCAAGAGCATATTGTTCCAGATTTAACAGCTCTCTCTAATTTAACATTAATACAATGTGTCATGTATGTATGCTTGGAGTTACTAGCCACCAGGTGGCGCCACTGTCGGAGGTCATTGGGCTGTACGCACGTGTGTGCGGCCCATATATAAAAGGCAAGCCATCATGTGATGTAATCATTTTGGGCGTGAATAAAGCAGAGCCAGGTTTGTACCTGTGTTAGTTTACAGTATTCAGTCTATGAGTTATTACATAGATAACACAATGTAATGCTAAACTGTAGATAAGTACATTCTAAGCACAGTGAGGTACAGTAAATACACATTAATGAAGCAGGAGGCATTCACCCAGCCTTACACTCAATTAAAACTGATCTCTAGTTCTCTTGTTGCAACTGTGCATATAAATTTACCCTTAGGACAAGAACAAATAATCCGGGCTGACGCTTCAGTGCAGTTGTTAGGAAGTGCTGTGTTGACGGAGATGCTGTCTTTCAGACGAGATGTTAAAATTAGGTTTTGCTTCCTTGTACTTGTGGATGTGAAATAACCTGCGCCACTGCTCAGTGGGTAGCACCCTCACCTTTGAGTCAGGAGGTTATGGGTTCAAGTCCCACTCCAGGAACTTGAGCACAAAAAAAATCCAGGCTGACACTCCAATACAGCACTGAGGGAGTGCTGCACTATCGGAGGTGCCGTCATTCAGATGAAACATTAAACAAGGCCCCGTCTGCTCTCAGGTCAACTATTTCGAAGCACAGCAGGGGAGTTCTTCCTGGTGTACTGGCCAATATTTATCCCTCGATCAACATCACTAATAAAACAGATTATCTGGTCATTATCACATCGCTGTTTGTGGGAGTTTGCTGTGCCCAAATTGGCTGCTGCGTTTCCCACAGCACAACAGTGAGTACGCTTCAAAAAGTACTTCATTGGCTGTGAAGCGCTTTGGGACGTTCGGTGTGGTGAAAGGCGCTATATAAAGGCAAGTCTTTTTTCTTTCAAGGGTGCTCTCCTTGACCTGGTAAACATTCTCCTCCAACCGCAAAACAGATGAACTGCTCACTCGTCACTTTTGCCATTTGTTGGATACTGCTGTGTGCAATTAGGCTGCACCGCCAGAGTAATTCATTGGTTGTGAAATGCTTTGGGATGAGGACCCGTGGATGTGCAGGGCTCTATATAAACGTGAGTTTGGTTTTTCTCGTTGAATCCAGTCATTTTTCTCTTGCGCATTTGGCAATGTAACCACAGGTTAATGCTAAAGCCAGTCACAGCCATGACAGATATCTCAGCATCCCCCGTGGTCAATGAGAACACCCACAAGACTTGGAGAAATACCAGACTTGCAACAGGCAACAGTTTTTCCGTAAGTGAATGCGTACTCTAGTAATTTTGGACAAGATCATATCTCCTTAAGTACTGCAAATTGGACAAAGTGCCAGACACTTCATTGCTCGAACGTGTCCTCCCTTGATGCACCATTTCTAATTTGAAGAGACTTTGCATGATTGTATTGGCAAGCCTCAGTTCAGCAGGCAGGTGTCCAAGTCAACCCTGGCAGTTGTTTACTTTAGTTCTACCAGAAATGAAGGACGTGTCTCAATGGGCCTCCTGGCTCTGTTTCTTGGGAGGCAGCCTAAAGACAATCATCCCAAGTCAATTTGACATTGCAGATGCGTAACTAACTCAGTTTACCTTCCATGTAGCACCTACCTGGCTCCCTTGCTGACAAAATTAGCAGCAAACTGGACTCTGGTGCAGCAACATCATGGATTTATATGGAGCCTCTAACTTTGGAAAAATGAACCGAGGTGCTTCACATCAGATTGGCATCTTTGCCAAGGTCAGTTTGAACTTGCCTAATCATACGTACTCCTTGTGAGAAAGTCCTCTCTTGTATCCTTAAACTGTTCATCCCTTATCAGTCAGGATTTGTCATCACTGCGAAATATCAACAAAGGCAGATGTTGCGTTCGTAGCTTTTTGTTTAAGCCAAGACTTTTTACGGACACTTGAGTTTCTTCGGGCATCACAGAGCGTTGTGTACTCCATCAGGCAGGTCAGCCGTGGCTCAGTGGGCAGCGCTCTCGCTTCTGAGTCAGAAGGTTTTGGGTTTCAAGTCCCACTCTAGAGACTTGAGCACAAAAATCTAGGCTGACACTCCCAGGGGAGTACTGCACTGTCGGAGGTGCCGTCTTTCAGATGAGACATTAAACTGAGGCCCCGTCTGCTCTCTCAGGTGGACATAAAAGATCCCAAGGCATTATTTCAATAGAAGAGCAGGGGTCCTGGCCAATATATATCCCTCAACCAACATCACTAAAAATAGATTATCTGGTCATTATCACTTTCCTGGCTGTGGGAGTTGGCTGTGCACAGATTGTCTGCCGTGTTTCTGACATTATAACAGTAACTGCACTTTAAAAGTACTTCATTAGCTGTAAAGCACTTTGTGACATCCTGAGATTGTGAAAGGTGCTATAAAAATGCAAATCTTTCCATTACAAATGTACTTTTTTTAATTAGTAAAATTTTTCCTATTCTCCCACCACATAAGCCTGCGGCCTTCCTGAATGTGACTGACAATTAACGCCATTGTACTGACCTGTAGATAGTTTTGTGCTGTGTATTTGCATCGACTGGAATCTCCGTGCAGAACAATCTAATCTTCAGTTTCATCTATGAACGTTATAGCTCACAGGAAGGGAGGCTTCAACCTCATTAATCTAGGTTGGATTCGAATTCAATTTGCTCCCAATTTCCAAATATGCTGTCCTACATGTTCAGCTCCATATATCATCACTTTTGAAGTGTAGTCACTGTTGTAACGTAGGAAACGCAGCAGCCAATTTGCGCACAGCAAGCTCCCACAAACAGCAACGTGATAATGACCAGATAATCTGTTTTTAGTGATCAAAGAAAGAAGGACTTGCCTTTATAAAGCCCTTTGATCCCTTCTTGATTTCATTTTAGCTGAGGCTCCTTGGTGTCATAGTCAAATGCTGTCTTGATGTTCAAGAAAATTCAACTCTCAAATCAACACTGCCATCCTGCTCTTGCATCCATGCCTAGATCAAGGCTATGATGAGTTTCAGAGCTGAATAGTTCAGGCGGAACTGGAACTGAGCATCGATGAGCAGGTTATTGGTGCATTAAGTGTCACTTGATGACACCGTTGATGACACCTACCAACGTTTACTAATATATAGAGAAAAAATGCTGGAAATATCCAGCGGGTCAGGCAACATCTGTGGAGAGAGAAACAGAGTTTCAGGTCTGTGACTCTTCATCAGGACTCCTCCCAATCCTCACATTACTGATGGAGTAGGCTGATCAGGTGATGATTGGCTAAAAAGAAAGACTTGAATTTATATAGTGTTTTTCATTACCTCAGGACATCCCAAAGCGCTTTACAGCCAATTAAGTGCATTTGAAGTAGAACATAAAAAATAGGAGCAGGAGTAGGCTATACAGCCCCGCAAAAGTGCTTTGCCATTTAACACGATCATGGCTGATCCGATCATGGACTCAGGTCCACTTCCCTGCTCGCCCCCTTATTCCCTTACTGGTTAAGAAACTGCCTATCTCTATCTTAAATTTATTCAATGACCCAGCTTCCACAGCTCTCTGAGGCAGCGAATTCCACAGATTTACAACCGTCTGAGAAAATAAATTTCTCCTCATCTCAGTTTTAAATGAGTGGCCCCTTATTCTAAGACTTAAATAAAGGGGACTACAGTGGGATGAGGGCAGAGTTGGCTAAAGTAGACTGGAAACACAGACTAAATGGTGGCACAATTTTAAGGAGCTCTTTCATAGTGCTCAACAAAAATATATTCCAGTGAAAAAGAAGGGCGGTAAGAGAAGGGATAACCAGCCATGGATAACCAAGGAAATAAAGGAGAGTATCAAATTAAAAACCAATGCGTATAAGGTGGCCAAGGTTAGTGGGAAACTAGAAGATTGGGAAAATTTTAAACGACAGCAAAGAATGACTAAGAAAGCAATAAAGAAAGGAAAGATAGATTACGAAAGTAAACTTGCGCAAAACATAAAAACAGATAGTAAAAGCTTTTACAGATATATAAAACGGAAAAGAGTGACTAAAGTAAATGTTGGTCCCTTAGAAGATGAGAAGGAGGAATTTAATAATGGGAAATGTGGAAATGGCTGAGACCTTAAACAATTATTTTGCTTCGCTCTTCACAGTGGAAGACATAAAAACCATGCCAAAAATTGCTGGTCACAGGAATGTGGGAAGGGAGGACCTCGAGACAATCACTATCACTAGCGGGGTAGTGCTGGACAGGGTAATGGGATTCAAGTTAGACAGGTCCCCTGGTCCTGATGAAATGCATTCCAGGGTATTAAAGGAGATGGCGGAAGTTATAGCAGATGCATTCGTTATAATCTACCAAAATTCTCTGGACTCTGGGGAGGTACCAGCCGATTGGAAAGCCTCTGTTTAAAAAAGGGGGCAGACAAAAGGCAGGTAACTATAGGCCGGTTAGTTTAACATCTGTAGTGGGGAAAATGCTTGAAGCTATCATTAAGGAAGAAATAGCGGGATATCTAGATAGGAATAGTGCAATCAAGCAGACGCAACATGGATTCATGAAGGGGAAATCATGTTTAACTAATTTACTGGAATTCTTTGAGGATATAACGAGCATGGTGGATAGAGGTGTACCGATGGATGTAGTGTATTTAGATTTCCAAAAGGCCTTCGATAAGGTGCCACACAAAAGGTTACTGCAGAAGATAAAGGTACGTGGAGTCAGTGGAAATGTATTAGCATGGATCAAGAATTGGCTGGCAAACAGAAAGCAGAGAGTCGGGATAAATGGGTCGGGTTGGAAATCGGTGGTTAATGGTGTGCCACAGGGATCGGAGCTGGGACCACAACTGTTTACAATATACATAGATGACCTGGAAGAGGGGACAGAGTGTAGCGTAACAAAATTTGCAGATGGCACAAAGATTAGTGGGAAAGCGGGTTGTGTAGAGGACACAGAGAGGCTGAAAGAGATTTAGATAGGTTAAGCGAATGGGCTAAGGTTTGACAGATGGAATACAATGTCGGAAAGTGTGAGGTCATCCACTTTGGGAAAAAAAAACAGTAAAAGGGAATATTATTTGAATGGGGAGAAAGTACAACATGCTGCAGTGCAGAGGGACCTGGGAATCCTTGTGCATGAATCCCAAAAAGTTAGTTTGCAGGTGCAGCAAATAATCAGGAAGGCGAATGGAATGTTGGACTTTATTGCGAGAGGGATGGAGCACAAAAGCAGGGAGGTCCTGCTGCAACTGTATAGGGTATTGGTGAGGCCACACCTGGAGTACTGCGTGCAGTTTTGGTCACCTTACTTAAGGAAGGATATACTAGCTTTGGATGGGGTACAGAGATGATTCACTAGGCTGATTCCGGAGATGAGGGGGTTACCTTATAATGATAGATTGAGTAGACTGGGTCTTTACTCGTTGGAGTTCAGAAGGGTGAGGAGTGATCTTACAGAAACATTTAAGATAATGAAAGGGATAGACAAGATAGAGGCAGAGAGGTTGTTTCCACTGGGCGAGGAGACTAGAATTAGGGGGCACAGCCTCAAAATACGGGGGAGCCAATTTAAAACCGAGTTGAGAGGTAATTTCTTCTCCCAGAGGGTTGTGAATCTGTGGAATTCTCTGCCCAAGGAAGCAGTTGAGGCTAGCTCATTGAATCTATTCAAATCACAGATAGATAGATTTTTAACCAATAAGCGAATTAAGGGTAATGGGGTATGGGCAGGTAAGTGGAGCTGAGTCCACAGCCAGATCAGCCATGATCTTGTTGAATGGCAGAGCAGGCTCAAGGGGCTAGATGGCCGACTCCTGTTCCTAATTCTTATGTTCTTATGTTCTTTTGTTATGTTCTTATGCCCTCTAGTTCTAGTCCCCCATCAGTAGAAACATTCTCTCTGCATCCACCTTGTCAAGCCCCCTCATAACCTTATACGTTTCGATAAGATCACCTCTCGTTCTTCTGAATTCCAATGAGTAGAGGCCCAACCTACTTCAACTTTCTTCATCTTCAGAATCAGCCTCGTGAGCCTTCTCTGAATGCCGCCAAAGCAAGTATATTCTTTCGTAAATATGGAAACCAAAGCTGCACGCAGCATTCCAGGTGTGGCCTCACCAATACCCGGCGGCATCTCGACCTCTACCCGGCAGCGTCCAGATCTCTCACCAGCGGCTCTAGGCGTTCGGGACCCCTTCGGTGGGACTGGGCCTCTACTTCCCCGCAGTGCTCCAGGTGTGGTTTAGCCAGGGCTTTGTGCAGCTGCAGAAGGCTGGTAGCACTCATGGAACAGTACCAAGTGAGGTAGCTAACTACTGACCTTCATTTTAAACTTTTAATCAACTTGGGAAACTTATAAACAAGGAGAAACTTTTTAAAACTCTTGGAGAAACTGTTAAATCTTCAGGAGAAACTTTTAAACAATGTGGAGGAACTCTCAAGAATTATTAAAAACATTTTTTTTTTAAGGAATTGAATAGTGTACCCCAATCTAACTAGAAAATAGTTTTGTGTTTTTTATTAGCATCATTTTCAGTCATTTGAAACTGGGTTCTTCACGACGACGCCCAGCGAGCAGGTGTGCCTCCGACCAGGCGACCGGGACATCACCCCGCTATCCTGTGGCGGGCCTACATCCTTCCAGTGGCGGGCTCTCATCCCTCTAGCGGCAAGCTTACATTCCTCTCCTCGTCGACGGCTGGACCTCTCCTTCCCCACTGGTGACCGGGCCTCTTCCACTGGTGAGCATCACGGCTATGACTCTTCCACCCTCCCACTCCTTGGTGACCTCCCACTTGGAACTCCAGCGGACAACTGACCTTCCTGATGCCTGCCTCCTCAATCAAGCCTCGGGCCATCTACCAGCAATGGCGCTACTCAGCGCCGAGCTTGTGGCCAACATCTCGTCGTAGGCAATTAGGCTCATACAGCAGTGCCTGGTCTTCAGTCGTCTTGGACCCCCTTGCCACTGGACCAAGACCTTGCTCACCTAAACCCATGTAGTGACCGGTGTGCAATGGCCACCTCATGTTAAAAGAACTCATGCACAGGCATCTTCCACGCAGTTAACATGAAGTTCGGGATCTGGAAAGTTAGGACCCTCATGGACTACTCCAACAGCGACAGGCCAGAACGCAGCACCACCATAGTTGCCCGGAAACTTAGATGCTTTGACATCGACATCACCGCCCTAAACGAGACCCGGTGGGCAGGGGAAGGCCAGCTCAAGGAACAAGGTGGAGGTTATACCTTTTTCTGGAAAGGAAAACCAGAGGAAAAACGCTGCCTTCACGGAGTCGGCTTCGCCATCAAAAATGAGCTGGTCGACCGCCTCAAAGACTCCCACTGCGGGGTTAACAATCGCCTCATGACTCTTTGACTCACCCGATCCCGGAATCAATGTGCCAGAGTCATCAGTGCATATGCCCCAAAACTCAATGTAACGGATGAGACCAAAGAGGGTTTTTATTCGCACCTCAAAACATCCCTATCCCGCGTCCCCGCGGGCGACAAACTGATCCTCCTAGGTGACTTCAACGCCAGGGTCGGCAAAGACACAGCCCTCTGGAGAGGTGTGATTGGCAGAGAGGCCTAATCCGACCCATCACCAATGTTAACATAGCCGCAAAGCAGAGGGGACAGCAGAAGCAGTGCCACAAAAAAGTTAATGCCGGGGCACTTAAAGACCCAGCTAAGAGAGCCCTATACAGCCAGCACCTCACAGCTAATCTGGCGTGCCTTGATGACCTTGGGACCTCTATATTTCTGAAAAGTTCCCACCAAGGCGGAATGGTGATCTCAAGAATCTTTTTCCCTATCTCAATGGTTTTCTGTTCTCGAGTATAGAAGTGTTTTTGTGAGATAATTACAGCTTTTAGCAGAGCGGTAAGATGTTCGGGTAGAGGGGGAATTGCATAGCCAAAATGTACAACATAATCCTGCAGGTTTGTAATGTTTTCCTTCACCCTGAGATGCTGAATACCCACAGAGCCTGGTCTGCCCTCCAGACCTCCATAACCAGTGCCTGCGAAGAAACACTTGGTCACTCAACCAGAAAACACCAAGACTGGTTTGATGAGAATGATCAGGAGATCCAAGAATGAATAGATCATAAGCGCAGAGCATTTCTGAGCCTCAAGCAACAACCCATCTCGGGAGCAGCAAAGCAGCATTATAGGCAGCTCAAGGGGGGTCACAGTAAATTATACCTCCCACCTCCCAATACCTAATTCTAGCTAGGTTAGACTCCAGGGCATGCAGGGACTATGCTTACCAAACCTTTTGATAGTTAACGGTAGATCGCGGTTGTTGATCCCTTGATACCACATTGACTGTGGTCGGTTGCTGCTGCGATGGTGATGTTCTTCCTTCCTTCAGGACTACAGGACTTCAAGGCTGGAGAAGTTCGTTTACAACTGACGCGTTGGTTTCTCTCCTTGTCTTGATGACACAGCGTAGTGTGTTACTAGTCTGTCAGTCAAAGTGTCATCTGAGGTGGTAGCAGCCTTGTAGCTACTTAGCAACCACCCAACCTCTGTTGAAAACAGGGGACAGTTATACAATTTCAGTGTTCTAATCTTAGCTCAAAATCCTTTGTATAATTTTGACAGGCTTGGTTCTTCTTTGTAATATTTTGTCGGGCTCGTTAAAAGTTGATATGTCTTGGGTGGTTTGATGTTCGAAAACTGTTTCCTGATGGAAATATTAGTTTGGTAATAGCAATGTCCTTTTGTGCTTAGTCTTTCGCATACAGGCTGGATTGGGCCTCTTTGTGATGGATATGCTGGAATCGTTGTCCAGACCCATGTTGATGGGTAGCTACCTCTGGGTGATTTTGTGATGTTAATGTCTCTTGTGGAGAAGGATTTTCAAATACTCATTCTTCCAGACAGGTTAACTCAGCCCTCACACCCAGGTAGCTTTACTTAATTAGACTGTCTTTTGCTAGTTCCGTAGGTCCGCCCACAGCCTTGAGTTTGTCTTTTAAAATCCAAAATTCTATTAAAGTTCGTAGTTTCTTCCATAGCACTTTAGAGTTCCACTTTTCGGTAGATAGTCCTAAAATAAATTTCCTTTCGAATGAGCCCAAACACAACGGGGGTTTCTTGTGAATTTTGCATTCCTTTATTCCCCCCTGTTGACACTCCACACTCTTGGGTGTCAATCAAGGTAAGCAAAATTCCTGCTCCCGAGAGTCAACCTTCCCTGCATTCACACTAGCTAAACATTACCCGGCATCCCGCATTGGAATGCAATGCAATATACAGGCGAATACAGTCATTACAATTCGGTTATAGCAAAGAGGGGTATGATGTCCCTCTTTTACTCGGTTTTCACAGTAAAATGACAGTATACAGTCATATACAACTTTAAATAAAGTAAAATAAAAATACATAGTAACACATTCTCAAGTAGAATAAAGGTCTATAGTCCAACACGTTTTAAGTTCAGTAAAATAAAGGTACGTAGTCAAAACATTTAAGTAACACTCTTACAACACTCGCGATGTTGCGGTTTACAGCAGGTAAAATCAAACACAAATCAAACATGGTAGTATGGTGTCACCCCTCCCTGCGTGATTCCCAAGTTCAGCCAAGGAGCGTACAGCACCCTTTGGTGCCTGACCTGACGACCTCTGCGTTTCACTCGGCAAGTGAGACACCATAAGTGAAGTATAATCGCAAGTTGACAGATAACTAAAGTGTGGAAAGCGATTCGGATCCAGACTGGGACCTCTATATTTCTGAAAAGGTCCCACCAAGGCGGAATGGTGATCTCAAGAATCTTTTTCCCTATCTCAATTGTTTTCTGTTCGAGAGTATAGAAGTGTTTTTGTGAGATAATTACAGCTTTTAGCAGAGCGGTAAGATGTTCAGGTAGAGGGGGAATTGCATAGCCAAAATGTACAACATAATCCTGCAGGTTTGTAATGTTTTCCTTCACAGTGAGGTGGACAGTGGAGGGTTCAGGAATGGGGACAATCCATTCTTGGGCCACTTGAACTGATGCCTCAGGTTTGAAGCAAAAACCGCTGTCACTCACCGGACACCAGAAGTGTCCATGTTGGTAGTGGGGCGCACTGGTGGTGACACAATATGTCCCACCCGCTATGTATGTTACCTGTGGAGGGACAGGGTCTTGTGCTGTTACCTCCATGGTGCAGTTAATAGGCTGTGTACCAGCAGCTTTAAACACACACTGTGACTTTGAATGGGCATTCAAGTACTGGGGACACAGTATTACGTGTGCACCCTGACTCCGGCACCCGGAGAGGTCAGTACCCGTTACAGCGTGCTCCCACTTTATGACATAGGGTGGGACCGCTGTGACACGAATGTGTGCACCTCCCTGAATAACTCCAATGTTCTCCACCCGGTATACCGGTGCGGGTCGGGCTGTCCCACCCATGACCAGCATCCTTAGTACTATTCCCATAATGGTGTGGTTAGATTTCCCACAGTCTACTGGGACAGGGTAGGCTTCAGAGGCTAGGCGGAGCTGGCACGGGCTCAGTGAATTGCTGTACGGGTGGAGGGCTGCGAGGTGCTTGTTCCTGATCCAAGAGAGGACTACACCTTGTTTTAAATCCTCCAGGTTATTGCGGCCCTCGCCCAACAACCATGCCCCATACAGTACGCACACCTCGTCCTGTGCAGCCTGGTCCGAAGCGTTTCTATCCTCCCGTATGAGTGCATTCACTGTCTGTGTTTTTCCAGCTCAGCCACTATTTCTTTTAAATGGACAGTCATAGCCTGGTCCTCGTGTAGTTCTGATCCTACTACTGTGTTCTCCTGTTTCAGGATTTTTCTCAATTGGGTCTTTAAACTGTTTGTCTGTGTTTGCAGTGCTATATCATCTCGGCTATTTATTATAGAGAATGCTGTATTGTAGGCAGTGGAAACATCGTTTATGATTCCCCTTCTATATCTCCCCAAGCCCATGGTGTCCCCAGCGTTTAGGGTGTATACGTCTACTTTGTCTACATTTCCAAAGTCTAACTCATAAAATATCTTAAACATGTCTCTAAGTAGAGCCTGGTATAGGAGCTCTGTTTCCTTTGGACACCATGCAGGTCGCTGTACCTCGGTAAGGTTTAATATTACTGAAGCTACTGCATTATGTACCCCCTGAAAAACACCTTTTCGGTCGGTACCAATACTAATCCGTTCCCAGGTCCCTTGGTGGTGGTAGGACACCTTTCTATTACTGTGCGTATTGGCGGGGTTGTGGGCAGGGTTTCTTAATGTGTGCTCTTAGTTCGGTGACGTTAATTGGGAGTGAGGAGTGTGGGACCGTGTACCAGTGTAGGCTAGAATCCCACCCCATCCCTTCCCCTTCATCTTGCCATTGCCTGGCGAAGGCGATCGATATGCCTGCGGGACAAATACTCTTTGATCCCCACATGCAAACGTAAATTCCTTGTTTGGATTCCCACCATTTGTCCCAACACACTGTTACTCCTCCCCGTGTCCCCGTGATGGTGTGGTACGTATCATTACCGAGTCTTTCCCAGTCCGATTCCTGGTCCCTTGCGTCCTTGCTGAGTTTTCTGAACCACCACCATCTTCCCAGGGGAATGTTCCCTTTGCAAGTCAAACACACACGTTTTCCCTCTGTAATACTGACTCGGGCAGCGATGATCCGTATCCGGGGGCATGGAACTGAGGCCTCCCCGTAGGTAAAACCTTCCTGGCTGGAGTAGCGGGTAGAATTAGATCCCAGCCACCCCGGCCATCTTCCCTCATGAGCGTAAACGGGGAGCTCTTCCACATCTCGGGGGCCACCCCCAGGCAGTACGATCAGTGCTCTCCCTCCTGAACACCTGTAAATGAGGGATTCTTCCACATCTCCTCGGTCGCTGCTGCTCATCCTTATCAAGGCGAGCAGAAATAGGATCCTTCTCATGCGGTTCTCTTTCCTGTAGGGGCACAAAAACAGGTTGTCCAGCCCTGAGAAAGTTCTCTGGTTTGACAAAAGTAACCGAGTTCCAATTTGGGCTCATAGTCTTTAATTGACTGGCTGTCTTATTCAGTTCCTTCTGGACTGATGTCTGCTTTTAACTTTATCTCACGGTCGTTCTGCTTGTTATCTCACCGATGCTTCCTTAATAGCCATCCCAGTAGATTCTTCTTATCCCGGGTATTACCTGGCCTGTGCTTCTTTTAACAGCTGCACAGGTAGATTCTTTTCCTTACCCCAGTTAACTAATACATATATACTTATCATTACACGCCTCCGGGTGTCCAGGTTAATTCCTGCCTTCTCTCTTTCTTCTTCTCCCGCTGGGTGTCCAGCGAGGTAGGTGATAGATCGGTCTGCACTGCCGGACCCGGAGTACCCTGGCTGGACATGGGTTTGAGTCCCACACTATCGGGGGAACGTCCCCTCTAGTGCTGCAGCACACCTCTCCTTTGGGGGTGGCTGCCTGGTTCGGTTCTTCCCCTGGGGGTTCTGCCTGGTCGAGGGCTATGGGCTGGGGACTCCCACTTGGTGACTGGTCCACCGCTATCTCTTCTGAGGGTCCCTTGTTTCCCGAGGCTACCGGCTGGGTGTCCCTGTTCGCGGGCTGGTCTCTGACCTTAGGTGCCCTTTTGCAGCTGGTCCCTTTCCCGGGGCTGAACCATTTAAATTGGAGCGCTGGTGACCACGGTGTCTGTGGCCGTGGTGTGCGGGGAGTCCTTCTTAAGGCTCCGGCTGCTGGGGGTGTGTCCGAGTCCCAAATGATTGGGGGGTCCGCTCCTCCAGTAACACAGTCCACCGCCCCACTAGGTACAGTCTGTGGGTCTGCCACGTCCCCTGTGGGACTTCCACAGTTGGGGGCTGTTGGCTGCGGGTGCAGTTTACTGTCTTTAGTGCAGTTTACTGTTTTCGGCTGTCCCTTACGTTTTGCTGCTGCCCCTGGGTTGAAAAGTTTGCTCTGATTTATGTGGAACCACTTTGTACAGCGGGGCAATTTTATGGCCTCGACCATGGGGCTTGCCTTGTTGACAATGTGGTACGGTCCCATGAACAGCACCTCAAAGATTCCTACTCTAGCGTAGTTCCTCACCATGACCTGGTCCCCTATCTCCCACTCGTGGTGTTTGCGGGGTTCTAGCAGCAGTCGGTTGCTCCGATGCTGTTTTCCCATGTTGTTAGCAGCCTGCCAGTGAATCTGTTTAAGATGTTCAAACAGATTCCTGACAAAGCTGTCCCGGCTCGCTTCCCTGAGCTGACCTTCCGTGAGTACCGGGGCTCATGGCTCTGCCGGTCATGAGCTCGTACGGGGAGTACCCCGTGCTCTTTGACTGGTTGGCCCGGATCCCCATGAGGACCAGTGGTAGGACCTCTACCTACCCCTTGGGTGAGTCCCCTGTCTCTTTGCGCAGCCTTTCTTTGATAGTGCGGTTTAAATGCTCCACAGGCCCGGATGACTGCGGGTTGTGGGTGACATGCCATTTCCCTTTGATGCCAAACACCTTAAGGATCTCCTGCATCACCTGCCCGGTGAAGTGACTCCCTTGGTTGGATTCCATGTATTGTGGTAGTCCCCATCGAGAGAACACTTCTCTGACCAGGATCCTAGCTGTTCCCAGGGCAGTGGCTGTTCGGCATGGGAAGGCTTCCACCCATTTGGTGAATACATCCACCAATACTAGGCATTACTTGTAGCCTCCCTGGGCAGTGGGTAGGGGCCCGATGTAATCGATTTGGACCGACTGCCAGGGTCCCTCTACCCTCCTGATATGTCCCATAGACACCTTTCTTTTCTGGGGGTCGGGGTTGTTGGCCGCGCACACCAGACAGCTAGCACAGAACTCGCGGACGTCTTCCCTGAGTCCTGGCCACCACCCTGCCTGTTCCACTCGTTGTCAAGTGGTCTCAGGTCTGGGGTGTCCTGCCCCTGGACCCTCGTGGGCCAGCTGGTACTGTTGCGGTACTACCCATTGATCCCCCCCGAACAGCATGCCTTCTTTAATGGCAATTGCTGCGGTGCCGTACGAGCCGTCTATCCTTTCCCCTTTAGCTAACATGTTCAGGACAGTTTTGAGGACGGGGTCTTGGGTCTGGACCATTTTTAGGTGCGGGGGCAAAGCTATCCCGGCCTTCCCTTCCGTCCCTATCCTGCCCCTGACTGCTGCGATGGGTCCTGGGTTGTACGGATCCCAGAGCTTGGCTAACATGTCAGCCTGCTGGTTTCCCTCATTACGGGGTTCTGTGGTGGAATATGCCTTCACCTTATGTATGTAGATAGTCCCTTCCTCCCCTACGGCTTTCATGAACTTTTCCAATAGGGGCTTAATTGCCAGGGGTCTCCCGTCTGTGGATGTGTACCCGTGATGGGACCAGATAGCCAGATACTCCGTACATGAGCTGAATGTCAATACACTGTCCGTGCAAATCGTGTATGGGGTAGGGAATTCTTCGGGGTGTGTGACTACGTACACCATCTCAGACAGTTCAGCGTGCTGGGCACTCATAATACTGGGGAGTTTAATTGCCAGCGCAATGCCTGCCTCGGGGTCATAAACTCCGCAGCCTGTGAGTCGTTCACCTGCAGATACTGTGCTTGAACCGTCCACATAGATATTTCGTCCTGTGGGGTGTAACCCAGCCCGAAAGCCTATGTTAATTTCCCATACCCCTTCTACGGAACACCGGTGGGCTGTCCCTGGATAAATCCTGTTGGATGCGAGTCTAGGCTCGCAGAGACCCTTTACCCTTAGGTCCATTTGGGAGAGGAGCAGGGTCCAGCGAGCAGTGCGGGCACTGCTCACTGTCCCGTCCTTGATTCTCCTGTCCAGCAGCATTTGGGTAGGCGTATGGTGGGTAAGGAGTGTGATAGGGGACCCCCCTGTGAAGATCAGTGATCTTTTCACAGCCCAGTGAGTGGCTAGGAGGTGCCGCTCACAGTTGGAGTATCCCTTCTCCATGTCCGTGAGTATCCTTGAAGAGTAGACCACTAGTCTCAGTCGGCTGTACCACTCTTGGAGCAGGCTGTCCCCACTGGTTGCTACCTCCAGGAAAAACTCTTTACCCCGCTCTATGGCCCCGAGAGCTGACGCGGTCTGCAGGTCCTTCTTGAGTTGGATAAATGCTGCCTCGCAATCTTTGTCCCATTCCCAGTCCACTCCCTTGTGTAGGAGTCGGAGCAGAGGGGCTGTGGTGGCTGCATAATCCTCAATGAAATCTCTGCAGTACCCGGTTAGCCCTAGAAAAGATCTTACTCCTGTTACTGTGTTGGGTGGCGGGTACCTTCTACACTGCTTCCCTTCTAGCTTTGTCAATGGCTCTTTCCCCAGCGTGCACAGCCAGTCTCAGGAATTTTACTTCCTTCAGGCTGATCTGTGCCTTCTTGGGGTTTACTTTAAATCCCTCTTCTTTCAGCAGTTCCAGCAGCTCATCCAGCAGTGGGCCATGCTCCTCCTCCTCTTCGGTGAACAGGAGCAGGTCATCTACATACTGTACTAGCTGCTGGGGTCTGCTGAAACTCTTTAAACAGTCGGCCATACACTGATGGAAAATACTGGGACTGTTGTGGAAGCCCTGAGGGAGACAGTTCCAAGTGTATTGCTGTCCTTTAAAGGTAAAAGCAAACTTGTACTGATCTTCCCTTCTTAAAGGTATGGACCAGAACCCGTTGGAAATATCCAACACCGTGAAGGTGGTCGCGGAGGCTGGGATACTTCCAATGAGGTCAGCGACAGCAGCAACAGTGGGTGCACAGGCGGGAATGTTATGGTTGAGTATCCGATAGTCCACCCTGGCTCTCCAGGAGTTGTCCGGTTTCTTAACCGGCCACAATGGAGAGTTCACATGGGTAGCTATTGGTCTCAATACCTCCTGTTTAATCAGAGAACCCAAGGCTGTTTCCATGTCTGCCTCTGCCTCCCTGGGGAAGTTATACTGTTTCTGTGGTCGGGTCATGGGGTCCCCATCTATGCTAACCTCGACCCCATTTATTCTCCCACAGTCGTGTTTGTGAGTGGCAAAGGCTGCAAGGTTTTTCCTCTTGGTATTCTATCCAAGTGTTACTGACCAGTGATTCAAGGTCGTAACCCTCCTTTCATGGTGCACACCGTCCCTTTTCCCTGTTTTCCCAGGATAACCATCACCTCACTCTCCTGTCCCGTACAGACTGACCCCCAAAGATGATGGTTTCTTAAATCCACTAGGATCCCGTGGCCTAGGATGAAGTCAGCCCCCAGGATCCCTATCCCTTCCTGCTCCCACTTCATCAGGACACAAGTCCACTTAGTGTGGAGTGTACCGAAATGAATGGAGAGCGGAACGGAGAATGAGCCAGTCTGTTCAGTGCCTGTGGAACCCACCAAGCTGTAGGGGACCCCTTTAGACAGAGGTGAGGCGGCGGGGTTAGCTGCATAGACAAGGGTGCTTGATGCACCGGTGTCCAGCAGGTAAGTCCCTTTCACCTTTTCCACTTCCATCTGTACGGTCGGTCTCCCCACGCATCGCACTCGAGGGAACACAAGTGGACAGGCTGTGCCTGTCCTAGTCACGGTTTTGGTTGGGAGGGGGCAGATGGGATCTCGATACCGGTGGCGGTGGCTACCTTCCCAGGGCCATCTAACATGGCTCGGCGAGCAGCTAAAAAGATATCATATGAGTGGCGGGGGGGGGGACTGGCTTATCTGTCTCGGTCTTTTGGGCAGGGGCTGGAAAATTCTTTCCTGCGCTATTCTTCCAAGGATTTTTACAATCCCTTCTCCAGTGCCCACTCTTTCCGTGCCCTAAGCAGGTACGTTTTATATCAGAGGAGTTGCCCCCTTGTGGCACCATTCTCTCTTGTCTTGGCTAGGTCGGATTTTGTGAACCCTTCCCTTTTGTGGGTGCTCTTCTGTCCCTCTGCCATTTCTGTAAGCTAGGGTCAGCTGCCTAAGCACTCCCTGTTCTGTGGCTTGGGGATCTCTGGGGTCGAACCAGGCCTCAGCCTTAGTTCTTATTCAGGGTAAACTGTTAGCTACTAGGCTTCGGAGCCAGTGGCCTAACTCGTCTGGGTTTAAGTGATCTCTGTCTATGTCCCCACTACAGGCGCTTTTGTACACCGGCCACAGTCGGTCTGCGAAAGCCTGTGGGGTTTCTCCTGTGAGCTGCACCGTTTTCTCTACTCTAGAGAAGTGACTCCCGTCATTGCAGCCCATAGCTTCTAAAATGTCTTTCTGGACAGCAGCAAGTGTTTTCTGTCCTCTTTTGCTCTCAGTAGAGAGGCACTGGTACAGTTTGCTATCTAAAGATAGGAGAAGCATCTTTGCCATTTCTGCATCATCGCACCCATAAATATCCCCTGCCTGTTCCACTTCCACAAAGTGGATCGAGGGGTCTCCCTTTGGAGTTAGCTTTCCCAGGTGGCTTATCATAGCCCTAAGCTCGTGGGGAGTATGGGGGGGCCACAAACTGACTTTCCAGGGGTCTTTGACCCCTGGCAAGGATGGGTGAGCCAAACTTCTGTTGCCGGATCGGGCACATTGGCCCTGGTTCTGGCTCTCCCTGTTCTGGCTCGCCTCCCTATCCTCCCTGCGGCCAAGCCGAGCTGAAACTCAGTGCCACAGGTGGTGGTGGTGGTTCACTATCTGCTCCCTGTCTGCCCTGCAACTGATTTGCCCCTCCTGCTGCTGAACCGGTGTAGTCACCGGTGCCACACATAGTGGCCGGGTAGTTTCTTCCTCCTCTTCCAGGTTTACCTGGGGCGTACCCGGGCTTATTAGGCATACCATGCCTTTTGTCTTTGTAAGGGTGGGGAGGTGGTGTTTGTGGTCTCTATGAGGGGATCAGGTTCCCTTCTGACCAACTTGAGCAGTTCGAATCGCTCCCATTCCTTTGGGTTCTGTACTCTGAATTTATTTGGGGGGTGTGACAAAAGTGCAAAGGACACTGGTTTGATGCAAAGAACTTTGTTTTTATTACAGTCAGGGTAATACAGGCTTATTACTCTAGTAAGAAAATACAAGGTCAAACTTACAATCACTCTAATAAAGAACAATACAAGGAAAGGTACAAGGTCAAACTTGTAATCACTCTAATAAAGTACCATACACTACACATTCAAAGGGGGTTGCAGTAAAATTATACCTCCCACCGCCCAATACCTAATTCTAGCTAGGTTAGACTCCAGGGCAGGCAGGGACTTATGCTTACCAATCCTTTTGATAGTTAATGGTAGATGGTGATGTTCTTCCTTCCTTCAGGACTTCAAGACTTCGAGGTTGGAGAAGTTAGTTTACAACTGTTGCGTTGGTTTCTCTCCTTGTCTTGATGAGGAACTAGCAACCACCTCTCTCCCCAACCTCTGTTGAAAACAGTGGCCAGTTATAAGATTTCAGTGGTTCTAATCTTGCCACCTAATCTGTTCGCAATCCTTTGTATAATTTTGGCGAGCTTGATTCTTCTTTGTAATATTTTGTCGGGCTCGTTAAAGTTGATATGTCTTGGGTGGGTTGATGTTCGAAAACTGTTTCCTGATGGAGATATTAGTTTGGTAATTGCAATGTCCTTTTGTGTTTAGTCTTTCGCATACAGGCTGGATTGGGCCTCTTTGTGATGTATATGCTGAAATGGTTTGTCCAGACCCATGTTGATGGAGAGCTATCTCTGGATGATTTTGTGATGGTAATGTCTCTTGTGGAGAAGGATTTTCAAATACTCATTCTTCCAGACAGGTTAACTCAGTCCTCACACCCAGACAGTTCCAATAATCAAGTGGGCTTCCTTTGTTCCCTCGGTCCACCCACAGGCTTGAATTTGTCTTGTAAAAGTTCATAATTCTATTAAAGTTCGTAGTTTCTTCCATAAGCACTTAAGAGTTCCCAACTTTTCGGTAGATAGTCCCAAATTAAATTTCCTTTTGAATGAGCCCAAACACAGGGGGGGTTTCTTGTGAATTTTGCATTCCTTCACCTTGGACAGAGCAAGGTTTAAACTTTTAATTTGTTGCTGGCAGGGACCGTGGTCTCCCGATTCAAACCCATTAGCGCTAACTACTTTATACGCTGCCTGCACATCTTTTAATCTTTTCTGAAGCACTTTTACTTGTAGAGTGAGGCGAGTGCTTTCCTCCCTCAGTGACTTTTCATTACTTTTGGCCTCGGTAACTTGACACTGAAAATTGTCCTGACTGTTTTTAAACCTCGCCATTATTTGGGTCCTTTCCTTTTTAGTTTACAGAGTTCTCCTGATAATCTTTCTTCTGACATAACCCTTTCCTGGTAGTTCTCTGCGCATTCCCGTAACTCTGCCTGTAATGTTTCATTCATTCTATCTCGGAGTTGAACCTATCGCTGTAGACAGACCAACCAGATTGCCTGCTCTACTGCTTCCTTGTGATCTTTGCTTGATGTCCACTGGGCTGCAGCGTCAGCTGGACGCTCAGCGCGCAATAGACGAAGCACCCATTCCTTAGTTACATTGGCGTTCTTATACACATAGGAAGAAGTCCTCTCTTCCATTTTAGTTCTTTGTCACAACCCAGTACTCTCCGCATCACACCCCTTGTACCAGAGTCCTGCCTTCACAGTCGCCATTTTGTAAGGGGGGGGTGGGTGTTCTCTATGAGGGGGTCAGGTTCCCTTCTGACCAACTTGAGTGGTTCGAATCGCTCCCACCCCCTTGGGTTCTGTACTCTGGATTTATTTGCCGGGGTGTAACAAAAGTGCAACGGACACTGGTTTGATGCAAAGAACTTTGTTTTTATTCAGTCACGGTAATACAGGCTTATTATGCTAGTAAGAAAATACAAGGCCAAACTTAGAATCACTCTAATAAAGAACAATACAAGGAAAGGCACAAGGTCAAACTTAAAATCACAAATCACTCTAATAAAGAACCATGCACTACACGTTCAAAGGGGGGGTCACAGTAAATTATAGCTCCCACCTCCCACTACCTAATTTGAGCTAGGTTAGACTCCAGGGCATGCAGGGACTATGCTTACCAACTCTTTTGATAGTTAACAGTAGATCGCGGTTGTTTTTCCCTTGATACCACGTTGACTGTGGTCGGTCGCTGCTGCGATGGTGATGTTCTTCCTTCCTTCAGGACTTCAGGACTTTGAAGCTGGAGAAGTTAGTTTATAACTGTTGCGTTGGTTTCTCTCCTTGTCTTGATGACACAGCGTAGTGTGGTACTAGTCTGTCAGTCAAGGTGTCATCTGAGGTGGTAGCAACCTTGTAGCTATCTAACAACCACCTAACCTCTGATGAAAACAGGGGCCAGCTATACGATTTCAGTGTTCTAATCTTAGCCCCAAATCTTTTCAAAATCCTTCGTATAATTTTGGCAGGCTTGGTTCTTCTTTGTAATATTTTGTTGGGTTCGTTAAAAGTTGATATGTCTTGGGTGGGTTGATGTTCGAAAACTTTTTGCTGATGGAAATATTAGTTTGGTAATTGCAATGTCCTTTTCTGCTTAGTCTTTCGCATACAGGCTGGATTGGGCCTCTTTGTGATGTATATGCTGGAATGGTTTTCTAGAGACATGTTGATGGGGAGCTACCTCTGGGTGATTTTGAGATGTTAATGTCTCTTGTGGAGAAGGATTTTCAAATATTCATTCTTCCAGACAGGTTAACTTAGTTTTCACACCCAGGTCGCTTCACTTAATTAGACTGTCCTTTGTTAGTTCCGTAGGTCCACCCACAGCCTTGAGTTTGTCTTTTAAAATCCAAAATTCTATTAAAGTTCGTAGTTTCTTCCATAAGCACTTTACAGTTCCAAACTTTTCGGTAGAAAGTCCCAAATTAAATTTCTTTTCGAATGAGTCCAAACACAGGGGGTGGGGTCTCTTGTGAATTTTGCACTCCTTCAATTGTTTCGTTAATTTTTAGCGTTGCGATTTATCCTAATGTGGGGTGGGCAAGGTAGTGGGAATGTTGTGTGTTTTGTGCTGATTTTTTTTTTCACATAGAAAATGGGTGCAGGAGTAGGCCATTCGGCCCTTCGAGCCTGCACCACCATTCAATATGATCATGGCTGATCATGCAACTTCAGTACCCCATTCCTGCTTTCTCTCCATACCCCTTGATCTCTTTAACTATAAAGGCTACATCTAACTCCCTTTTGAACATATCTAACGAACTGGCCTCAACAACTTTCTGCGGCAGAGAATTCCACAGGTTCATAATTCTCTGAGTGAAGAAGTTTCTCCTCATCTCGGTCCTAAATGGCTTACCCCTTATCCTTAAACTGTGACTCCTGGTTCTGGACTTCCTCAACATCGGGAACATTCTTCGTGCATCTAACCTGTCCAATCCCGTCAGAATTTTATATGTTTCTATGAGATCCCCTCTCATTCTTCTAAATTTCAGTGAATATAAGCCTAGTCGATCCAATCTTTCTTCATAAGTCAGTCCTACCATCCTGGGAATCAGTCTGGTGAACCTTCGCTGCACTCCCTCAATAGCAAGATTGTCCTTCCTCAGATTAGGAGACCAAAACTACACACAATACTCAAGGTGTGGTCTCACCAAGGCCCTGTACAACTGCAGTAAGACCTCCCTGTTGCTATACTCAAATCTCCTCACTATGAAGGCCAGCATGCTATTTTCTTTCTTTACTGCCTGCTGTACCTGCATGCCAACTTTCAATGACTGATGTACCATGACACCCAGGTCTCGTTGCACCTCCCCTTTTACTAATCTATCACCTTTCAGATAATAATCCGCCTTCCTATTTTTGCTACAAAAGTGAATAACCTCACACTTATCCACATTATACTGCATTTGCCATGCTGTCTATTGACCTAACGTGTCCAAGTCCCCCTGCAGCCTTCTAGCATCCTCCTCACAGCTCACACTGCCACCCAGCTTAGTGTCATCTGCAAACTTGGAGATATTACATGCGAGCCTCTCTTAGGGCGCTCCGAGGCCGGCTCTTTAGCTCGGGATTTTCAGTTGCTCAGCCGGCCTAGCGCCCTAAGAGAGGTGTGCAATGCCTCCCATAGCGCTCCGCCTCACACTCAGGGCCCAGTCAATGAATTTTGTCACTGCAGACGCAAACCATTTCCCGGGGGCAAACTTTACCGCCCCACCGCCATTAGCGCTCCGAAATGACCAGAACTGAAAAGCCAGCCACATCTACCCAACATCAACCCCATTACTCACATCAACCCTCTCCACTATGTCATTAAAAAACACATCAAATTTGTCAGGAGCCATTTGCCTTCAACAAATCCATGTTGGCTGCCATTTATTAACCCACGTTCTTCCAAGTGACAATTACATTTATCCCGGATTTAAGGGGTGCTTGGGGAAAATTCCCTCTGTGCAGCATGCATGGCAAAATGGCAAAGGTTCTTTATAAACTAAGTGTACCCACTTCGCAGTGCACGATGCACAAAGGAAATCATATTGAGGGAATGCCACCAATTTGGGTTTTCAGAAAGGTATGTTGAATAAACAGAATAGAGGATCAGCAGCAGTTTCCATTGTGAATCTAACCGTAAAAGGCATATTTTCGACAACCATTTGCATATATTTGAATAATATTGATGAGTCTGGTACATATAAGAGACAGTGATTATGGTAATTCCGCTTTCCTAGCACAGGAGGTTAGACAAATAAGGCTTGGAAATATATTTTGAAATCCTATCCGACCAGACATCTGGGCATTCCCATTATAAATTGCTGATGGAAGCGTCTGTGTTCTGGGAAAGATTCATTGCCTTCCTCTCCTGTTTCTCTTGTGTTGCTGTTGTGTTAAATGTTTTTCGAAAGCATCATCTGAACACTGATGAGAGCTACATTATTGCCTCATCCGAACTTGTCACGTTCCGACTCCCAGCACATTATTCTTGTGCTTTTGTATGCCAGCTGCAGCTCGACAAGGCCAACATCCCCAGCACTGACCACACTCGACCAGCTCCGCTGGGCGGGCCACATCATTCACATGCCTGACACAAGACTCCCAAAGCAAGCGCTCTACTTGGAACTCCAATACAGCAGGCGAGCCCAAGGTGGGCAGAAGAAACATTTCAAGGACACCCTCAAAGCCTCTTTGCTAAAATGCAACATCCCCACCGACACCTGGGAGTCCCTGGCCAAAGACTGCCCTAAGTGGAGGAAGTGCATCCGGGAGGGTGCTGAGCACCTCGAGTCTTGTCGCCGAGAGCATGCAGAAACCAAGCGCAGGCAGCGGAAGGAGCGTGTGGAAAAGCAGTCCCACCCACCGTTTCCTTCAACGACTGCCCCACCTGTGACAGAAACTGTAATTCCCATATTGGACTGTACAGTCACCTGAGAACTCACTTTTAGAGTGGAAGCAAATCTTCCTCGATTTCGAGGGACTGCCTATGATGATGATGATGATGAGTGGGTAGCACACTTGTCTCTGAGTCAAAAGGCTGTGGGTTCCAGTCCCACTTCAGGAACTTAAGCACATCAAAAGAAAATATCTAGGCTGACACTCCAGTGCGGAACTGAGGGAGCGCTGCACTGTCGGTGGTGCGGTTGTTCAGATTAGACGTTAAACCGAGGCCCCGTCGTCTCTCTCAGGTGGACGTAAACGATCCCACAGCACTATTTCGAAGAAGAGCAGGGGGAGTTATCCCCGGTGTCCTGGCCGATATTTATCCCTAAATCAACATAACAAAAACAGATTATCTGGTCATTATCACACTGCTGTTTATGAGAGCTTGCTGTGCGCAAGTTGGCTGCTGCATTTCCCATATTACAACAATGACTACACTCCAACGTACTGCATGGGCTGTAAAGCGCTTGAGACATTCAGTGGTCGTGAAAGGGGCTATATAAATGCAAGTCTTTCTTTTCTTTTAGTTGTCTTTCTTAAGGGAGCCCTAACCTGTAGATGACTCAAGAGGTGGGTGATTAGTTATACCTTAAATCACTCTAATGGTCAGGCAGTTTCAGCACACGTGTGTTGCACGTTCGATGCCAATGAAATCCATATCTAATTTTTGAAGAGCATTAACGATGGTTCAGGAGGGATAACCAAGACAGTAAGAACGTCCGGAAGTGAAAGCTAAAATAGCATTGCATTTTGTAGGTAAAAAGAAGCGTGCCTTTACCCTACGTTATAGTGTTCGTGACTCTGGGAATTACAGACACATACACTCAATGTCAGATTAACCATGAAGACTTTTATTTGTATAATCAAAGTTACATCTCACATCATCATCATAGGCAGTCCCTCGAAATCGAGGAAGACTTGCTTCCACTCTAAAAGTGAGCTCTCAGGTGACTGTACAGTCCAATACGGAAATTACAGTCTCTGTCACAGGACAGACATGGTTGAAGGAAAGGGTGGGTGGGACGGTTTGCTGCACGCTCCTTCCGCTGCCTGTGCCTGGTTTCCGCATGCTCTCGGCGATGAGACTCGAGGTGCTCAGCACCCTCCCGGATGGGTTGTGTGTTATGTCCTTGGATGCTCTGATAATGACTCCACGAGGCAATGTGTTGTACTTGAGCTGTAGTGACCTTAGTCCTTTATTGATCACTCCAGAGTGAGGATCACACCTGGTGGCCTGACTTCTATACTAGGCCGAGCACACCTGTACAGGTAACCTACAAGTCTCCCTCTGCTGTGCCCTCTAGTGGCACATCTTGGGATGGTACAAGCAGTAACCATGCAGGATACATGACATCACTCTCCCCCAAGCCATTAGTGCAAATAGCCTCTGCATTGACTGTGCTCTGGGCTTAGCTCTATCTGGTTGACACTTGGTGGGTCGTTTCAATCTTGGGTGAGTGGTTGGTGTTTCGTTGACAGTAGAGGTGCTGGTGGTTTCTGTTTGTGTGTGTCCCTGACCACTCCATTTTCCCCTCCACACACATCGATTATGCCAGAGGCTCATTGTATTCATGTACATTCAAGTCCAGAAAAACAAGTTTGCATTACATTTGTGGTTCAGTTGTGACACAAGTACATTAGACTGGTGAGATACATTATCGATACATACTGGGGATCGGTAACCGGTGCATAAGGACAAGCTCGTTCCAGAACTGCTGGATAGTGTCCAGGCAGTCTTGTGGCGGCGCGGTGCCCAGTGCTGGCAGTGGGACCGGATGGCTCAAGTTGCCTGCTCTTGGGGCTGTTGCCATGGTTCCTAGCATCGGGCAGGTTCACAGATGTCTGTGACCTCCCTGTCCTTTCTTTGTGCCCTGGGTCACTGCTGCTCCATGAGGAGCTGTTGTCTAGCAGTGCACAGGGAACCGCTGACTCGCTGGCCTGGGCGTTGTTTGGTTTGGGATCCTGGCTGGTCCCGGTCCCCTTTGGGAGGACTGTTGCGGGTGACCCTTCGTTTACAGGTATGGCCTTGGTGGCGATGGCGTCTGGGGGCTGCGCTTTAGCACAGTTTGCTCTTTCAGGCTCGTCGCGGTTGGTGCTATCGAGTGCCTGAGAGGCGGAGCTGATCAGGAGCAGGGTATCGATACTGGTGCCATTGCCCTCCTGAGATCGCTTGCTCTGCAATTTGTGTGTATTGGCTGCTTGTACCCACACTCCATGGTGCATAACTCTGGTCCCAGGGATGCAGGCTACAGCGTTGGGTAGTTCGCTGGACCTGTGTGCTCACGATGGGTGTTTGCCCGCTGCATTGGCTGTATGCAGTTGAAATCCTTCATCACACAACGTTTCATTACTTATTGTGAATACTCTGTAGCTCCGATCGCGATCGCGCAACTTTTCCTTGCTTATTGCATGTACACAACTCTGATCATCAGTTACACATTTTATCTCTAACTCACAGTTGCTATTACATTGCTTGAGTGTGTGGAACTGTCCCTTTAAGTGTGATGGGTTGCAGGCCTCCTTTAAGAGATCCTTGGTATCTTTACCCGAATCCTCTTCCCCGTTTGATACCACGTGTTGCTCCATCAGTGCTGCACCTCGTGGTCTGGCTGCCGCCATCTTTTTCTTCAGCACATCACCTCGTCGTTTGGGCGCCATCTTTCCTCCAGCCACGATGTCGACTGCGATGATCCTCTTCTACCTGGGTTCTGCCTGCGAAGCTGGGAAGTCGCCTCTGGATCCGATTTTCTTTCTCCGGAATCCTGCCACTGGAGCCTGGAGGGTGCGCTCGGGTCATCCTAGCTTGATCATCTCCACGCAGTCGTGCTGAGCGGTCTGTGCCTCGGGTGCTTTGCTGGTCTGATCTCCGGTGCCGGGTCCACTCTGAGGTGAGGACTTGCTTTGCCTCTGAGTGCTGGAGGGGTGAAATCTTCCCACTTCCAATAGATCTTCTCCATCCACCTTCTTCTGAGTAGAGTTGGTCCATCACCTGCAACAATCCACAGAGGTAACTTGTGCACCGCGCCATCATGGAGTACGTTAACATCCGCATTACCTGAACCGGGAGCAACTTGGGTTGTTCAGTGTTAGTGTGAATGTTTTCTCAGAAGAATCACTCAACACTCAGAGTCGGTTCCAACGCCAATGCGGCCTTTATTTTTGCATGCGGGGAGGAAGCCTCAGGACTGGATCCAGGCACTTCTCTCCGACGAACAAAGAAACTCATCGATATTTATATGTTTTACAATAGTTCTTTACAGTTACTCAGCCCACTTCGGCTGGACACAATCCAATCATAACGATTATAGATTACATATAGGTTTCTTTAACCCAATAGAATTCCCCTGATACCTCAGGGGCTGTATGTTCGTTTTTTGTCAGCTCGGGCTGATTAATGACCTCGTTATGTGAGGCAGGTTCTCCCCTTATCTCTGTTCCTCGGGGCTTGGCTGTATGATGTCACTGATTATACCAGTGTACTATAATGGTTCGTTATAATTATCTTGTATCCAAGGCATTCCCGGTAGTGGGCCTCACAGGGTCATTGCTCGGTCATTGCTCAGTCAGCCCCAGTTCATTACTTGACTAACGGGGTTCCCATCATGCTTGGACAGCCATTTTATATGTGGCCACTTTAAACTTATATGAGTTTAGACACATTCAGCAGGTGCCTAATGCCTAGTGTTTTGATATATTCAGAAGGTGCCTAATGCCTACAACAATTCCCTCCTTTCGGTAAAGGGACTAGTCCTAGTCCCCCTTTAACCGACCGCCCTACTTTTATTAGATTTTGTGCACGGCCCGGTACTCCCTGCCTCAACGTGCTGGCCAGTCACATGGTTTCAGGAGTCCCAGTTGCTTAAATCAAATTGACAAAGGACAAATCCTCCTGCCCCTTTATTAGACAGGCTTGTTTAGTATTTGGGGAACGGTCATGGGTCCCTCTTCGTTGTGCTTGGTGCCTGCATGCCTGGCAGGCCATTATGCCCCATGTTATTGCTAAGATCAATTGTATCCCGACCAGTATGTGTGAAATTATTCGAATCCAAGGATGGATGTTCACATTTATTCCCCAGTCCCAGAACTTTCTCCACCAACTCTGACTTTGTAAGTCGACATCGATATCTTCTTCCAGTACTTGGATTTTAGTTTGCAGTTGGTGGTAGAGCTTTACGGATTGACCCACTCTGAGCCTCAACTCTCGTAATACTTCGGTTAGATGTGGGATAGGGACCTGATCTTGCTCGTCATAATCCTGCAAATGATCATGGAGCTGATCGGTCACATCAATAACTTCGGGCTTCAGGCGCCTAACCTGGGTGATATGCGCTTGCCCAATCGTGACAGGTCGTAGCGGCGCAAAGCAAAAGTTCGGCTGTGGTATAGGGCACTGCAGGTCATTATACCGGTATGAACGCTCTGTGGTAGAGACGCAGTATCTTCCCTTCCCTCCGTAGCCTGCCCTCGCGAAGTGCCTGTGTGCGGGCACTATTTCTAGTACACACCCGTCGGTTCGGTTAAACCCGCACTCGTCTAGCTCACCTCAGCCCACCAGGTGAGGGCATACTGTGATCTCCCCCCTTTGCTTGCAGTCTGTTAGGGAGATCCCGGTAAGTATGTTGTTTCGACGAACGGCGGAGGTGGTGGTCAGATAGTAACATATGGAGACATTTTCCCGTATTACTCCGATATTCTCTAGTTGGTACAGGGGGAACGGCCCTGAGTCCGGCGTGGCTATAGGGATCATCAGGTCTATCCCTATCCCAGTATTCCTACCCATCTGGCAATCTGGAATTGCTGGGTGTACTCGGGTCAGTCCCTTCAGAGTACAATTATCCAGTGTCCCCCTCTGGTTAGCCAACTGAGCCAAATGTGAACTGTCTATCCAATCGGCTACTTCCCCGCGTTGGATCTGGTCGAGATTGTGGCGGATCTGTCCCACCATCCACTGACCATAAGCGTGACAGAGTTGCCCCTGTCTTTGCTTTCCTGTATCTTCTTTTTCTCTATCACTGAGGTGATTGATGGTTTTGGCGTGAGCTTCCAGGACTGAGATGCCATCCAACTGGATTTCGGCACCCTCCTTTCCTAGGTTGGCTTGGTCTTCCTGGTTTTCCTCCACCCTCTCTAATAACCCCTTCATCACCCATCTAAACTGTTCCACCCTCTCATTTAACCCTTGTATGTCTATCGAGTTTACTACGGAGGTCCCTGTATTGAAACCGGTAGCAACATCATTAACTATTCCCCTCTTTATCCTGGGGGCTGACCCCTGTCCTCGGAATCCACTGGCACCCATTGCATCGGCAGCCTGCTGCATTACAACTTTACTTCATACATTGTACATTTTCCTTGACTGTTCTGTACAGTATTCCGGCATCTGGATGCCTGAAATATTGATCAGGACAGGCAGAATTTCATGTTTAACATTATCATACAACAATTCCCCTTCGTTGTACATTACAATCCCATTTTCTGGTCCCTTAGTAGTTATGGGACAAGGCAGTTCCTCAGGCAATGTAGTGGTTCTTATGGGGCGCGGTGTCGGAGGGGGTGAGAAGCATACATCGAATGATATTGCAGCCGCCCCCACCTCCTCGTAGTACCCACACAGCCCCACTCCCTTTTTGCGGATGACTAATTGCTGGGACTGTCCCGGAGGCGCGCAAATTATGCCGAAAGTACATTCATCAGGCCCTTTGACATCCCTCCGTTTAATGGAGCTGTTCCTTATACCCGTGGAGCACTGTACACATACCCGGTTCTTATTAGGATTCACTTGTAACCATGCATTAAAATAAGTCCTGTCCTTGCTCCAGTCCTTGGCTGCTGGGATGCACATTCCATCTGTTAAATTAAACAAGACTCCATAGTTCATGTAGTTGTCTATTTCCTGAGTGCGCTGCAATCCTTTGATATCATCCAGTGTTTGTGTGGGTCTTGAGGTTCCCAGTATCATGAGTCCCCAGAGTCGAAGTCACCACTGCGGTCCCATCTTGGTGAGTGTTTTATCTGAAAATTTTAAATAGATAGCCTGGTCGTCACCAGGTGTTAGGTTCTGGTCTACTTGTGTCGCTGTCACTCTGTGGAATCGGAGGTAAGGATTAGGTTAACCATATTCTTTATAGTCGTACCATCTCTATCACTTCATGTCCCTGTCTGGGCTGCCGTCGGTTTTGCGTTTGAGCCTGCTGTGCTCGAGTCTGCACGATGACCCATCTAAATATTATGCAAATTCCAATCAACACCAATGCCACCATTATTCCTCCAAACATCGCTGTCTGCTTTACCGTTAGGTTGGGTTTGTGGACTACACCTACCCACCGTGGGGTACATTGGTTCTATTGCCATAGGTGATGGTGCTATGGCTGCGAACTGCATTATCCGTCTAGTCCCGTTTTTTAAAACATCTTTTCCAGCCTGTTTATCTTAGCTTTTAACTCTTGACCAGCTAGTTCCGTTTTATTTTTATTCTGAATATCCCACCATTTCCTCTGTCTGTCAGGTGAGTCTTCTTTATTTTATTAAGAAATCCAAATTAATAATGTCTAGTATAAAACAGCTGTCAATGGAAAGGGTTAACTCCTTTACAGGTTTGTAAGAAAGCCTGATGTCATTACGTGACTTCACATAATCATCCGAAAAATTCTTTTTTTTTAAGTCTTTGTGCCTTCAAAACTTGCTTAGAAATTAGGAATCTGTTAAACAGCATAAATCATTAGTAAAGTGGTCATAATAAAAATCTTCTCATCGGGAAAGACAGCATTTTAGATTAAACTCCAATTTTTTCTTAACTTCTAATTCAAGTACTTGCCAAAGAATTTAAAAAAAAAATTTGATTTAAAACGAGACCAGACATTTTTAATAGCTATTTTGTTTACTGAAATTCAATTTTGTTTTTTTTTAAATTTCTCTCTCAGCACAAAATCTAAACTTCTGTGCCAGTTCCATTTTTTCTTTCTGTGCTGAGTTAGCATAGCTTAGATCTTTTCTTCTCGTTATTTTCATACATTCCAACATTTCGGGTTTTTTTACGGTCCCGTTCACTGGGCAAATCTTGTGTTTTATTTCTCTCGCGGCACAAAATCTAAACATCCGTGCCAGTTCCATTTTCTATAAGAATTTAAAAATTCAGTAAGATTCTCTAATTCCCAGTTTTTTCTTTCTGTGCTGAGTTCACATAGCTTAGATCTTTTCTCCTCATTATCTTCAAAACCCTCCTGCTTGTTTAGACTGTTCGGGACTTTTCTTGATAAACACTGTCCATTTTGGAAATCTTTTCAAACTGCATTGAAACTTTCTCATAATTTAAAATCATTATCATTATCAATGTAGAGTGTCTTTTACCTCTTCCAATTGTTTTTCTTTTTCTAATTAAACCAATATCTTTTTCACAGCAAACATCAACTAGTATTTTTCCATCACAAACACATTTTTTTTCAGCACTTATTTAGTACGTTACATCTTTTTTTTTTCAGATCTCCTTTCTTCAAATTAGATTTTGTATTTTACACGGAGGGCTCGTGACTCCATAAATTTGTTAATTTAAAATAATTTGTCTACTTTCAAAGTGGCGTCTTTATTTTTTTCTTTTGGTGAGAGGGGAGCGACTTATCAAAAGCCCAGCGGGAGATCGAGAGCCAGCGGCAGTTGGTGAGAGGGGAGCGACCTATAAAGGCGTACCGGTGCAGCTACAGCGGGAGAGAAAGCAAAATAGAAGTAGAAGGGAATCAAAAAGTGACGTCACAGCCAATGGGGTAAGTGATTGGCTGGTGATTGGTGAGTAGCTTTTCTTTTTCTTTTTTATATCAGTAAGTGAACTTTAGCATTGTTACTACCAATTTAAGGGTATCTAAGGGTTAAGACATGGCAGGAGAGCTCGGTCACATGATATGCTCCTCCTGTACCATGTGGGAACTCGGGGACACTTATGGTGTCCCTGGGCGCTACGTGTGTGAGAAGTGTATCCGCCTCGAGCTCTTGATGGTCCGCGTTGCTGAATTGGAGCTGAGGGTGGATTCACTCTGCAGCATCCACGATGCTGAGAATGACGTGAGTATCACGTGTAGTGAGTTGGTCTTACCACAGGTGAAGGGTCCACAGCCAGATAGGGAATGGAAGACCAGCAGGAAGAGTAGTGCAAGAAAGATAGTGCAGGGGTCCCCTGTGGTCATCCCCCTGCAAAACAGATACACTGCTTTGAGTACTGTTGGGGGGGATGACTCATCAGGGGAGGGCAGCAGCAGCCAAGTTCATGGCACTGTGGCTGGCTCTGCTGCACAGAAGGGCAGGAAAAAGATTGGGAGCGCGATAGTGATAGGGGATTCGATGCTGAGGGGAATAGATAGGCGTTTCTGCGGCCGCAACCGAGACTCCAGGATGGTATGTTGCCTCCCTGGTGCAAGGGTCAAGGATGTCTCGGAGCAGGTGCAGGACATTCTGAAATGGGAGGGAGAACAGCCAGTTGTCGTGGTGCACATTGGTACCAACGACATAGGTAAAAAAAGGGATGAGGTCCTACGAAACGAATTTAAGGAGCTAGGAGCTAAATTAAAAAGTAGGACCTCAAAAGTAGTAATCTCGGGATTGCTACCAGTGCCACATGCTAGTCAGAGTAGGAATTGCAGGATAGCGCAGATGAATACGTGGCTTGAGCAGTGGTGCAGCAGGGAGGGATTCAAATTCCTGGGGCATTGGAACCGGTTCTGGGGGAGGTGGGACCAGTACAAACCGGACGATCTGCACCTGGCCAGGACTGGAACCAATGTCCTAGGGGGAGTGTTTGCTAGTGCTGTTGGGGAGGAGTTAAACTAATATTGCAGGGGGATGGGAACCTATGCAGGGAGACAGAGGGAGACAAAAATGAGGTAAAAGCAAAAGACAGAAAGGAGATGAGGAAAAGTGGAGGGCAGAGAAACCCAAGGCAAAGAACAAAAAGGGCCACTGTACAGCAAAATTCTAAAAGGACAAAGGGTGTTAAAAAAGCAAGCCTGAAGGCTTTGTGTCTTAATGCAAGGAGTATCCGCAATAAGGTGGATGAATTAAGTGTGCAAATAGATGTTAACAAATATGATGTGATTGGGATTACGTAGACGTGGCTCCAGGATGATCAAGGCTGGGAACTCAACATCCAGGGGTATTCAACATTCAGGAAGGATAGAATAAAAGAAAAAGCAGGTGGGGTAGCATTGCTGGTTAAGGAGGAGATTAATGCAATAGTTAGGAAAGACATTAGCTTGGATGATGTGGAATCTATATGGGTAGAGCTGCAGAACACTAAAGGGCAAAAAACGTTAGTGGGAGTTGTGTACAGACCTCCAAACAGTAGTAGTGATGTTGGGGAGGGCATCAAACAGGAAATTAGGAGTGCATGCAATAAAGGTGCAGCAGTTATAATGGGTGACTTTAATATGCACATAGATTGGGCTAGCCAAACTGGAAGCAATACGGTGGAGGAGGATTTCCTGGAGTGCATAAGGAATGGTTTTCTAGACCAATATGTCGAGGAACCAACTAGGGGGGAGGCCATCTTAGACTGGGTGTTGTGTAATGAGAGAGGAATAATTAACAATCTCATTGTGCGAGGCCTCTTGGGGAAGAGTGACCATAATATGGTGGAATTCTGCATTAGGATGGAGAATGAAACAGTTAATTCAGAGACCATGTTCCAGAACTTAAAGAAGGGTAACTTTGAAGGTATGAGGCGTGAATTGGCTAAGATAGATTGGCGAATGATACTTAAGGGGTTGACTGTGGATGGGCAATGGCAGACATTTAGAGACCGCATGGATGAATTACAACAATTGTACATTCCTGTCTGGCGTAAAAATAAAAAAGGGAAGGTGGCTCAACCGTGGCTATCAAGGGAAATCAGGGATAGTATTAAAGCCAAGGAAGTGGCATTAAAATTGGCCAGAAATAGCAGAGAACCTGGGGATTGGGAGAAATTTAGAACTCAGCAGAGGAGGAGAAAGGGTTTGATTAGGGCAGGGAAAATGGAGTACGAGAAGAAGCTTGCAGGGAACATTAAGGCGGATTGCAAAAGTTTCTATAGATATGTAAAGAGAAAAAGGTTAGTAAAGACAAACGTAGGTCCCCTGCAGTCAGAATCAGGGGAAGTCATAACGGGGAACAAAGAAATGGCAGACCAATTGAACAAGTACTTTGGTTCAGTATTCACTAAGGAGGACACAAACATCCTTCCGGATATAAAAGGGGTCAGAGGGTCTAGTAAGGAGGAGGAACTGAGGGAAATCTTTATTAGTCAGGAAATTGTGTTTGGGGAAATTGATGGGATTGAAGGCCGATAAATCCCCAGGGCCTGATGGACTGCATCCCAGAGTACTTAAGGAACTGGCCTTGGAAATAGCGGATGCATTGACAGTCATTTTCCAACATTCCATTGACTCTGGATCAGTTCCTATCGAGTGGAGGGTAGCCAATGTAACCCCACTTTTTAAAAAAGGAGGGAGAGAGAAAGCAGGGAATTATAGACCGGTCAGCCTGACCTCAGTAGTGGGTAAAATGATGGAATCAATTATTAAGGATGTCATAGCAGCGCATTTGGAAAATGGTGACATGATAGGACCAAGTCAGCATGGATTTGTGAAAGGGAGGTCATGCTTGACAAATCTTCTGGAATTTTTTGAGGATGTTTCCAGTAAAGTGGACAAAGGAGAACCAGTTGATGTGGTATATTTGGACTTTCAGAAGGCTTTCGACAAGGTCCCACACAGGAGATTAATGTGCAAAGTTAAAGCACATGGGATTGGGGGTAGTGTGCTGACATGGATTGAGAACTGGTTGTCAGACAGGAAGCAAAGAGTCGGAGTAAATGGGTACTTTTCAGAATGGCAGGCAGTGACTAGTGGGGTACCGCAAGGTTCTGTGCTGGGCCCCCAGCTGTTTACATTGTACATTAATGATTTAGACGAGGGGATTAAATGTAGTATCTCCAAATTTGCGGATGACACTAAGTTGGGTGGCAGTGTGAGCTGCGAGGAGGATGCTGTGAGGCTGCAGAGTGACTTGGATAGGTTAGGTGAGTGGGCAAATGCATGGCAGATGAAGTATAATGTGGATAAATGTGAGGTTATCCACTTTGGTGGTAAAACAGAGAGACAGACTATTATCTGAATGGTGACAGGTTAGGAAGGGGGAAGGTGCAGCGAGACCTGGGTGTCATGGTACATCAGTCATTGAAGGTTGGCATGCAGGTACAGCAGGCGGTTAAGAAAGCAAATGGCATGTTGGCCTTCATAACGAGGGGATTTGAGTACAGGGGCAGGGAGGTGTTGCTACAGTTGTATAGGGCCTTGGTGAGGCCACACCTGGAGTATTGTGTACAGTTTTGGTCTCCTAACTTGAGGAAGGACGTTCTTGCTATTGAGGGAGTGCTGCGAAGATTCACCAGACTGATTCCCGGGATGGTGGGACTGACCTATCAAGAAAGACTGGATCAACTGGGCTTGTATTCACTGGAGTTCAGAAGAGTGAGAAGGGACCTCATAGAAACGTTTAAAATTCTGACGGGTTTGGACAGGTTGGATGCAGGAAGAATGTTCCCAATGTTGGGGAGGTCCAGAACCAGGGGTCACAGTCTAAGGATAAGGGGTAAGCCATTTAGGACCGAGATGACGAGAAACTTCTTCACCCAGAGAGTGATGAACCTGTGGAATTCTCTACCACAGAAAGTAGTTGAGGCCAATTCACTAAATATATTCAAAAGGGAGTTAGATGAAGTCCTTACTACTCGGGGGATCAAGGGGTATGGCGAGAAAGCAGGAAGGGGGTACTGAAGTTTCATGTTCAGCCATGAACTCATTGAATGGCGGTACAGGCTAGAAGGGCTGAATGGCCTGCTCCTGCACCTATTTTCTATGTTTCTATGTTTTCTCCATAACTGGAAAAGAGTCCAGCAATTAGGCTTTGAGGGTTGCTTTTCGTTATCTCAAAATGCTCCAGTTTCAAAGTCGTTAAAATGTCTCTTCTCAGCTGCTAAAGCTTGCTGTTTTTACATTTTTCAAAAGTCCCTTTTACACCTTCGCAGATAGCTCGCCACTCGGCCAGGAGTTTGACCTGATCCCTGAAGGTATTTCTAGAATGTTTCCAAACCTTTTAGTTTTATATCTCCTTTTTTTCTTTAAGAGATCAGATTTAATTTAATAATTTTTTTTTTGAATCCACCTCAGTATTTTGCTGTGCCTTCTCTGAATATTTCAAAATCCCAATTCAAACTTTGTAATTTCAATCTTTTTTTAAAACTTTTTTTTTGAGCTAGAAGATTTTTTAAAAGGCATTCTTTATCTCATTCTGAGACTAAATTGATGTCTTTCAACCCAATGTAATCAATCATTGCATGTTTTCTTTCGACAAGTAATTGAGCGTGTCAAATAAATAATTATTTTTTTTAACCACCGGGACAATGTATTTTTTATCTTTTGCTTGACAAACCTATCCTTTGTACATTTCCTAGCTCCGTAACTTATCATCCGAATAAATCCACACCTGCGTTTCTAACTTAAAATGTCTTAAATCTTCCCACATACAGGACAACATTACAAAGGGTTAAAAAAAACTTTCGCTCTGTTTAGAAAAGTGGGTGGAGCTAAAATAAACAGACACTTGCATTCCTCTTCCAACCAGGCTTTCGGGAACATGAAAACATAAACAAATTAATTCCGCAGTCAAAAAATCACACAAGGACTCTCAACGACAGACATACACAAAAGTCTCTCTTCATTCAACAAAGCTTATTAATTTTTTTTTGGCCGGCTCTATTCTTGGATCCATACTTCACTTAAGATAATCACTATCAGGTTTTTTTATTTCTTACATATTGATTTACTTCCTCTGTTAGTTTTATGTGGGCTCGCGGATCCCACCCACTAACCATTTTCTCGATTAGTTTCTTTTGTTTTTCCGCCAGGTGGCGGGTAAGGGACCCTTCTGGTCCCCACTCGAGGTTACTTGCTTTCGTGGCCATTCCTGGGTAGGACTAGAACCGTTAGGAATCTACCCTCAGAGGTCCGCTTTCTACCTAGCGTAACTTGTAGTAGACCGTCTCCTGGCTACTGTCATGTCACAAGTTCTGCTGTTGCACAAACTTATACAATTCTTAAAACGCGTTTAAGCAATTCCCGCAGTGCTCTACGTATCCTTAACGACTACCTACCACCGCTCTGCCCGTTGGTCTGACCCTGTTCACAGGTTTGGATTCCGTTAGCCGCTGTACACCGCTTGGTTCTACCCCGGGGTATATTTCAAATCACACTACTGGGTCCGGAAGATGTCTTTCGGTATCACGATCCCACGGTCCAAGTGTGTTCCCGGCACCTACTTAGTTCCTGGCCGTCACATGGGACTAAAGTCCTCTTAATCCAGGCTCAGGCTAGGTGTTTGAGATATTGGATGTCTCCTCGTGTCGATCAACCAGCATCCACCTTCCGCACCCATTATAAAATTTTGTTTAAGTTATACTCACCCGGTTTCTCCAAGAGCGTCAGCGACCCTGAAATCCTGTTCGTGACGCCACTGTTAGTGTGAATGTTTTCTCAGAAGAATCACTCAACGCTGAGAGCCGGTTCCAATGCCAATGCGGCCTTTATTTTCGCATGCGGGGAGGAAGCCTCAGGACTGGATCCAGGCACTTCTCTCCGACGAACAAAGAAACTCATCGATATTTATATGTTTTACAATAGTTCTTTACAGCTACTCAGCCCACTTCGGCTGGACACAATCCAATCATAACGATTATAGATTACATATAGGTTTCTTTAACCCAATAGAATTCTCCTGATACCTCAGGGGCTGTATGTTCAGTTTTTGTCAGCTCGGGCTGATTAATGAACTCGTTATGTGAGGCAGGTTCCCCCCTTATCTCTGTTCCTCGGGGCTCGGCTGTGTGAAGTCACTGATTATACCAGTGTACTATAATGGTTTGTTATAATTATCTTGTATCCAAGGCATTCCTGGTAGTGGGCCTCACAGGGTCATTGCTCGGTCATTGCTCGGTCAGCCCCAGTTCATTACTTGACTAACTGAGTACACATCATGCTTGGGCAGCCATTTTATATGTGGCCACTTTAAACTTATATGAGTTTAGATATATTCAGCAGGTGCCTAATGCCTAGTGTTTTGATATATTCAGCAGGTGCCTAATGCCTACAACATTCAGCTTGATTGTCCCATAGCCTCTCAAAGGCTTCTTGATTCAATACTGACTGGCTCGCCCCCGTGTCCACTTCCATGAATACTAGAACTCCATATATCTTGACTTCCATCCTCAACGGGGAACACTCGGTGTGCAGGTCAACATGCTATATACCTTGTCGTGAGGCTGAGCTGCCTCTCTGCCTATCGTTTCATAATCTGCACTGGATTGATGGCCATCTGCAGACTCTTCATCGACACAGTGAATCATATTTCTCTTACATGTTTGCTGGAGGTGGACTTTTGTGCTGCAGCCTTTGCATACATACATGCACGCACTGGTGAGCCCTGTGACTCCTTCCACAATGCCAGGATGGAGCTACTCAATTAGCCCCCCTCGGCAGATTCTGAGTTAAGGGTCTCGGGGGCCTGTTCTCTCTTCCCTGAGAAGGTTCGCGTTCTACAGTCCAGTCTCTAAAAGGCACCACTCTGTGCACAGTACTTGCCGGATTTGAGTCATCTGCCTAGAGCCACAGGTTAAGGTCATGAATGCCTAGCTCACAGAGATGGCCTTCTGCAGTGTGACTGTGGTATCCGCCAACAGTAGCTCATGGCCGATTCCAAAATGACAAAAATGTCCCGCAGTGCTTTGGTGAGGTGGTGCCGCCAGCCTTCTGAGGTCTGCAGCGTATTTCGCGATTCCCTGGCCTTCGGGCTGTCGGTGGGTGTAGAACCAGTGTCTGGCTGTGAGGATGCTCTCCTTGGGCTTGAGTTGTTCATGAAAAAGTGTGGCGAGCTCCTCATACGTTTTAGTTGTTGTCTTCGTTGGTGCAAGCAAGTCCCTTACGAGGCCATAGTCGGTGGGCCCACAACTGGTTAGCAGGATCGCTCTGCGCTTGCCAGCCAGTGTGGTCGGGTTGTCTCCTGCCAGGTTGTTTGCTGTGATGAAAGGGCCGAGCCTCTCCACAAAGGCATCCCAATCATCACCATCGGCGAACTGCTATAACTTATCAAGGGTAGCCATTTTCACGTGAAAGTCAGTAATCTCATCGCCAATTGTTGTGTCCTTGGAGGCTCCGATAATGACTCCACAAGGCAATGTGTTGTACTTGAACTGTAGTGACCTTAGTCCTTGATTGATAACTCCAGAATGAGGATCACACCTGGTGGCCTGCCTTTTATACTAGGCCCGGCACACCTGTACAGGTAACCTACAAGTCTTCCACTGCTGTGCCCTCTGGTGGCATACCTTGGGATAGTACAAACAGTGGCCTTGTAGGATACATGACATTGTGAATCTCAGAGAGTTGTGAATCTGTGGAATTCACTGCCTCAGAGAGCTGTGGAAGCTGGGAAATTAAATAAATATAAGACAGAAATAGACACTTTCTTACATGATAAGGGGATAAGGGGTTATGGGGAGCGGGCAGGGAAGTGGAGCTGTGTCCATGATCAGATAAGCCATGATCTTATTGAATGGCGGAGCAGGCTCCTATTTCTTATGTTCTTATGCTCTTCCTCCACTTAGGGCAATCTTTGACCAGGGATCCCCAGGTGCCGGTGGGGATGTTGCGCTTTATCAAGGAGGCTTTGATGGTGGCTTTGAAATGTTTCCTTTGCCCACCTGGGGCTCGCTTGCCATGTAGGAGTTCTGAGTAGAGTGCTTGCTTTGGGATTCTCATGTCAGTCATGCGGACAATGTGGCCCACACAACGGAGCTGGTTGAGTGTAGTCAGCACTTTGATGCTGGGGATGTTGGCCTGGTCGAGAACACTGACGTTGGTGCATCTATCCTCCCAGGGGATTTGCAGGATCTTGTGGAATCAGCCCTCACAGAGGCAATGATTATACTCAGCACAACATAAAGAAAGTAAATACCTGAAGGCTCCCTTTTTATGCTGCCCAGATCCAAGTGCTGGTCTTGCCTACCTTGTCCTGGGTAACATAGAAACATAGAAACATAGAAATTTACAGCACAAATGAAGGCCATTTCGGCTCATCGTGTCCGCACCGGCCAACCAAGAGCCACACGGCCCTCGGTCAGCAGCCCTGAAGGTTACATATAAACCTATGAACAATGACGGAAAGGCAAAGAACATCCAGCCCAACCAGTCCACCTCACACAAATGCGACACCCTTATACTGAAACATTCGACACTCCACCTCAACTGGAGCCATGTGATCTCCTGGGAGAGGCAAAAACCAGATTAAAAACCCAGGCCAATTTAGGGAGAAAAAAATCTAGGACAATTCCTCTCCAACCCATCCAGTCAATCGACACTAGTCCAGGAGATCACCCTGGCCGTATTCTATTCCCTGCACTTACCATTATATTTGCTCCGTCCAACAAAAGATCATCCTGTCTAATCCCAATTACCAGCTCTAGGTCCGTAACCCTGCAGGTTACTGCACTTTAAGTGCCCATCCAACCATCTCTTAAAAGTGGTGATGGTTTCGGCAACCACCACTCTTCCAGTCAGTGAGTTCCAGATCCCCACAACCCTCTGCGTAAAGAAGCCCCCCCCCCATCAAGTCCCCTCTAAACCTTCCACCAACCACCTTAAAATTATGTCCCCTCGTAATAGCCCCCTCCACCAATGGAAATAGGCCCTTACTATCCACTATGTCCAGGCCCCTCAATATTTTGTACATCTCAATGAGGTCTCCTCTCAACCTCCTCTGTTCCAATGAGAACAAATCCAGCCTATCCAATCTGTCCTCATTACAAAGATTCTCCATTTCAGGCAGCATCCTAGTAAATCTACTCTGCACCCTCTCTAGAGCAATCACGTCCTTCCTATAATAAGCGACCAGAACTGCACACAGTACTCCAGCTGTGGCCTAACCAAAGTACTATATAATTTAAGCATAACCTCCCTGCTCTTATATTCTATGCCTCGGTCAATAAAGGCAAGCATTCCGTATGCCTTCTTAACCACCTTATCCACCTGGCCTGCTACTTTCAGGGATCTGTGGACAAGCACTCCAATGTCCCTTTGTTCATCTACACTATTAAGTGACCTACCGCCTAATGTGTATACCCTTTCCTTATTAGCCCTCCCAAAGTGCATCACCTCACACTTCTCTGAATTAAATTCCATTTGCCACAGCTCTGTCCACCTGACCAGTAGATTGATATCCTCCTGCAGCCCATGACTTTCCTCTTCACAGCCAATTTTAGTATTGTCTGCAAACTTCTTAATCATACTCTCTATATTCAAATCTAAATTGTTGATAGGTACCACAAAAAGCAAGGGACCCACTACTGAGCCCTGCGGAACCCCACTGCAAACATCCTTCCAGTCACAAAAACATCCATTGCCCTTTGCTTCCTACCTCCAAGCCAATTTTGGATCTAACTTGCCACTTTGCCCTGTATCCCATGGGCTTTAACCATCATGACCAGTCTACCATGTGGGATCTTATCAAAAGTCCAGATATACTACATTGTACGCACTATCCGCATCAACCCTCTTGGTTACCTCCTCAAAAAATTCAATCAGGTTAGTCAAACATGATCTTCCCTTAACAAATCCGTGTTGACTGTCCCTAATTAATCCTTGCCTTTTCAAATACAGATTTATCCTGTCTTTCAGGATCTTTTTCAAGCATTTTTCCATCACTGAGGTTAGGCTGACAGGGCTGTAATTACTCGGCCTATCCCTTTCTCCCTTCTTAAACAAGGGTACTACATTAGTAGTCCTCCAATCCTCTGGCACCATGCCCAGATCCAAAGAGGACTGGAAAATGATGGTCAAGGCCTCTGCTATTTCCTCTTTTACTTCGCTCAACAGCCTGGGACGCATTTCATCCGGGCCTGGGGACTTATCTACTTTCAAAACTGCTAAACCCCTAAAAACTTTCTCTCTCACTATATTTATTTCATCCAGAATTTCACACTCCTCCTCGATAGCAGTATCTGCATTGGCCCTTTCCTTTGTGAAAACAGATGCAAAGTATTCGTTAAGAACCTTACCAACATCTTCCGCCTCCACACAAAGATTACCCTCATGCTCTCTAATAGGCCCTACCCTTTCTTTAGTTACCACAAGGCAACCTTACCTTAGTGACCAAAACTAAGGGCTCCTTTTGACTGCAGTAACTGTTAACTCTTCCAACCCACATATTTAAGCCTGAATTCAAATAGCTGCAACCAAATGCTCTAATCTGTTGGATCAGTGGTCCCTCAGCGAGGCACTGCTTGTTTGTGTCACAGAACTTCTCCTGCACAGTCTCAACCTTCCCCGCTCCCCACAGCAGTTGCCAGGGGAGTAGTGCTCTTATCTCGTTTAGCTTTTATGACTTTGGGCTAGATTTTCCACTTTTCTTGCATGCATAACACCGACTTAACATCCATTTGAATGCTGAAATGACGTATAACACCCAGGTATCGGCCATTTAGCCACAAAATGGAAACTGATGCCCATTTTTCAACATATTGCCGAGCGTTATTTTCCCCATGTGTGTAAAGCCGGTAAAAAATAATATCGGCGTCCACTTTTTTTGGGCGGAATCATCAGAATGTGCGAAATCAACACCCATAATATTGCCCAGCGTTACTTTCCGCACGTAATTAATGCCGAGATTCAGTAATACCGACCGCCCACTTTATTTTGTTGTTAAAGATCACATTTGCCGAAACTAATGCCCAGGAGATCGCCCACTGTCACTTTCACCACCTCGCTCACATTTCGCGCACAATACTGCTCTCCCAAAAAAACTCCGGGAAAAAGTGGAACTAACCAGAACTACTCACAGCGTTATGGACACCATGTTCTACATCACATGTCCGTTCATTTAAAAGGCTGCTCTGCTTCAACCTCGGGGGAGTTCGGATGTACTCTGGAGATCTTTGGAGGTGATGTGAACATCTGAACAAACATCTTTATCATACTATGGACGATTGGAATTTAATAGGTGTCTTCTTCGGGACATTCATTCTTTGTGACCAATCGGTGGAAAACAGAAATATTGCAATGGGGCCTATCCTTTCTCACCCTCTCTTGATGACCAATTACATGCTGCAGACTTGAGATGGCTGAAGGTAAGCTCCACAGCATTATGTGGCCAATGTAAGACGTGCCAGACTGATGAGGAGGACCAGACGTTATACCCCCCGCAAGTACAGGGACAGCAGTCTTACCTCAACTTGCCCGACACCACCTGCCTTCGAAGACTGCGCTTCCACAAAGAGGTTATCACTGAGATATGCCAGCTGATAAGGGGAGATCTGCAGCCTGCCAGCACTATCAGTACTGCATTGTCCGTCGAGGTCAAAGTCACCGCGGCACTGTCATTCTACGTGTCGGGTTCTTTTCAGGCCTCAGCTGGTGACATTTGCGGTCTGTCTCAGTGTGCCACACATTGCTGCATTAGATAGGTCACTGAAGCCCTGTACGAACACAGGATGGATGTTATCAGCTTCCCTATGACCAGGGAAGCTCAGACTGAGAGGGCTTTAGGATTCTACCGTATTGCTAACTTCCCCAAGGTGCAGGGAGCAATAGACTGTCGGCGCATCGCGACACTGGCACCGTTTTCAGGATGCAGAAGTTTTCAGGAACCGCAAGGAATTCCACTCCTTGAATGTGCAACTCGCTGTCGACCACCAGCAAATTATTATGGCAGTGAATGCTCAATTTCTGGGCAGCACTTATGATGCTCACATCCTGCGTGAGAGCAAATGTATCTGACTTGTTTAACAATCAGCCACAAGGTCAATGCTGGATGCTTGGTGACAAAGGATATGGCCTCACCACCTGGCTGATGACCCCGCTGCGTGACACCCAAACCAAAGCCGAGAGGCAATACAATGAGAGCCACTGAGCCACTCGCAATATCGTGGAGAAAACCATTGGAGTGCTTAAGCAGCGCTTTAGATGCCTGGACCACTCAGGAGGCGAGCTCCAAAACCACCCTGAGTGGGTAGCTCAAATCATGGTCGTATGCTCCATGCTGCACATCTTGGCTATCAGGAGGGGACAAGAATTGCCAGAAGACTCTGACAGTCCACCTCACCAGAGAGGGGAAGAGGAGGGCGAGGAGGCGGACACTGACAGTGACCCAGACAATCAGATTGATGTTGAAGCCATGCCCCCACCCCCCTGTAGATCACATGAAAGGGCCCATGGTGGCATGATAGCTGCAAAAGCCTTACGTCAGGAGCTCATCAATGATCGCTTTGCCTGAAAGAACGTTGGTGTTATTTCCAAGGCTGACACACTGCTGGGTGTGCAGGTCATACATCAATGGTGGGCATCACCTTGGTGACAGTTAAAGTTTGTTGATTGAAGTTAAGTGTAATTATATCCTTTGATGTTAAGGAATCACCAGCGCGTAACGGTGCAGCTATCTGAGCCAATGCGTAACAAGGTTTTGTTACATAAAAAACAATTAAACCGAACATTTGTCTGAAATCATAAGTATTTCTGTAAAAACCAACTCTTCCCCCACCCCTCACCTTTACCCTTGCCTCTTCCCCTCCTGACTCCAAGCCGCCTAGCCGAGGAGCTCCTCAGGCGATGCTTCATTGGGTGGGTGGGGGGCACCGGGGAAGCAACTTACCATTTGGGCCTGGCTCAGGGCTGCAGAAGGGCCTGTCTATTCCCCTGACTATAGAATCTCCCACCACAATCGCTCTTCTAATCCTGTGCCCCACCTGCCTCTCACCCGGGGTGGCCTCCTGCTCCCTGGTGCCCCACTGTTACTCAGGAAGATCATCCTCTGAGTCACTGTCTCTATCCACCTTACACTCCCCAATACCAGGTATCTATTGGACAGTTCCAGTATTCAGGGGCTCCCTTCACCTGTGACTGTGGTGCCCCTCCTAGATCGTCACTCACTTCCTTCTTTCTACTCAGCCTCTGTCCTATCCCCTCTTCCCGTGTGAGCTGCCGGTTCTTGCTCGAGTTCTTGAACATTTGTCAGGACAGAAATTGTATTTGAAGTAGTTTGTGAACCTACTTGATTCCATTCTCATTCTCATTGGATATATTCAAGAGGGAGTTAGATATGGCCCTTACAGCTAAGGGGATCAAGGGATATGGAGGGAAAGCAGGAAAGGGGTACTGAGGGAATGATCAGCCATGATCTTATTGAATGGTGGTGCAGGCTCGAAGGGCCGAATGGCCTACTCCTGCACCTATTTTCTATGTTTCTATGTTTCTATGACGGCCGAACCACTGCTTGGATGGATACGGGAGAGGATGGTCCCGAGGTGAGAACATGCTCTAAGCCAGAAGCAAGATGTTGCTCCTGGCTCTCATGTGTCATTGGCAATGGGGGTGTGGCACCTTGGGGTGCATTGCCGCGCTCCGGGACCACTGGGAGCCCTCTGCCAGCAGTGTTCCTGGCTACCAACTCCAGCGCCTCCTCCATTCCTTCCATGTTATATATTATTTGTTGGACAAAAACTTGGTGCCAACTATGTACTTGGTGCTTAGTGGGCTTTTTGCTGCTGGTGAATCTCTCTCGTGCCTCCCACAACAGCCAAGCAAGCACACACCACAGCCACACACGCTTTCAGTCCCTCTCAGCTCCCTCTCTCTCTGTCTCCTCTTCTGCACATGTCATAATGACCCTTGACCTCCTGAATCGCAGGAATCGAGCGTTGCCATGCCGTTGCTAAGGACTTTACGGCGGAAGGTCAGAGAGTTTTAAAGCTAACGCCCATTTCATATCACTCACTGTAATGCCAAATTTGAAAAATGGAGACTCGGGGCTTTGAGAATGGGCGACAAGCTGATGATCTGAAAACCCATTTTTACCGCCCATTTTTGGGCAATCTGCACAAAAGTATAAAATATAGCCCGTTGTTTTTACAGGGTTTTTATAGCAGCCATCTTCTCAGTTTCCCAATTTTATAATGATAGCAGCCATCTTACAATTGTCCGCAATGAGATATTAATTTTCAACGCTGGACGAGGATGATAAAGATCAGTGGTGCAATTATAGACTGATACAAAAGCAGGAATAGTTTTTGGCTCCAGTGAAAGGAGAAGAGTGAGATTTTGGCCTTGCTTCAGTTGCCTAACAGACGTTCACTTCTGGGCAAATGCTCCTTTCCATCACATGCATCGAATATTGAATGGAATTAAAAAAAAACTGGTTGATACACATTTGTTCTGTATAAGACGTCTTGCCAGCTCTTACCTCCTATTCTCGTGTCCCAATGCATGGAGATACGATAGTCCTTGCCATCATCGCCAGATCATAGCTGGCAAAGTCGCAAGTTCAAATCCTGGCACTTTACTGTTACTCCTCAGGACCAGCTCCCCAGATCCGATTGATGAGATCTTGGACAGGGATGAAAAATGGTTTGGTATGGGTTCTCCATCAGCATCAATGCAGGTCAGTGAAGGACTGGCACATATGTTGCTCATCATGACACCCGTGGACTCCTCGCTGATTCGGACAAGGTGAATGTAGTAGGCTCCAACTAAAGAGTGAAAGGAAATCATTTTTCCTTTTTCGATCTTCTCACTTATTTTCTGAATGTATTTCCATATTGACGTTCCCAACATTATGGACGGATTTCATGGACTGGGAGTGCTCAGTTTCCTTATATGCAACCCTACACACATGGAGAGTGCCTGGCTGGAAAATCGTTATATTTCTACGGGCAAGGCCACTCGTGGATACACTTGCCTAATGGCCACTATTCAAATGTGTACCCAACGCACTCACCCTTACACACTCACCCTCACACACTCACCCTCACACACTCACCCTCACACACTCACACTCACACACTCACGCTCACACTCACACGCTCACACATACACGCTCACACTCACACACTCGCACTCACACGCTCACCCTCTCACACTCACATACTCGCACTCACACACTCACACGCAAATACTCACATGCTCACACTCACACGCCCACACTCACACACTCACACGCTCACACTCACACACTCACACTCACACACTCACACTCACACTCACACACTCACCCTCACACACACACACTCACACTCACGCTCACATACTCACACTCACATGCTTACACTCACACACTCTCACCCTCACACACTCACACTCACACACTCACAAGCTCACCCTCACACACTCACACGCTCACACTCACATGCTCACCCTCACACTCACACACACACACGCTCACACTCACACACACACTCACACTCACACACTCACACACTTACACTCACACAGTCACATGCTCACCCTCAAACACTCACACTCACAGACTCACACTCACACGCTTACACTCACACACTCACATGTTCACCCTCACACACTCACACTCACACACTCACACTCACACTCAAACACTCATACTCACACGCTTACACTCACACACTCGCACTTTCACCCTCACAAACTCATTCTTACATGCTTACACTCACAAACTCACACGCTCACACTCACACTCACAGGCTAACACTCACAAACTAACACTCACTCACACACTCACACTCACACGCTTACACACGCTTACACTCACACACTCACACACCAAACGCTCACCTTCACACACTCGCACTCACACTCACACCCACACACTCACACTCACATGCTTACACTTACACACTCACACGTTCACTCTCACACACTCATTCTCACATTCTTACACTCACACACCCACACATTCAACCTCACACACTCACATCAGATGCACACACTCATACGCACATGCTTACACTCACACATTCACACGTTCACCCTCACACACTCACACATTCACACTCACACACGCACAGGCTTACACCCAAAAACTCACACTCACAAACTCACACACTCACACTCACACGCTCACACTCACACACTCATATTCACACACTCACACTCATCCACTCACACTCGCACGCACACTCATATGCTCACACTCACACGCTTACACTCACACACGCACACGTTCACCCTCACAAACTCACACTCATACACTCACACTCTCACATGCTCACACTCACACGCTCACACTCACACTCACATGCTCACGCTCACATTCACATACTCACCCGCTCACCCTCAAACACTCACACTCACACACTTACACTCACACACTCAATCGCGCACCCTCACACTTACACACTCACTCTCACACGCTCACCCTCACATACTCACACTCAAACGCTCACCCTCACACACGCGCTCTCACACGCTCACATTCACATGCTCACACACTCACACTCACATGCTCACACGCACACACTCACACTCACACTCACGCACTCACACGCACACACTCAAATGCTCACCCTCACACACGCTCACACTCACACGCTCACACACTCACACTCACATGCTCACACTCACACACTTACACTCACCCACACACACTCACTTGCACACACTCACACTCACACGCACACACTCACATGGTCACACTCACACGCTTACACTCACACACTCACCCTCACACTCACACGCTCACTCTCACACACTCGCCCTTACACGCTCAAACTCACACACTCACACTCAAACGAACACCCTCACACCCTCACACACTCACCCTCACACACTCACCCTCACACGCTCACACTAACATGCTCACACTTACATGCTCACTCTCACATGCTCACGCTCACACTCTCACACTCACACTCACACACTCACATGCTCACCCTTACATGCTAACCCTCACACGCACCCTTACACACACCCTCACACCCTCACACACTCACATGCTCACACTCACATGCTCACCCTCACACACTCACACTCACACGCTCACACTCACACGCTCAGCCTCACACCCTCACACACTCACACTCACACACTCACAGGCTCACCCTCACACACTCACCCTCACACGCTCACACTCACACACTCACACTCACATGCTCACACTCAAATGCTCACGCTCACACTCACACACTCACCCTCACACAATCACACTCGTATGCTCACACTCACATACTCACATACTCACCCTTACACGGTCACCCAAACACGCGCCCGTACACACACCCTCACACCCTCACACACTCACACTCACACGCTCGCACGCTCACACTCACACACTCACCCTCACACCCTCACACTCACACACTCACACTCACACACTCACACGCTCACCCTCACACACTCAGACTCACACGCTCATTCATCCACGCTCACATCCACACACACTCACATTCACACGCTTACACTCACAGACTCACACGCTCACCCTCGCACACTCACACTCACATGCTCACACTCACGCACACACTCATATACTCACACCCACACACTCGCACTCACCCACTCACACTCACACGCACACACTCACATGCTCACCTCACACACTTACACACTCACACTCACACGCTTACACTCACACACACACATTCTCACCCTCACACTCACACGCTCACTCTCACACACTCACCTTCACACGCTCACACTCACATACTCACACTCAAATGCAGACCTTCACACACTCACCCTCACACGCTCACATTCGCATGCTCACACATTCACACTCACATGATCACGCTCACACTCACATACTCACACGCTCACCCTCACACACTCACACTCACATGCTCACATGCTCACACTCACACACTCACCCTCACACACTCACACTCACCCTCACACACTCACACACTCACACACTCACACACTCACACTCACACTCACACACTCACATGCTCACCCTCACACACTCACACGCTCATATGCTCCCCTCACACTCACACACTCACATTCACATGCTTACACTCACAGACTCACACGCTCACCATCACACACTCACACTCACATACTCACACTCACATACTCACGCTCACCCTCACACACTCACACTCACACACATACTCACACATTCACACTCACACACGCACCCTCACACACTCACACTTACGCACACACTCACACACTCACACTCACACACTCACACTCACACTCACCCACTCACACCCGCACGCACACTCACATGTTCACACTCACACTTTCACCCTCACAAACTCACACGCACACACTCACACTCTCACATGCTCACACTCACACACTTACACTCACACACTCACCCTCACACTGACACGCTCACTATCACACACCCGCCCTTACACACTCAAACTCACACACTCGCACTCAAACGCATATCCTCACAACCTCACACCCTCACCCTCACATGCTCACACTCACACGCTCACACTCACATGCTCACACTCACATGCTCACATGCTCATACTCACACTCTCACACTCACACTCACACTCACACACTCACACGTTCACCCTTACACGCTCACCCTCACACGCACCCTTACACACACCCTCACACACACGTTCACACTCACACGCTCACCCTCACACACTCACACTCACATGCTCACACGCTCACACTCACAGGTTCAGCCTCACACCCTCACACACTTACACTCACACACTCACAGGCTCACCCTCACACTCACACACTCACCCTCACATGCTCACCCTTACACGGTCACCCTCACACGTGCCCTTACACACACCCTCACACACTCACCCTCACACGCTCACACTCACATGCTCACACTCACATGCTCACACTTACATGCTCACTCTCACATGCTCACACGCTCACACTCACAGGCTCAGCCTCACACCCTCACACACTTACACTCACACACTCACAGGCTCACCCTCACACTCACACACTCACCCTCACATGCTCACCCTTACACGGTCACCCTCACACGCGCCCTTACACGCACCCTCACACACTCACCCTCACACGCTCACACTCACATGCTCACACTCACATGCTCACACTTACATGCTCACTCTCACATGCTCATGCTCACACTCTCACACTCACACATTCACACGCTCACCCTTACGTGCTCACACTCACACGCACCCTTACACACACCCTCACACCCTCACACTCACACGCTCACACAATCACACGCTCACACTCACACGCTCACCCTCACACACTCACACTCACACGCTCACACTCACATGCTCAGCCTCAAACCCTCACACACTCACACTCACACACTCACAGGCTCACCCTCACACACTCATCCTCACATGCTCACACTCACCCTCACACAATCACACTCGCATGCTCACACTCACACGCTCACCCTCACACACTCACCCTCACACACTCACACTCACCCTCACACAATCACACTCACATGCTCACACTCACATACTCACATACTCACCCTTACACGGTCACCCTAACACGCGCCCTTACACACACCCTCACACACTCACACTCACACGCTCGCACGCTCACACACACACTCACCCTCACACCCTCACACTCACACACTCACACTCACACACTCACACGCTCACCCTCACACACTCAGACTCACGCTCATTCATCCACGCTCACATCCACACACACTTACATTCACACGCTTACACTCACAGACTCACACGCTCACCCTCGCACACTCACACTCGCATGCTCACACTCACATACTCACGCTCACATGCTCACACTCACGCACACACTCATATACTCACATCCACACACTCACACTCACCCACTCACACTCACACACTCACATGCTCACCCTCACACACTTACAGTCACACACTCACACTCACACGCTTACACTCACACACGCACATTCTCACCCTCACACTCACACGCTCACTCTCACACACTCACCTTCACACGCTCACACTCACATACTCTCACTCAAATGCAGACCTTCACACACTCACACTTACATGCTCACACTCACACACTCACCCTCACACACTCACACTCACCCTCACACACTCACACACTCACACTCACACACTCACATGCTCACCCTCACACACTCACACTCACACGCTCATACGCTCCCCTCACATCCTCACACTCACACACTCACATTCACATGCTTACACTCACATACTCACGCTCATCCTCACACACTCACACTCACACACACACACTCACACATTCACACTCACACACGCACCCTCACACACTCACACGCTCACACTTACGCACACACTCACACACTCAGACTCACACACTCACACTCACCCACTCACACCCGCACGCACACTCACATGCTCACACTCAAACTTTCACCCTCACAAACTCACACGCACACACTCACACTCTCACATGCTCACACTCACATACTTACACTCACACACTCACCCTCACACTGACACGCTCACTCTCACACACCCGCCCTTACACACTCAAACTCACACACTCACACTCAAACGCATATCCTCACAACCTCACACCGTCACCCTCACATGATCACACTCACACACTCACACTCACACGCTCACACTCACATGCTCACATGCTCATGCTCACACTCTCACACTCACACTTACACACTCACACGTTCACCCTTACACGCTCACCCTCACACACCCCCTTACACACACCCTCACACACACACACTCACACTCACACTCACACGTTCACACTCACACGCTCACCCTCACACACTCACACTCACATGCTCACATGCTCACACTCACAGGCTCAGCCTCACACCCTCACACACTCACACACTCACAGGCTCACCCTCACACTCACACACTCACCCTCACATGCTCACACTCAAACACTCACACTCAAACGCTCACCCTCACAAACTCTCCGTCACACGCTCACACTCACACGCTAACACTCACTCGCTCACACTCACATGCTCACGCTCACACTCACACACTCACCCTCACACACTCACACTCGCATGCTCACACTCACACGCTCACCCTTACACGATCACCCTCACACGCGCCCTTACACACACCCGAACACACTCACACATTCGCCCTTACACGCTCAAACTCACACACTCCCACTCAAACACACATCCTCACACCCTCACACTCACACGGTCACACTGACACGCTCACACTCACATGCTCACACTCACATGCTCACGCTCACACTATCACACTCACACTCACACACTCACACGCTTATCCTTTCACGCTCACCCTCACACGCACCCTTTCACACACCCTCACACACTCACACTCACACTCACACACTCACACGCTCACACTCACACGCTCACCCTCACACACTCACACTCACAAGCTCACACTCACAGGCTCAGGCTCACAGCCTCACACACTTACACTCACACACTCACAGGCTCACCCTCACACTCACACACTCACCCTCACACGCTCACACTCAAACGCTCACCCTCACACACTCACCCCTCACACGCTCACACTCACACGCTCACACTCACACGCTCACACTCACATGCTCACGCTCACACTCACACACTCACCCTCACACACTCACACTCACATGCTCACACTCACACTCGCATGCTCACACTCACACACTCACCCTTGCACGATCACCCTCACATGCGCCCTTACGCTCACACTCACACGCTCACACTCACACGCTCACACTCACATGCTCACGCTCACACTCACACACTCACCCTCACACACTCACACTCGCATGCTCACACTCACACTCGCATGCTCACACTCACACACTCACGCTCACCCTTGCACGATCACCCTCACACGCGCCCTTACGCTCACACTCACACACTCACCCTCACACACTCACACTTGCATGCTCACACTCACACGCTCACCCTTGCACGATCACCCGCACACCCTCACACTCACACACTCACACTCTCACACTCACACTCAAACACTCACACGCTTACCCTCATACACTCACACGGTCATACATGCACGCTCACATCCTCACACACTCACATTCACAAGCTTACACTCACAGACTCACATGCTCACTCTCGCACACTCACACTCACATACCCACGCTCACACTCACAAGCTCACACTCACGCACATACTCATATACTCACACTCACACACTCACACTCACCCACTCACACTCACACGCACACACTCACATGCTCACACTCACAGGCTTACACTCACACACTCACACGCTCACCCTCACACACTCACACGCTCACCCTCACACACTCACACTCACACACTTACACTCACACACTCACAGGCTCACCCTCACACTCACACTCAAATGCTCACCCTCACACACTCATCCTCACACGCTCACACTCACACGCTCACACTCACATGCTCATGCTCACACTCACACACTCACCCTCAAGCACTCACACTCGCATGCTCACACTCACACACTCACACGCTCACCCTTACACGATCACCCTCACATGTGCCCTTACACACACCCTCACACACTCACACTCACACACTCACACGCTCACCCTCACACACTCAGACTCACATGCTCATACATGCACGCTCACATCCTCACACACTCACATTCACACGCTTACACTCACAGACTCACACGCTCACCCTCGCACACTCACACTCACATACACACGCTCGCATTCACAAGCTCACACTCACGCAGATACTCATATACTCACACCCACACACTCACACTCACCCACTCACACTCACACGCACACAGTCACATGCTCACACTCACACGCTTACACTCATACACTCACACGCTCACCCTCACACACTCACACACACGCTCACCCTCACACTCACATGCTCACTCTCACACACTCACCCTCACACGCTCACACTCACACACTCACACTCAAATGCTCACATTCACACACTCAACCTCACACGCTCACACTCGCACGCTCACACTCACACACTCACATTCACATGCTCATGCTCACACTCACACACTCACATGCTCACCCTCACACACGCACCCTCACACACGCCCTCACACACTCACACTCACACGCTCACACTCACACACACACTCTCACCCTCACACACTCACACGCTCACTCTCACACACTCACACTCACATGCTCACACTCACATACTCACGCTCACACTCACACACTCACCCTCACACACTTACCCTCACCCTCACACACTCACACTCACCCTCACACACGCTCATCCTCACACACTCACACTCACTCTCACACGCTCACACTCACACACTCACACGCTCACCCTCACACACTCACACTCACACGCTCATATGCTCACCCTCACGTTCTCACACTCATACGCTCACCCTCACACTCACACGCTCATACGCTCACCCTCACGTCATCACACACATGCGCTCACACTCACGCACACACTCATACACTCACACTCACACAGTCACACATTCACACACTCACACTCACATTCACCCACTCACACTCGCATGCACACTCACATGCTCACACTCACACGCTTACACTCACAAACTCACACATTCACCCTCACACACTCACACACTCACACGCTCACACGCTCACACTCACACGCTCACACTCGCATACTCAGACTCAAACGCGCACCCTCACACACTCACACGCTCACATGTTCACACTCACACTCACACACTCACACTCACACACTCACCCTCACACGCGCATGCTCACATGCTCACACTCACACACTCACCCTTACACGCTCATCCTCACACACTCACACCCACACACTCGCACCCACACACTTACACGCTCACCTTACACGCTCACACTCACACACAGCCTTACACACACCCCCACACACTCACACTCACACGCTCACATGCTCACACTCACACGCTCACCCTCACATCCTCACACTCACACGCTCATGCTCACACTCACACACTCACACGCTCACCCTCACACACTCGCCCTTACACACTCACATGCTCACACTCACACTCACACACTCACACTCACACTCACCCTCACACATGCACCCTCACACACTCACACTCACATGCTCACACTCACACACTCACACGCTCACTCTCACATGCTCACCCTCACATGCACTCTTACACACGCCCTTGCACACTCACACTCACACACTCACACGCTCAACTTCACACACTCACACTCACACGCTCACCCTCACACACTCACACACACACGCTCACACTCACCTGCTAATGCTCTCACACTTACACATTCCCACTCACACACTCACATGCTCAACCTCACACACTCACCCTCACAAGCTCACCCTCACACACGCACCCTCACACACTCACACTCACATGCTCACACGCACACACTCACACGCTCACCCTTACATGCTCACCCTCACATGCGCTCTTACACACACCCTCGCATGCTCACACTCACACGCTCACACTCACATGCTCAACCTCACACTCTCACACTCACACGCTCACCCTCACACCCTCACACCCTCACACGCACTCGCTCACACTCACCTGCTAATGCTCACACACTCACACACTCCCACTCACACACTCACAAGCTCACACTCACATGCTCACACTCACGCACACACTCACACTCTCACACTCACACACTCATGCTCACTCTCACCCACTCACACGCTCACACTCATGCGCTTACACTCACACACTCACACGCTTACCCTCACCCTAACACACTCACTCTCACACACTCACCCTCACACGCTTACACTCACACACTCACACTCAAACGCTCACCCTCACACACTCACCCTCACACGCTCACACTCACATGCTAACACTCACATGCTCACACTCACACACTCACCCTCACACACTAACCCTCACACTCACATGCTCAACACTCACACGCTCACCCTCACATGCTCACTCTTACAGCTCACACAGACACACTAACCCTCACATGCTAACATTCACACGTTCACACTCACACTCTCACCATCACACGCTCAAACTCACGCGCTCACCCTCACCCGCTCACGCTCACACTCTCACACTCACACTCACACGCTCAGACTCACGCTCAGACTCACGTTCACACGCTCATGCGAACATTCACTCACACTCAAATGTTCAGACTCACACTCATTCACACTCACATTCTCACACGCACACTCACTCACAATCACACTCACACTCGCATGCTCACTCACACTCACTCACTCTCTTAAATACACACTAATACTCACTCTCACACTAACACTCATTCCCGCACTCACACACTCACACTCACATGCTCATACTCACACTCACACTTTCACACGCACACTCACACGCTTACACTCACACACTCACATGCTCACCCTCACACTCACATGCTCACTCTCACAAACTCACCCTCACACGCTCATATTCACACGCTCACACTCACCCTCACAAGCTCACCCTCACATGCTCACACTCACACGCTCATACTCACACGCTCACACTCACCCTCACAAGCTCACCCTCATGCTCACACTCACACGCTCATACTCACACGCTCACACTCACTCTCACAAGCTCACCCTCACACACGCACACTCACACGCTCATACTCAAATGCTCACACTCACACACTCACTCACCCTCACCCGTTCATACTCATACACTCACATTCACGCTCACACGCTCCTACTCACACGCCCACACTCACGCTCACACTCACCCTCACACGCTCACCCTCACACACTCACCCTCACGTGCATACCCTCATGTGCTCACTCACACACTCACACTCACATCCATGCTCACACTCACATGCTCACACTCACACTGACACTCACGCTCACACCCACGCTCACACGTACACACTCACATTCACGTTCGCCCTCACACTCACACTCAAGCTCACACTCACACTCACTTTCATGTTCAGACACATGCTCACACTCATGCTCGCTCTCACACACTCACCCTCACATGCTCACACACACACTCACACACTCGCACGCTCAACCTTACACGCTCACACTCACATGCACCCTTACACACACTCTCACACACTCACACGCTCACATGCTCACACTCACATGCTCACACTCACACGCTCACACCCTCACATTCACATGCTCACACCCTCACACTCACACACTCACACGCACACGCTCACGCTCACCCTCACACACTCACACACTCACACATTCACACTCACCCTCTCGCACTCACACGCACCCACTCACATGCTCACACTCACATGCTTACACTCACACGCTCACACACTCACACACTCACACGCTTACACTCACACACTCACACGCTCACACTCACAATCACACGCTCACGCTCACCCTCACACACTCTCACACTCACACGCTCATACGCTCACCCTCACATCCTCACACTCACACACTCACATTCACAAGCTTACACTCACAGACTCACACGCTCACCCTCACACACTGACACTCACATGCTCACACTGACATACTCACGCTCACACACTCACCCTCACATGCTCACACTCACATTCACACACTCACACTCACACACTCACATTCACACGGACACACTCACATGCTCACACTCACACGCTTACACTCACACGCTTACATGCTCACCCTCACACACTCACACTCACACGCTTATATACTCACCCTTACACGCTCACCCTCACACGCACACTTACACACATCCTCACACACTCACAATCACACGCTCACACGCTCACACTCACACGCTCACCCTCACACACTCACCCTCACCCTCACACACTCACACACTCACACACTCACACTCACATACTCACACGCTCACACTCACACACTCACACTCACATGCTCATACGCTCACCCTCACATCCTCACACTCACACACTCACATTCACACACTTACACTCACAGACTCACATGCTCACCCTCACACTCTCACACTCGCACGCTCACACTCACATAGTCACGCTCACACTCACACGATCACACTCACGCACACACTCACACACTCACACTCACACTCACACACTCACACTCACACACTCACACTTGCATGCACACTCACAGGCTCTCACTCACATGCTTACACTCACACTCACACTCACACGCTTATACTCACACGCTCACACTCACCCTCACAAGCTCACCCTCACACGCTCACACTCACACGCTCATACTCACACGCTCACACTCACCCTCACAAGCTCACCCTCACACGCGCACACTCACACGCTCATACTCGCATGCTGACACTCACACACTCACACTCACCCGTTCATACTCATACACTCACATTCACGCTCACACGCTCCTACTCACATGCTCACACTCACGCTCACACTCATCCTCACACGCTCACCCTCACACGCTCACCCTCACGTGCACACCCTCATGTGCTCCCTTACACACTCACGCTCACATCCATGCTCACACTCACATGCTCACGCTCACACTGACACTCACGCTCACACCCACGCTCACACGTACACACTCACACTCACACTCACACTCACACTCACACTCACACTCACACCCGCACTCACATGCTCAGACTCATGCTGAAATTCACACTGACACTCGCGCGCGCATAAACCCACACTCACACTCATTCACACTCACACTCACTCACACTCACACTCAGATTTACACCGGCACTCATGCTCACACTCACGTTCATGCTCACGTTCATGTTCTCACTCACACTCACACTCAAGCTCACACTCACACTCACTTTCATGCTCGCTCTCACACACTCACCCTCACATGCTCACACTCACACACTCACACGCTCAACCTTACACGCTCACACTCATATGCACCCTTACACACACCCTCACATGCTCACACTCACACCCTCACACACTCACACGTGCACATTCACACTCACCCTCTCGCACTCACACGCACCCACTCACATGCTCACACTCACACGCGTACACTCACACACTCACACGCTCACCCTCACACACGCACACACTCACACGCAGAGACTCACACTCACACGCTTACACGCACACACTCACACGCTCACACTCACACTCACACGCTCACGCTCACCCTCACACACTCTCACACTCACACACTCATATGCTCACCCTCACATCCTCACACTCACACACTCACATTCACAAGCTTACACTCACAGACTCACACGCTCACCCTCACACACAGAGACTCACATGCTCACACTTACATACTCACGCTCACACTCACACACTCACGCTCATGCACACACTCACACTCACACATTCACACTCACCCACTCACATTCACACGCACACATTCACACGCTCACTCTCACAAACTCACCCTCACACGATCACACTCACACACTCACAGTCAAACACTCACCCTCACACGCTCACGCTCACACGCTCACCCTCACATGCTTACACTCACATGCTTACACTCACACGCTCACACGCTCACCCTCACACACTCACACTCACATGCTTACACACTCACACTGACACGCTCACCCTCACACGCACCCTTACACACACCCTCACACACTCACACTCACACGCTCACACGCTCACACTCACACGCTCACCCTCACACACTCACCCTCACCCTCACACACTCACACACTCACACACTCACACTCACACACTCACACGCTCACCCTCACACATTCACCCTTACACACTCACACCTACACGCTCACTCACTCACAATCACACTCACACTCGAATGCTCACTCACACTCACTCACTCTCTTACACTCACATGCTCATACTCACACTCACACTCACACACGCACACTCACAAGCTTACACTCACACACTCACATGCTCACCCTCACACTCACACGCTCACTCTCACAAACTCACCCTCACACGCTCACGCTCACACGCTCACCCTCACACATTCACACTCACACGCACCCACTCACATGCTCACACTCACGCTTACACTCACACACTCACACGCTCACCCTCACACACTCACACACTCACACTCACAGACTCACACTCACACACTTACACTCACACACTCACACGCTCACACTCACACTCACACTCACACTCACACGCTCACGCTCACCCTCACACACTCTTACACTCACACGCTATTACGCTCACCCTCGCATCCTCACACTCACACACTCACATTCACAAGCTTACACTCACAGACTCACACGCTCACCCTCACACACTGACACTCACATGCTCACACTGACATACTCACGCTCACACACTCACCCTCACATGCTCACACTCACACTCACACACACACACACACACACTCACATTCACACGGACACACTCACATGCTCACACTCACATGCTTACACTCACACGCTTACATGCTCACCCTCACACACTCACACTCACATGCTTACATACTCACCCTTACACGCTCACCCTCACACGCACACTTACACACATCCTCACACACTCACAATCACACGCTCACACGCTCACACTCACACGCTCACCCTCACACACTCACCCTTACCCACTCACACTCACACGCTCACTCACTCACAATCACACTCACACTCGCATGCTCACTCACACTCACTCACTCTCTTACACTCACACACTAATACTCACTCTCACACTCACACTCACACTCATTCCTGCACTCACACGCTCACACTCACATGCTCATACTCACACTCACACTCACACATGCACACTCACAAGCATACACTCACACACTCACATGCTCACCCTCACACTCACATGCTCACTCTCACAAACTCACCCTCACACGCTCACACTCACACACTCACAGTCAAACACTCACCCTCACACGCTCACGCTCACACGCTCACCCTCACACACTCACCCTCACACGCACACACTCACACGCTCACCCTCACACATTCACACTCACACGCTCACACTCACACGCTCACCCTTACACACTCACACTCACATGCTCACACTCGCCGCTCACACTCAATCTCACGCTCACAAGCTCACACTTGTGCTGACACGCTCAGACTCACGCTCAGACTCACGTTCACACGCTCACGCTAACATTTACTCACACTCAAATGTTCAGACTCACACTCATTCACACTCACATTCTCACACTCACACTCACTCATAATCACACTCACACTCGCATGATCACTTACACTCACTCACACTCTTACACTCACACACTAATACTCACTCTCACACTCATGCTCACACTCATTCCCGCACTCACACGCTCACCCTCACACACACACCCTCATGTGCACACCCTCATGTGCTCCCTCACACACTCACGCTCACATCCATGCTCACACTCACATGCTCACACTCACACTGACACTCACGCTCACACCCACGCTCACACGTACACACTCACACTCACACTCACACGTACACACTCACGCTCACACCCGCACTCACTGGCTCAGACTCATGCTGAAATTAACACTGACACTCTCGCGCGCACAAACCCACACTCACACTCATTCACACTCACACTCACTCACACTCACACTCAGATTTACACCGGCACTCACGCTCACACTCACGTTCATGCTCACGTTTAAGTTCGCACTCACATTCACACTCAAGCTCACACTCACACTCACTTTCATGTTCAGACACATGCCCACACTCATGCTCGCTCTCACACACTCACCCTCACATGCTCACACTCACACACTCACACGCTCAACCGTACACGCTCACACTCACATGCACTCTTACACACACCCTCACACACTCACACTCACACGCTCACATGCTCACACTCACACGCTCACTCCCTCACACTCACACGCTCACACTCACACACTCACATGCTCACACTCACAAGCTCATACCCTCACACTCACACACTCACACTCATACACTCACACTCATACACTCACACGCTCACCCTCACACACTCACACACGCACATGCTCACCCTCACACTCACATGCTCAGTCTTACACACTCACCCTCACACGCTCACACTCACACACTCACACTCAAATGCTCACATTCACACACTCAACCTCACACGCTCACGCTCGCACGCTCACACTCACACACTCACATTCACATGCTCACGCTCACACTCACACGCTCACCCTCACACACGCACACTCAGTCTCACACACTCACATTCACACGCTTACACTCACAGACTCACACGCTCACCCTCACACACTCACACTCACATGCTCACACTCACATACTCACGCTCACACTCACACGCTCACCCTCACACACTCACACTCACCCTCACACACTCACGATCACCCTCACACACTCACACTCACACACTCACACGCTCACCCTCACACACTCACACTCACACGCTCATATGCTCACATGCTCACACTCACACACTCACACTGACACGCTCACACTCGCATGCTCACGCTCATGCTCACATACTCACACGCTCTCCCTCACACACTCACACTCACACATCACACTCACATGCTCACACCCAAAAACTCACACCCTCACACTCACACACTCAGCCTTACACGCTCACACACAGCCTGACACACACCCCCACACACTCACACTCACACGCTCAACCTCACACACTCACACGCACATGCTCACACTCACCTGCTAATGCTCACACACTCACACACTCACACGCTCAACCTCACACACTCACCCTCACAAGCTCACCCTCACACGCGCACCCTCACACACTCACACTCACACTCACACACTCACACGCTCACCCTTACATGCTCACCCTCACAAGCGCTCTTACACACACCCTCGCACACTCACACTCACACGCTCACACTCACACGCTCAACCTCACACACTCACACTCACACACTCACCCTCACACCCTCACACGCTCACGCTCACACTCACCTACTAATGCTCACACACTCACACTCACACACTCACACGCTCACACTCACATGTTCACACTCACATACTCACACGCACACTCACACACTCACACTCACGCACACACTCACACACTCACTCTCACCCACTCACACTCACATGCGCACTCACATGCTCACACTCATGCGCTTACACTCACACACTCACACGCTCACCATCACCCTCACACACTCACTCTCACACACTCACCCTCGCACGCTCACATTCACACACTGACACTCAAACGCTCACCCTCACATACTCACCCTCATACGCTAACACTCACATCCTCACACTCACACACTCACCCTCACACACTAACCCTCACACTCACATGCTCAACACTCAGACGCTCACATTCACACTCTCACCATCACACGCTCAAACTCACACGCTCACCCTCACCCGCTCACGCTCACACTCTCACACTCACACTCACACGCTCAGACTCATGCTCAGACTCACGTTCACACGCTCATGCTAACATTCACTCACACTCAAATGTTCAGACTCAAACTCATTCACACTCACATTCGCACACGCACACTCACTCACAATCACACTCACACTCGCTTGCTCACTCACACTCACTCACTCTCTTACACTCACACACTAATACTCACTCTCACACTCACACTCACACTCATTCCCGCACTCACACGCTCAAACTCACATGCTCATACTTACACTCACACTCACACACGCACATTCACACGCTGACACTCACACACTCACATGCTCACCCTCACACTCACGCTCACTCTCACAAACTCACCCTCACACGCTCACACTCACACACTCACAGTCAAACACTCACCCTCACACGCTCACCCTCACACACTCACCCTCACACACTCACACTCACACACTCACCCTCACACGCTCACAGTCACATGCTCGGCCTCACACACTCACACTCACACACTCACACTCACACACTCACCCTCACACGCTCACAGTCACATGCTCACCCTCACACACTCACACTCACACATTCACACTCACACGCTCACACTCACACGCTCACCCTCACACACTCACACTCACACACTCACACTCACACACTCACCCTCACACGCTCACAGTCACATGCTCACCCTCACACACTCACACTCACACACTCACACTCACACGCTCACCCTCACAAGCTCATCCTCACATCTCACAATCACACACTCAGCCTCACATGCTCACACTCACACGTTCGCACTCACACGCTCACCATCACACACTCACACGCTCACCCTCACGCACTCACTCTCACCCTCACGCGCTCACCCTTATACACTCACACTCACATGCTCACACTCGCCACTCACACTCAATCTCACGCTCACAAGCTCACACTTGCGCTGACACGCTCAGACTCACGCTCAGACTCACGTTCACACGCTCACGCTAACATTTACTCACACTCAAACGTTCAGTCTCACACTCATTCACACTCACATTCTCACACTCACTCATAATCACACTCACACTCGCATGATCACTTACACTCACTCACACTCTTACACTCACACACTAATACTCACTCTCACACTAATGCTCACACTCATTCTCGCACTCACACGCTCACCCTCACACACTCACCCTCATGTGCACACCCTCAGGTGCTCCCTCACACACTCACGCTCACATCCATGCTCACACTCACATGCTCACACTCACACTGACACTCACGCTCACACCCACGCTCACACATACACACTCATACTCACACGTACACACTCACGCTCATACCCGCACTCACATGCTCAGACGCATGCTGAAATTCACACTGACACTCGCGCGCGCACAAACCCACGCTCACACTCATTCACACTCACACTCACTCACACTCACACTCAGATTTACACCGGCACTCACGCTCACACTCACGTTCATGCTCACGTTCATGATCGCACTCACACTCACACTTACTTTCATGTTCAGAGACATGCTCACACTTATGCTCGCTCTCACACACTCACCCTCACATGCTCACACTCACACACTCACACGCTCAACCTTACACGATCACACTCACATGCACCCTTACACACACCCTCACACACTCACACTCACACGCTCACATGCTCGCACTCACACGCTCACACCCTCACACTCACACGCTCACACTCACACACTCACATGCTCACACTCACACGCTGACACCCTCACACTCACACCCTCACACTCACACACTTACGCTCACCCTCACACACTCACACACTCACACTCACACATTCACACTCACCCTCGCGCACTCACACGCACCCACTCACATGCTCACACTCACACGCTTACAATCACACACTCACCCTCACACACTCACACTCACACGCTCACACTCACACACTCACACTCACACACTCACACGCTCACACTCACACTCACACGCTCACACTCACACACTAATACTCATTCTCACACTCATGCTCACACTCATTCCCGCACTCACACGCTCACTCTCACACGCTCACCCTCATGTGCACACCCGCATATGCTCCCTCATACACTCACGCTCACATCCATGCTCACACTCACATGCTCACACTCACACTGACACTCACGCTCACACCCACGCTCAAAGTCACACCTTGACACTCACACCCTCACACTCACACACTCACATGCACACACTCAAATGCTCACACTCACACGCTCACACCCTCACACTCACACACTCACACTCACACGCTCACGCTCACACACTCACACTCACACATTCACACTCACCCTCTCACACTTACATGCACCCACTCACATGCTCACACTCACACGCTTACACTCACGCACTCACACACTTACCTTCACACACTCACACACTCACACTCACACACTCACACTCACACATTCACACTCACAAACTCACACGCTCACACTCACACACTCACACACTCACACGCTCAACCTTACACGATCACATTCACATGCACCCTTACACACACCCTCACACACTCACACTTACACGCTCACATGCTTGCACTCACACGCTCACACCCTCACACTCACACACTCACACTCACACTCACACACTCACACACTCACATGCTCACACTCACACGCTCACACCCTCACACTCACACACTCACACTCACATGCTCACACTCACCCTCACACACTCACACATTCACACTCACTCTCTCGCACTCACACGCACCCACTCACATGCTCACACTCACACGCTTACACTCACACACTCACCCTCACGCACTCACGCTCACACTCACACACTCACACGCTCACACTCACACTCACACTCACACGCTCACACTCACACACTAATACTCATTCTCACACTCATGCTCACACTCATTCCCGCACTCACACGCTCACCCTCACATGCTCACCCTCATGTGCACACCCTTATGTGCTCCCTCACACACTCACGCTCACATCCATGCTCACACTCACATGCTCACACTCACACTGACACTCACACTCACACCCACGCTCACACCCTCACACTCACACCCTCACACTCACACGCTCACACACTCACACTCACACATTTACACTCACCCTCTCACACTCACATGCACACACTCACATGCTCACACTCACACGCTCACACCCTCACACTCACACACTCTCACTCACACGCTCACGCTCACACACTCACACTCACACATTCACACTCACCCTCTCGCACTCACATGCACCCACTCACATGCTCACACTCACACACTTACACTCACACACTCACACACTTACCCTCACACACTCACACACTCACACTCACACACTCACACTCACACACTCACTCACAAACTCACACGCTCACACTCACACACTCACACACTCACACGCTCAACCTTACACGATCACACTCACATGCACCCTTACACACACCCTCGCACACTCACACTCACACACTCACATGCTCGCACTCACATGCTCACACCCTCACACTCACACACTCACACTCACACACTCACACACTCACATGCTCACACTCACACGCTCACACCCTCACACTCACACACTCACACTCACACGCTCACGCTCACCCTCACACACTCACACATTCACACTCACACATTCACACTCACCCTCTCGCACTCACACGCACCCACTCACATACTCACACGCTTACACTCACACACTCACACACTCACACTCACACACTCACACTCACACTCACACACTCACACGCTCATACTCACACACTCACGCTCACCCTCACACACTCTCACACTCACACGCTCATACGCTCACCCTCACATCCTCACACTCACACACACAAGCTTACACTCACAGGCTCACACGATCACCCTCACACACTGACACTCACATGCTCACACTTACATACTCACGCTCACCCACTCACATTCACACGCACACACTCACATGCTCACACTCACACGCTTACACTCACACGCCCACACGCTCACCCTCACACACTCACAGTCACACGCTTACACACTAACCCTTACACGTTCAACCTCACACGCACCCTTACACACACCTTCACACACTCACACTCACACGCTCACACTCACACGTTCACCCTCACACACTCACCCTCACCCTCACACACTAACACACTCACACTCACACACGCACACGCTCACACTCACACACTCACACTCACATGCTCATACGCTCACCCTCACATCCTCACACGCACACACTCACATTCACACGCTTACACTCAAACACTCACACGCTCACACTCACACTCACCCTCACCCGCTCATACTCATACACTCACATTCATGCTCACACGCTCTTACTCACACGCTCACACTCACGCTCACACTCACCCTCACACGCTCACCCTCACATGCTCACCCTCATGTGCACACCCTCACGCTCACATCCATGCTCACACTCACATGCTCACACTCACACTGACACTCACGCTCACACCCACACTCACACGTACACACTCACACTCACACGTACACACTCACGCTCACAACCGCACTCACATGCTCAGACTCATGCTGAAATTCACACTGACACTCGCGCGCGCACAAACCCATACTCACACTCATTCACACTCACACTCACTCACACTCACACTCAGATTTACACCGGTACTCACGCTCACACTCACATTCATGCTCACGTTCACGTTCGCACTCACACTCACACTCAAGCTCACACTCACACTCACTTTCATGTTCAGACACATGCTCACACTCATGCTCGCTCTCACACACTCACCCTCACATGCTCACACTCACATACTCACACTCACACACTCACACGCTTACACTCAAACACTCACACGTTCACAATCACACTCACATGCTCACGCTCACACTCACACGCTCTCACACTCACATGCTCATACGCTCACCCTCACATCCTCACACTCACACACTCACATTCACAAGCTTACACTCACAGACTCAGACGCTCACCCTCAATCACTGACACTCACATGCTCACACTTACATACTCACGCTCACACTCACACAATCACACTCACGCACACACTCACACACTCACACACTCACACTCAAACACTCACCCTTGCACACTCACACTCACATGCTCACCCTCACACTGACATACTCACACTCACACACTCACGCTCACCCTCGCACACGCACCCTCACACACTCACACTCACATGCTCACACTCACACACTCACACGCTCACCCTTACATGCACCCTTACACACACCCTCACACACTCACACTCACACGCTCACATGCTCACACTCACACGCTCACCCTCACACGCTCACCCTTACAGCTCACACACATACTCACCCTCACATGCTAACACTCACACGTTCACACTCACACGCTCACCATCACACACTCACACTCACGCGCTCACCATCACGCGCTCACGCTCACACTCTCACACTCACACGCTCAGACTCATGCTCAGACTCATGCTAACATTCACTCACACTCAAATTTTCAGACTCACACTCATTCACACTCACATTCGCACACGCACACTCACTCACAATCACACTCACACTCGCATGCTCACTCACACTCACTCACTCTCTTACACTCACACACTAATACTCACTCTCACACTCACACTCTCACTCATTCCCGCAATCACACATGCACACTCACACGCTTACACTCACACACTCACATGCTCACCCTCACACTCACACGCTCACTCTCACAAACTCACCCTCACACGCTCACACTCACACACTCACACTCAAACACTCACCCTCACACACTCACCCTCACACACTCACACTCACACGCTCACACTCACACATTCACATTCACACGCTCACGCTCACACGCTCACCCTCACACACTCACCCTCACACGCACACACTCACACGCTCACCCTCTCACATTCACACTCACACGCTCACACTCACACACTCACACTCACACACTCACCCTCACATGTTCACAGTCACACGCTCACACTCACACTCACACACTCACACTCACACACTCACACTCACACGCTCACCCTCACAAGCTCACCCTCACATCTCACAATCACACACTCAGCCTCACATGCTCACACTCACACGTTCGCACTCACACGCTCACCATCACACACTCACACACTTACCCTCACGCGCTCACCCTCACACGCTCACCCTTATACACTCACACTCACATGCTCACACTCGCCGCTCACACTCAATCTCACGCTCACAAGCTCACACTTGCGCTGACACGCTCAGACTCACGCTCAGACTCACGTTCACACGCTCACGCTAACATTTACTCACACTCAAATGTTCAGACTCACACTCATTCACACTCACATTCTCACACTAATACTCACTCATAATCACACTCACACTCGCATGATCACTTACACTCACTCACACTCTTACACTCACACACTAATACTCATTCTCACACTCATGCTCACACTCATTCCCGCACTCACACGATCACACTCACATGCTCATACTCACATTCACACTCACTCTCACACTCACAATCAGCTACACACTCCCACCATGCTCTCGCTCACTCTCACATGCTCACACTCACAGGCTCACACTTACACTCACTCTCACGCTCTCACCCTCACAGGCCCACACTCACGCTCACACTCACGCTCAAACTCACACTCTCTCACACTCACTCTCACTCACACTCACACCCACGCTCAAACTCACAAGCTCACACTCACATTCACGCTCACACTCACATGCTCACATTCACACTCACTCACGCACATATTCACTTACACTCACATGCCCACACGCACATCCTCACGCTCAGGCTCATGCTCAGGCTCACGCTCACACTCACGCTCACATTCACGTTCAGACACATGCTCACATGCACGCTCACCCTCACACGCTCAGCCCCACATGCTTACCTTCACACGCTCACCTTCAACTGCTCACACTCACACTCACATGCTCACACTCACCCTCACCCGCTCATACTCACATGCTCACACTCACACTCACACGCTCATACTCACATGCTCACACTCACCCTCACAAGCTCACACTCACATGCTCATATTCACACGCACACACTCACACACTCACACTCACACGCCCACACTCACACTCACACACTCACACTCAAACGCACACTCACATGCTCACTCTCACACGCTTACACTCACACACTCACACGCTCAAAAGCTCACCCTCACACTCACACGCTCACACTCACACACTCACACTCAAACACTCACCCTCACACACTCACCCTCAGATGCTCACTCCCACATACTCACACTCACACATACACCCTCACACATGCACCCTCACATTCACACTCACACTCACTGGCTCACAGTCATGCTGATGCTCACGATCACACTTACACGCTCGCACTCATGCTCACACTCATGCTCACACTCACGCTCATGTTCGCACTCACTCACACTCTCGTTCCAACTCACACTCACGTTCACACTCACACTCACGCTCACACTCACACTCACACTCACATTCACATTCAGACACATGCTCACACTCACGCCCACCCTCACACGCTCACCCTCACACGCTCACCCTCACATGCTCATACTCACATGCTCACACTCACACTCGCGCTCACACTCATGCTCGCATGCTCACACCAGCACTCACGCTCACCTGCACACACTGAACACGCTCACCCTCACACGCTTACCCTCACACGTTCACCCTCACACGTTCACACTCACATGTTCACACTCACACTCACACTCTCACACTCACTCACACTCACACCAACAATAACACTCATGCAGACACTCATACTCACATTCACATTCACACTCATGCTCATGCTCACGCTGACGCTCATACTCACACTCACACTCACGTTGATACTCACTCACACGCTCACACTCATGTTCATGCTTATGCTCACACTCACACATGCTCACACCTATGTACACCCACACACTCATGCTCACGCTCACACTCGCACTCACACTCATACTAACACTCACCTTCACCCTCACACTCACACACACTTAAGCTCACTCTCACACTTACACTCACACTCACATTCACAGCTCATGCTCACCCGCACACTCCCACTCCACACTGAGGTTGAATCTAACACTTACGTTCACCTGCACACTCGCTCAGGCTCACACTCATATTCACACTCACAATGACATTCCCCCTTACACTCACACTTTCTGGCAGGATAACCCTATCCCAGGGCACTGACGAAAGTACAATTTTGCTGCAGTATTAAATTGCACAGCTTGCAAAGAGTAAATTTATTTCGGAGCAAAAATTTCCTTCTGCTCAAATGAAAAGGAAAGGTCACCATAAAGACAGCGAGTATCTTTATTGCCGTGTCCTTGGGTGATCTGATGTATCTGCAACATCTGGCACCGTACAATGATGTTCCTGTAGACCTTCAACAGTTAACATGACGCAGTACAACGTCAGCATACCAAGTAGAAGCAGACCTTTCTTAATGCCCGTCCTCAATTTCGTTATGCTAATATTCTGCTGCTTGTGATCCCCAATCACGCAAACAATGTCTAATTAGGTTTTTCCTTCCTATTTAGCCCAACATTGCAGCTTCAAAAAAGGTTCCTGGTCCCGTAAGACAAGATCGATATAAACAATCAGGAAGGAATAGGATCAGTGAAAGAAATAACCTGGAGAATTATTTCCACGAAACTTAATGTTGTTCATCAATAAAAGCCCTGCAGTTCCCACAATTTAATTTTGTTTTGTATTACCTGCTGGATAAATGTTTGCCACTTCTTCATCGGAAGTGATCCTATGAATACATGTTTGCTTTGAGCAACCTCGCGGCGACAGTGATGGATTCCAATCGACTAGCTCGCTTGTGTGCTGGATTCCTAAATCGTTGAGAGTTAGCTGGTCGTGGCTGGGGATGTCAGTCCTTGACCTGGGACAAACTTGATCGCACCTCCGACAACAAATCGAAATGTAATGTTAAATCTAGTTCACCGGCCCGTGTGCCTCCTGTTCACCATTCACGGTCGCCATCGAGACGCTGAGGTCTTGCACTACTGAGGAAGCTTGATGCAGAGCAACGTCCCAGTGACACAAAGGAAGATTTACCATTATATAGCACTGTGATATCTTTTACACCCGACACAAACACACGCACTACAAGATGGCACCTGAACAGAACTGTGATCACATGATCTTGGCGCATGACCTTTTCTTTCGAATTACATCAGTACTTGTTATTACACCAGTAGTCCACTAGGTGGAGCTCTATTACAGGCACCCCGTCACCTCGCTCCGAAACATGTCAAAGTGCTTCACGTTATGTGACTGTTGTGTACACGGCAGTCATTTCACAAACACGCAAGCACAAAAAAAGAGAAAGAGTTGGATTTACATAGTGCCTTTCATGATCATCGCACGTCTCAAAGTGCTTTACAGCCAATTAAGTACTTCTGGAGTGTTGCAACGTGGCAGCCAATTTGTGCACAGCAAGCACCCACACACAGCAATGAGATAATGACCAGATAATCAGATTGTTTTTTAAATTATGTTGATTGAGGGATAAATAATGGCCAGGACAAATGAGATAATTGACCAGCTAATCTGTTCCTGATGAGATGTTAAGCTAAGGCCCTGTCCACTCAACCAGATGGACGTACAAGATCCTGTAGCATAGCTTTCAACAAGGGCAGTATCCCGGCTAATATTCATTCTCAACCAAGACAAATTCAATGCTCATTGTCTCAGTTTTGTTGGTGCGCTGCATTTGCCTATCAAACACCTGTGAGCACACATCAGCAAAGTAACTCATCGGTTGCAGAGGGCTTTCGGATGTCCTGAGGATGTGAAAGATGCTATACAAGTGCAAATCAATCTGTCTTTCAGATTGTGTAAACACTTTAAATGCGCATCTGCTCAGCTCATTGATAGTAATTTCGAAGCATCTACTTTCTTTTGCATTGTATAATTTATACTGAATTCTGTAGACTGCTAAATGAGGAGTGTTGAAGCAGAAGAATGGGACAATTTTCCATTCTTGGTGTGGGCCGGGGCTCAGTGTGGTTGCACTCTCGCTTGTGAGTCAGAAGGTTGTGGGCTCACAGATCCACACCGGACACTGGAGCACAAAATCTAGGCTGATGCTCCAGTGCAGTGCTGAGGGAGTGCTGCATTGTCAAAGGTGCCGTCTTTCAAATGAGGCGTTAAATCAGGTGAATATGAAATATCCCTCGGCACTATTTCAAAGAAGAGCAGGGAAGTTATCCCCGATGTCCTGGCCAATATTTATCCCTCAATTGTTTGCATGCCTGACACAAGACTTCCAAAGCAAGCGCTCTTCTCGGAACTGCTACACGGCAAGCGAGCCCTAGGTGGGACACCCTCAAAGCCTCCCTGATAAAGTGCAACATCCCCACCGACACCTGGGAATCCCTGGCCCAAGACCGCCCTAAGTGGAGGAAGAGTATCTGGGAGGGTGCTGAGCACCTCGAGTCTCATCGCCGAGAGCAGGCAGAAAACAAGCGCAGGCAGCGGAAGGAACGTGCAAGTAACCAGGCACGCACACAAAGAATTGCTGGAATTCTTTGAGGATGTAAGGAACATGGAGGATAAAGGGGAACCAGTGGATGTGGTGTATTTGGACTTCCAGAAGGCATTTGACAAGGTGCCACATAAAAGATTACTGCACAAGATAAAGGTTCACGGGTCTGGGGGAAATATATTAGCATGAATAGAGGATTGGCTAACTGACAGAAAGCAGAGAGTCAGGATAAATGGTTCATTCTTGTTTGGCAACCAGTAACTAGTGGGGTCCCACAGGGTTTAGTGCTGGGACCCCAAGTATTTACAATCTATATTAACGACTTGGAAGAAGGGACTGAGTGTAACGTAGCCAAGTTTGCTGACGTTACAAAGATGGGAGGAAAAGCAATGTGTGAGGAGGACACAGAAAATCTCCAAAAGGACATAGACAGGCTAATGAGTGGGCAAAAATTTGGCAGATGGAGTATAATGTTGGAAAGTGTGAGGTCATGCACTTTAGCAGAAAAAAATCAAAGAGCAAGTTATTATTTAAATGGAGAAAGATTGCAAAGTGCTGCAGTACAGCAGGACCTGGGGGTACTTGTGCATAAAAAACAAAAGGATAGTATGCAGGTACAGCAAGTGATCAGGATGGCCAATGGAATCTTGGCCTTTATTGCAAAGAGAATGGAGTATAAAAGCAGGGAAGTCTTGCTAAAGCTATACAGTGTATTGGTGAGGCCACACCTGGAATACTGCTTTCAGTTGTGGTTTTCATATTTACTAAAGGATATACTTGCTGTGGAGGCAGATCAGAGAAGGTTCACTCGGTTGATTCCAGAGATGAGGGGGTTGACTTATGAGGAAAGGTTGACTAGGTTGGTCCTCTACTCATTGGAATTTAGAAGAATGAGAGGTGATCTTATCGAAATGTATAAGATTATGAGGCTTGACAAGGTGGATGCAGAGAGGATGTCTCCACTGATGGGGGAGACTAGAACTAGAGGGCATGATCTGAGAATGAGGGGCCACCCATTTACATAGAAATATAGAAACATAGAAAATAGGTGTAGGTGTAGGCCATTCGGCCCTTCAAGCCTGCACCACCATTCAGTAAGATCATGCCTGATCATTCCCTCGGTAGCCCTGTCCTGCTTTCTCTCCATACCCCTTGATCTCTTTAGCTGTAAGGGCCATATCCAACTCCCTCTTGAATATATCCAATACACTGGCCTCAACAGCTCTCTGTGGCAGGGAATTCCACAAGTTAACAACTCTCTGAGTGAAGAAGTTTCTCCTCATCTCAGTCCTAAATGGTTTACCCCTTATCTCCTGGTTCTGGACTTCCCCAACATCGGGAACATTCTTCCTGCATCTAACCTGTCCAGTCCCGTCAGAATTTTATATGTTTCTCTGAGCTCCCCTCTCATCCTTCTAAACTCCAGTAAATACAGGCCCAGTTAATTCAGTCTCTCCTAATATGTCAGTCCTGCCATCACGGGAATCAATCTGGTGAACTTTCGCTCTACTCCCTCAATAGCAAGAATGTCCTTCCTCAGATTAGGAGACCAAAACTGAACACAATATTCCAGGTGAGTAATCACCAAGGCCCTGTACAACTGAAGTACGACCTCTCTGCCCCTGTGCTCAAATCCCCTCGCTATGAAGGCCAACATACCATTTGCCTTCTTCACCGCCTGCTGTACCTGCATGCCAACTTTCAATGACTGATGTACCATGACACCCAGGTCTCGTTGCACCTCCCCTTTTCCTAATCTGCCACCATTCAGATAATATTCAGCCTTGTGTTTTTGCCCCTAAAGTGGATAAACTCACATTTATCCACATTATACTGCATTTGCCATACATTTGCCCACTCACCTAACCTGTCCAAGTCACCCTGAAGCCTCTTAGCGTCCTCCTCACAGCTCACACCGCCACACAGTTTAGTGTTGTCTGCAAACTTGGAGATATTATACTCAATTTCTTCATCTATATCATTGATGTATATTGTAAAAAGCTGGGGTCCCAGCACTGAGCCCTGCGGCACTCCACTAGTCACTGCCTGCCATTCTGAAAAGGACGCGTTTATCCCGACTCTCTGCTTCCTGTCTGCCAACCAGTTCTCTATCCACGTCAGTGTATTACCCCCAATATCATGTGCTTTGATTTTGCACACCAATCTCTTGTGTGGGACCTTGTCAAAAGCCTTTTGAAAGTCCAAATACACGACATCCACTGGTTCTCCTTTGTCCACTCTACCAGTTACATCCTCAAAAAATTCCAGAAGATTTGTCAAGCATGATTTCCTTTTCATAACTCGATGCTGACTTGGACCGATCCTGTCACTGCTTTCCAAATGTGCTGCTATTTCATCTTTAATAATTGATTCCAACATTTTCTCCACTGCTGATGTCAGACTAACCGGTCTATAATTACCCATTTTCTCTCTCCCTCCTTTTTTAAAAAGTGGTGTTACATTAATAACCCTCCAGTCCATAGGAACTGATCCAGAGTTGATAGATCACCCACCTTGTTGGAAAATGATCACCCATGCATCCACTATTTCTAGGGCCACTTCCTTAAGTACTCTGGGATGCGTACTATCAGGCCCCAGGGATTTATCAGTCTTCAATCCCATCAATTTCCCGAACACAATTTCCTGCCTAATAAGGATTTCCTTCAGTTCCTCCTTCTTACTAGATCCTTGGTCCCCTAGTTTTCCGGAAGGTTATTTGTGTCTTCCTTCGTGAAGACAGAACCAAAGTATTTGTTCAACTGGTCTGCCATTTCTTTGTTCCCCATTATAAATTCACCTGAATCTGACTGCAAGGGACCCATGTTTGTCTTCACTAATCTTTTTCTCTTCACATATCTAAAGAAGCTTTTGCAGTCAGTTTTTATATTCCCAGCAAGCTTCCTCTCATACTCTATTTTCTCCCTCCTAATTAAACCCTTTGACCTCCTCTGCTGAGTTATAAAATTCTCCCAGTCCTCAGGCCAATGTACATGTCTCTTCCTTGGATTTAACACTATCCTTAATTTCCCTTGTTAGCCATGGTTGAGCCACCTTTGCTGTTTTATTTTTACTCCAGACAGGGATGTACAATTGTTGAAGTTTATCCATGTGATCTATAAATGTTTGCCATTGCCTATCCACCGTCAACCGATTAAGTATCACTCGCTAGTCTATTCTAGCCAATTCACATCTCATACCATCAAAGTTACCTTTCCTTAAGTTCAGGACCCTAGTCTCTGAATTAACTGTGTCACTCTCCCTCTTATTAAAGATTTCTACCATATTATCGTCGCTCTTCTCCAAGGGGCCTCGCACAACAAGATTGCTAATTAGTCCTTTCTCATTACACATCACCCAGTCTAGGATGGCCAGCCCTCTAGTCAGTTCCTCAACATTTTGGTCCAGAAAACCATCCCGAATACACTCCAGGATATCCTCCTCCACCGTATTGCTACCAGTTTGGTTAGCCCAATCTATATGTAGATTAAAATCGCCCCTGATAACTGCCGTACCTTTATTGCACGCATCCCTAATTTCTTGTTTGATGCTGTCCCCAACCTCACTACCATTGTTTGATGGTCTGTACACAACTCCCACTAGCGTTTTCTGCTCTTTGGTATTCTGTAGCTCCACCCATACTGATTCCACATCATCCAGGCTAATGTCCTTCTTTACTATTGTGTTAATTTTCTCTTTAACAAGCAACGCCACCCCACTTCCTTTTCCTTTCTGTCTATTCTTCCTGAATCTTGAATACCCCTGGATGTTGAGTTCCCAGCCTGGGTCACCCTGGAACCATGTATCTGTGATGCCAATCACATCATATCTGCGCAGTTAATTCGTTCACCTTATTATGAATACTCCTCACATTGAGGCACAGAGCCTTCAGGCTTGTCTTTTTAACAAACTTTGCCCCTTTAGTATTTTCCTGTAATGTGGCCCTTTTTGCTTTTTGCCTTAGGTTTCTCTGCCCTCCACTTTTACTTTTCTTCTTTCTATCTTTTGCTTCTGCCCCCATCCTACTTCCCTCTGTCTCCCTGCAGAGGTTCCCATCCCCCTGCCATATTTGTTTAACCCCTCCCCAACAGCACTAGCAAGCACTCCCCCTAGGACATTAGTTCTGGTCCTGCCCAGGTGCAGACCGTCCGGTGGCACTGGTAGCAATCCTGAGATTACTACTTTTGAGGTCCTAGTTTTTAATTTAGCTCCTAGCTCCCTAAATTCGTCTTGCAGGACCTGATCCCGTTTTTTACCTACATCGTTGGCTGTTCACCCTACCTCTTCAAAATGTCCTGCAGCCGCTGCGAGACAGCTTTGACCCTTGCACCACGGAGGCAATATACCATCCTGGAGTCTCGATTGCGGCCGGAGAAACGTCTATCTCTTGTCCTTACAGTAAAATCCCCTACCACTTTAGCTCTCCCACTCTTTTTCCTGCCCTCCTGTGCAGCAGAGCCACCTACGGTGCCATGAACTTGGCTGCTGCTGCCCTCCCCTGATGAGTCATCCTCCCCAACAGTACACAAAGCGGTGTCTCTGTTTTGCAGGGGGATGACTGCAGGGGACCCCTGCACTACCTTCCTTCCACTGTACTTCCTGTTGGTCACCCATCCCCTATCTGGCTGTGTACCCTTTACCTGCGGTGTGGCCAACTCACCAAATGTGCTATTCATGACATCGTCAGCATCGTGGATGCTCCAGAGTGAATCCACCCGCAGCTCCAGTGCTGCAATGCGGTCTGTCAGATGCTGCAGCTGGATACACTTCCCGCACATGTAGTCGTCAGGGACACTGGAAGCATCCCTGAGTTCCCCCATAGCACAGGAGGAGCATGACACATGTCCGAGCTCTCCTGCCATGACTTAACCCTCAGATTAATTTAATTTGGCAACAACAATGCTAAAGGTTACCTACTGATAAAGAAAAAGAAAAATTACTCACCAATCACCAGCCAATCACTTACCACCTTGGCTGTGACGTCACTCTTCGATTTCTTTCTACTTCTTTTTTGCTTTCTGAGCCTGCTGCAGCTGCACCGGCTGGCCTTCCGACTACCCGCTGACCTCCTCGATGCTCCTGTTGGGCCTTTTATAGGCCTCTCGAACTGTCGCTCTGCCTCCCGACTCCCCGCTTGCCTCCTCGACGCTCCTGTTGGGCCTTTTGGAGGCCTCACGAAATGTAGCTCCACCTCCCGACTCCCCGCTGAGATGAGGAGAAATTTCTTCTCTCAGATGTTGGTAAATCTGTGGAATTCACTGCCTCAGAGAGCTGTGGAGGCTGGGACATTGAATAAATTTAAGACAGAAATAGACAGTTTCTTAAACGATAAGGGGTTATGGGGAGCAGGCAGGGAGGTGGAGCTGAGTCTATGATCCGATCAGCCTTGATCGTATTAAATGGCGGAACAGGCTCGAGGGGTCGTATGGCCTACTCCTGTTCCTATTTCTTATGTTCTTATGTTCTTATAACCAGACTTCCCACCCATCCTTTCCTTCAACCTCTGTCTGTCCCACCTGTGACGGAGACTATAATTCTCATGTTGGACTGTTCAGTCACCTGAGAACTCACTTTTAGAGTGGAAGCAAGTCTTCCTCGCTTTCGAGGGACTGCCTATGATGGTGATGCCTCAACCAACATCACTGAACCAGATTATCTGGTCATTATCACATTGCTGTTTGTGGGAACTTGCTTCTGCACAAATTGACTGCTGCGTTTCCTACATTACAGCAGTGACTACACTTCAAAAGTACTTCATTGGTTGTAAAGCAATTTGGGATGTCCTGAGGCCATCAAATATGTGATATAAATGTAAGTCTTCTTTTTATTTTTTGCCCTCATTAAGCACTCCCAGCATTCTCTGCTCTGCCTTAACATTGGAACCAGAGATCGGTTGGTCACTAAGAGAGTGATTACAATTTCCTTAAAACACCAGAGGAAATGAAAACACTTTTCGGAACATAGGAATTGCAAGACAGACAAAGACCGAGGTCTAGCTCGCTCGTCTTCTACCATCCTGGTAATTGAGTTGTTGACCAATCACGGCAACCAATCTCTGTCAATGAGTCTACAACAAAGCCAGACATGGGGTGAGCAAAGCCCCCAGTGGGGGAGAGCTTGGTGAACCACAGGTCCAAAGTCACCTGTTCCCCCCGAGCTCGTTACACTCACCACACGTCATGTCTCAAGTTACTCATATGACGTGCTCCAAAATATTATTTCCTGAAAGAAATCTGTGCAACGTAAATTTGAATACATTAATACCAACTGCTTCCACCATCTCCCAAAAGACCTTACCAAGGTTACTTTGACAGTCCCTCTCTCCCCTGTAACCTTGGCGTGGGAACACCATCGCCTCCAAGTTCTCCGCTAAGTCACACACTATCCTGGCTTGGACACATATCGCTGTTTCTTCATCACTGCTGGAGAAATATCCTGGCATTCCCCACCCAACATCATTGTGGGAGCACCAACAGCAAGAGGACTTGCAGGTTAAGGACAACTGGCAGTAACTTCAACTTTGGCAGCTTATCTATATTCATGATTTAGATGAGGGGGTTTAGTGTAATGCACCCAAGTTTGCTGACAATACAAAGCTAGGTGGGAAAATAAGTTGTGAGGATGATACAAAGAGGCTGCAGAGGAATATAGATAGGTTAAGTGAATAGGCAAGATCATGGCAGATGGAATATAATGTGGAGAAATGTGAAGTTATCCACTTTGGTCGGAAAAATAGAAAAACAGTATTTTTTAAATGGTGAGAGATTTGGAAATGTTGGTATTGAGAGGGACCTGGGTGTCCTTGTACACAAATCACAGAAAGTTAACATGTAGGTAAAGCAGGCAATTATGAAAGCAAATGTTGGCCGTTATTACAACAATATTGGAGCATAAGAGTAAATATATCTTACTGCAATTATATAGGGCCCTGGTGAGACTGGAGCATTGAGTGCAGTTTTGTTCTCCTTAACTAAGGAAGGATATACTTGGCTTAGAGAGAGTGCAACTGATTCCTGGGATGGGAGGATTGTCCTATGGGAAGAGATTGAGTAGAATGGGCCTATATTCCTTAGAGTTTAGAAGAATGAGAGTTTGTCTCCTTGAAACATATAAAATTCTTAAGGGGCTCGACAGGGTAGATGTTGGGGAGTCTAGAACATGGGGTTACAGTCAGGGTCGGCCATTTAGGACTGAGAAGAGGAGACATTTCTTCACTCAGAGGGTGGTGAATCTTTGGAATTCTCTACCCCAGAGGACTGTGGAGGCTCGGTTGATGACTATATTCAAGACACAGATTGATAGTTTTTTGCATACTGGGATCAAGGGATATGGAAAGAGGAGTTGAGGTCGAAGATCAACGATAATCTTATTGAATGGTGGAGCAGGCTCAAAGGGTCCAATGGCCTACTCCTGCTCCTATTTCTTATGTTCTTATATTCCAAGAACAAATAATAAAGAAAGAGAAATCGCATTCATTCATTTTGACTTCCTAAATTGAGCAAGGACTTTTTGGACAGCACACTCTGAGCTTAAATAGTATTCACAAAACACAAGCAAATAGTTCATTAGATTGTTAATTCTGAATAAAATTGTCCTGTGTTAATAGAGGCCTGTTCTGTCTTCACAGTGGGTCACATTTCTATTGACTGCTAGATTATACTTGCCCAGAAACAGGAACAATGCACAATTTGCCGTTATTTTGAATCATTATCCTTCATCTTGCCTGCTGCTATTATACCTTTCAATCAGCTTTGGTATTTTTCAGAAAACAACTTGATAAGTATCAGATGCTATTTAGAATGCAGTTAGAAAGTAACATAGCCTAGATACAGGAGTAGGCCGTTCAGCCCATCGAGCCTCTTCTGCCTTTCAATTAGTTGGTGGCTGGTCTGTAACTCAACTCCATTTACACGCCTTTGCTCCGTAACCTTTGATACCCTTGTAACAAATGCAACCCAGACACCTTATGGGTGGTGATTTTTGACTGAAGTGATGAAACCAGAAATTAAGACAATCATCATCATCATAGGCAGTCCCTCAGAGTCGAGGAAGATTTTCTTCCACTCTAAAAGTGAGTTCTCAGGTGACTGTACAGTCCAATGCGGGAATTACAGTCTCTGTCACAGGTGGAACAGACAGTGGCTGAAGGAAAGGATGGGTGGGGAGTCTGTTTTGCCGCACGCTCCTTCCGCTGCCTGCGCCTGGTTTCTGCATGCTCTCGGCGATGAGACCCGAGGTGCTCAGCGCCCTCCCGGATGCTCTTCCTCCACTTAGAGCAGTCTTGGGCCAGGGATTCCCAGGTGTCGATGGGGATGTTGCACTTTATCAAGGAGGCTTTGAGGGTGTCCTTGAAATGTTTCCTCTGGGGCTCGCTTGCCGTGTAGGAGTTCCGAGTAGAGCGCTTGCTTTGGGAGTCTCGTGTCGGGCATATGGATGATGTGGCCCTCCCAACGGAGCTGGTCGAGTGTGGTCAGTGCTTCGATGCTGGGGATGTTGGCCTGATAGAGTACACTGACGTTGGTGCCTCTATCCTCCCAGTGGATTTGCAGGATCAGCGCTTTGAGGTGTCTAATGTATATGGTTCATGTCTCTGAACAATATAGGAGGAATGCTTGAGCGATAGTTATAAGAATTGAATGATACACCGTTCCCTTCTTGAGTTCAGTTGCAACCTAACCGGTATTCTCCTCACCTCTCTAGCTTTACCGCTGATGTCTTACTATCACCAGTACTTATACTGGTCTTTTAATTGGTAGAAATGTGAAGTTGTTTTTCCAATATAACAAGGCTGTGAAGACAAGGTTATTTGCTTATTGCCAGCTATATAGGTTTAGGCTTGAGGGAGACAAAAAGAAAAAAAACTTGGCCTTGCATTTATATAGAAACATAGAAACATAGAAAATAGGTGCAGGAGTAGGCCATTCGGCCCTTCGAGCCTGCACCACCATTCAATACGATCATGGCTGATCATGCAACCTCAGTACCCCATTCCTGCGCTCTCTCCATACCCCTTGATCCCTTTAGCCATAAGGGCCACATCCAACTCCCTTTTGAATATATCTAACGAACTGGCCTCAACAACTTTCTGCGGCAGAGAATTCCACAGGTTCACAATTCTCTGAGTGAAGAAGTTTCTCCTCATCTCGGTCCGAAATGGCTTACCCCTTATCCTTAGGCTGTGACCCCTGTTTCTGGACTTCCCCAACATCGGGAACATTCTTCCTGCATCTAACCTGTCCAATCCCGTCAGAATTGTATATGTTTCTATGAAATCCCCTCTCATTCTTCTAAATTCCATTGAATATAAGCCTAGTCGATCCAGTCTTTCTTCATATGTCAGTCCTGCCATTCCGGGAATCTGTCTGGTGAACCTTCGCTGCACTCCCTCAATAGCAAGAATGTCCTTCCTCAGATTAGGAGACCAAAACTGTACACAATATCCAATCTCACCAACGCCCTGTACAACTGCAGTAAGACCTCCCTGCTCCTATACTCAAATCCTCCCGCTATGAAGGCCAACAGGCCATTTGTCTTCTTCATCGCCTGCTGTACCTGCATGCCAACTTTCAATGACTGATGTACCACAGCACCTATCTCAACCACTGCACGTCACAAAGTGCTTTACAGCCAATGAAGAACTTTTGAAGTGTAGTCACCGTTGTGTTATAGGAAACCTGGCAGCCATTTTATGCACATCAAGCTCCCACAAACAGCAATGTGATAATGACCAGATAATATGTTTTGGTAGTGTCGGTTGAGGGATAAATATTGGCCAGAACACCGGGAAGAACTCCCCTGCACTTCTTCAAAAATGCTGTGGGATCTTTTCCATCCACCTGAGAAGGCCTCGGTTTAACATCTCGTCTGAAGGACGGCACCTCCGACAGTGCAGCACTCCCTGGCGTGGGACTTGAACCCACAACCTTTCTGACTCAGATGCGAGTGGGCAACCAATTCAACCACAGCTGACATGAGTGGTTTAATTTAACAGGCTACCTTCTGTAAGAGACAGGACATTGTCCAGAGCTACAGTGACTAAGATAAGGCTTGTTGAGATAAGCTACTGATCTCAGCAAAGCATTCTTACTAAATTCTTTGAAAGACTAGGTGAAAGAAATTGGCCCCTGCCTGAAATAGAGCGCTCCCACTCCATTTCGATGGTTTTTACTGTAGCTGTGATTCAGGTCGCTTCTTGCGTGACATTCGACTCTTTGCTTTTTTCTGTTTCGATCCGGAAGTCGGTCTTAATGGGGGTGGTGACAAAACCCGAGGGGCAAAGATGCTGCGGTGACAGCAACTGAGGGGCTTAAGTTGGGTGCGGAGCGGAGTCACCACCGCGGCGATGATGTCATCACGGCGCTGCCTCAGCACGGCTCTCCCCTTCACTTAAAGGCGAGAGCCTTCGCGATTGTTAAACTTCAGCCCACTAGGCCACCAGGGAAGGTTTCGGCTGGGCCAGCGGCCTGGCACCCAAGAGGGGGTGCCAGGCTGCCTCTTGACAGTCCGGCCGAACCCGGGGGCATAATCGTTGGCTCGACCTGGCAGTCGGCCGATAAAAAAAAATATGGCGGCAGCGGCAGCGGCAGTGGCCCCTCCCCTTTAAGGGAAGCCGCAGCAACGCTGCAGAAGGCCACAGCCTCACTGGACTACCGGATGAAAGCTTGTTTTGGCACCGCCGGGCAGGCCAAAGATTTTCAATGTGGGGAATGTCGCCATCGGGGGGTTAGATCGGCCGTGCGCACACTGATGACGCGCTTAACATCGATCAGCAGCAGCGGAACGATGGGGCGGGGGGGGAAATCGGGGCACCGTTGGGAAAATGCGGGAGAGCAATTGGCCTATCAGCGGCCATTCCACAAAATGTCGGCGGCCACTACACTCCGCAGCGTGGCCGCCGATTTAAGGTGGTAACAGGCCTTAAGGAGAGGGGCAATTTCGGCCCCGAGGACGAAAGTAGCTACACCCATCATCATCATAGGCAGTCCCTCGAACGAGGATGACTTGCTTCCACAAGTTCACAGATGTTTCGATGAAGGACCCGATGTTCCAGTCCTGAACTCCAGTTGAGGGGGTGGAAGATGCCCTGTGCGTGGATTGTTTTAACGTGTGGTGGCCGTTGCACACCAGCCACCACACGGGCTCGACAGAGCTCGGTCTTGGTCCAGTGGCAAGGATTAACCAAGATGACTGGAGACCTGCTCTGCTGCGCGGACCTAGCGCGTGCACATATCGTACAGTGTGGGCTGGCCCTTGCTGCCCCTGGGCCCTCGGCTCTTCTGGGCCCCGTACCCTCATCTGTCCCACGATCTCTCACCGTTCCTCCGCCACAAACATTCACCGCATCTCGCCACAAGCACTCGCCACTCGTCCGCCCCGACTTTCTAACTCCTCTGTACCTGGGCCCCGCCGACGTTCCTGCCCACGCTCCAAAACGCCGACCGGGGTTTTGATGGTGTCACCGAGCCGCCCATCTCAAAATCATCGCACACTTGGAGATTGAAGTGGTACGTCGCTCCAGCTCTTTTATAGCCCGACCTCCGGAGCCACAATGTGCTACACTAGCACAGGTTATTAACTGTTTCATTGCCAGGCAGCGTAATTAAGATTATATGTCCACCACATCTTCATGGGCTCTTGTTTGAATCTTCCTTGACCTCTCCATTCTTGTACACTTACCTAACCAAAAGCTATCGATCGCAGGCTTGAACATTCCCATAGTCCCAGCATCCATGGCCTTTGGGGAAGAGTGTTTCAGATTTTCACTACCCTGTGTGTAAAAAACTACTTCCTGATCTCAATCCTAAATAGATTAGTTCTAATTTTCTATCTTCGCTCTGGACTCTACCACTGGAGGGAATCAGTTCTCTGTATCCGACAAAGATCTCAGACAATCAATAGTTGAAATGGGCTTACCAAGAACTGTAGTTTGAAGAGCGAAGTCGAAGACAGAGTGAGAAGCAGGAAGGGTTGGTAATGGGAATGGATGCGATCAATTAGACATGTGAACATATCTTGTGATCATCTATCTAACTCTTTCCCTATTTAGAAATTTGTGTTAAAGAATACATTCGCAAATACCTTGTTGTCAAATCTCTAAACAGCTATTTTTTGTTTGAAAAAACATTCCGGATGCCTCGCTCGAACATTAGTGGATCAGTGGGAGTCCTGACAAAATGGCGACAACACTTTTCTCTGGGGAATTTCACTGAAGTTAAAAATGAAAGGGAGCCTTGCACTTCTAAATGCCTTACACAACCTCAGGAAATCCCAAAGCGTGTTACAACCAATTAAGTACTTTTGAAGTGTACTCACTGTTGTAATGTCGGAAACGCAGCAGCCAATTTGAGCACGCCTAGCTCCTACAAGCAGCAATGTGATCATGACCAGATAATCTGTTTTTCTAGTGATGTTGATTGAGGGAGTAAATATTGGCAAGGACACCGGGAAGAACTCCCCTGCTCTTCTTCGAATAGTGCATAGGATCTTTTTCATCCACCTAAGAGGATAGACGGGGCCTCGGTTTAACCTCTCATCCAAAAGACAGCACCTCCAACAGTGCAGCACTCCCTCAGTGTAGACTTGTCTTTTGGACATGCCTTTCAGATGCGATGTTAAGCTGAGGCCCAGTCTTCCCTCTCGGCTGCATATAAAATTCCCATGGCACTATGCGAAAATGAGCTGGGGAGTTCTTCTGCTGCCCTGCCCAATATTTATCCCTTAACCAACATCACTAAAAAACTCATCTGGTCATTTACCTCATTGCTTTTTATGGCAGCTTGCTGTGTATAAATTGGCTGACATTTTTCCCTACGTGATTGTTATATATGCAGATTGTAGATATACTCTCTGTATAGTTGCATAAGATGGAGACTTGTTACCTGATGTACTATCAATAAGGTTTACACTATATATACTATGCTGGCACCACTAGAGGGTGCAACTGGTGGGGAGCAGGGTTTCCTGCCCCTGTGGCAGAAGATGCCTACCAGAGGGCACTGCAGTGGGAGACCTGAGGGTCACCTGCATAGGTGTGCAGGGCCCAGTATAAAAGGCTGCCCACCATGCTTGTGCCTCACTCTGGAGTTACTAATAAAAGACCGAGGTCACTACAGTTTGAGTACAACACATTGCCTCGTGGAGTCATTCATAAGTACATTACAGACATAACAGTGACAACATTCCAAAATACTCCATTGGCTCTAAAGCATTTTGGGATGTCGTGAGGTCATGAAAGGCGCTATAAAAATGCAAGTTCTTTTCTTCTTATCCTTCTTCAGAGATGAAAGTTGAAAGGTGAATAGGCATTGTGAGTAACATTGGAAAGCAAATAAAAAGAAGAGCGGGAAACGGAAAAGAACTGGCAGAAACACCAATTCCAGAGCGAGGGTGTGTTAAATAACCTGCAAACTGCTCAACAGGTGATATGAAAGATCATCAGGTGAAGTATAGAAAGGACATAGGAACGTGCAAATGGTATGTTGGGGGCTGAAAAGATTGAATAGATTGTTCCTATACTTTCTGTGAGTTTAGAAGAATGAGAGGTGATCTTATTGAAACATGTTAGATTCTGAGGGCGATTGACAGGGTAGATGCTGGGAGGATGTTTCCCCCGGGCTGGAGAGTCTAGAATTAGAGGGCACAGTCTCAGGATAAGGGGTTGTACATTTAAGACTGAGATGAGGAGGAATTTCTTCACTCAGAGAGATGTGAACCTTTGGAATTCTTTACCTCAGAGGGATGTAGATGCTCAGATGTTGAGCATATTCAAGGCTGAGATCGATAGATTTTTGAATTCTATAGGAATCGAGGGATATATGGATCGGGCGGGAAAGTGGAGTTGAACTCGAAGATCAGCCATGATCATATTGAATGGCAGACCAGGCTCAAGAGGCCGAATATAAAAGGAAAGTTCAGAGGAACCATGTTGGGAGATAGTGAGGAAAAGTGAGAGATAGTAAAAGCTCTAATTTTAAGCTTCTGCCCTATTATTAAGGAAGCAGTAGCGGGACATTTGGAAAAGCATAATTCAATCAAGCAGATTCAGCATAGTTTTATGAAAGGGAAATCATGTTTGACAAATTTGCTGGAGTTCTTTGAGGATAAGGGGGAACTAGTGAATGTGGTGTATTTGGATTTCCAGAAAGCATTCGATAAGGTGCCACATAAAAGGTTATTGCACAAGGTAAAAGTTCACAGGGTTGCGGGTAATATATTAGCATGGATAGAGGATTCGCTAACTAACAGAAAACAGAGTCATTATAAATGGGTCATTTTCCGGTTGGCAACCAGTAACTAGTAGGATGCCGCAGGGATCAGTGCTGGGACCTCAACTATTTACAATCTATATTAATGACTTGGATGAAGGATCTGAGTGTAATGTAGCAAAGTTTGCTGATGATACAAAGATGGGTGGGAAAGCAAATTGTGAGGAGGACACAAAAAATCTGCAAAAGGATATAGACAGGCTAAGTGAGTGGGCAAAAATTTGGCCAAACCCCTGGCCACCATTGTCGGGTCAAATTTGATTCCGCCAAAAATTAAAATAAAATGGTAACTGTGGCGGTGCGTGTCCCCTTTAAGGTCGGATGCGTTGCCCAGCCCAGCCATTGGCAGCTTCCCGTTGGGAAAAGTTGTCGGGGGGCACCGAGCGGCATGGGCTCCCGCGGGGCGACTTTCCTCACGGGGCAGGAAGGGGTCGCCACTGGGCAGTAATGGGTCGGCGCATGCCCGACAGAGCGGAAAATTTGGGTAGGGCGGAAACTTATTTCCCCCGCCGCTGTCCCGGGGGCAATCTCTGCCCATCTGCCTGCCCCCAGTTGGAAAGACCTTAAGGAGGGGGGCAATTTTGGCCCCCATATATTTATATAGGGTAGAATGTGGGAGGCCAGCCAGGAGTGCATTGGAATAGTCAAGTCTAGAGTTAACAATGGCATAGATGAGGGTTTCAGCAGCAGATGAGCTGAGACAACGACAGAGACATGTGATAAGAACATAAGAACATAGGAAATAGGAGCGTGGGTAGGCCATATGGCCCCTCGAGCCTGCTCCGCCATTTAATCCGATCATGGACTCAGGTCCCCTTCCTTGCCCGCTCCCCATAACTCTTTATTCCCTTATCAGTGAAGAAACTGTCTATCACTGTCTTAAATTTATTCAATGTCCCAGCTTCCACAGCTCTCTGAGGCAGCAAATAGCACGGGTTTACAACCCTCTGAGAGAAGAAATTCCTCCTCATCTCAGTTTTAAATAGGCGGCCCCTTATTTTAAAATCATGCCCTCTAGTTCTAGTCTCCCCTATCAGTGGAAACATCCTCTCTGCATCCACCTTGTCAAGCCCCCTTATAATCTTATACATTTCGATAAGATCACCTCTCATTCTTCTGAATTCCAATGAGTAGAGGCCCAACCTACTCAACCTTTCCTCATAAGACAACCCCCTCATCTCCGGAATCAACCTGGTAAACCTTCCCTGAATTGTCTCCAATGCAAGTACATCCTTTCGTAAATATGGAAACCAAAACTGTACGCAGTATTCCAGGTGTGGCCTCATCAACTGTACAACTGTAGCAATACCTGCATACTATCCTTTTGTGTTTCATGCACAAGTTCCCCCAGGTCCCGCTGTACTCAGCACTTTGCAATTTTTCTCTATTTAAATAATAACATGCTCTTTGATTTTTTTCTGCCAAAAACTACCACTGCACTATAACGTAAAAGTACACAAGTTGGACCTCCAACTTAAATTTCATGAGGGAGTGTTATCCTTAAGCATCTGCAGGTTCTGTTTAAAAAAGAACCTGTCCCCCACCTCGTACTTTCCAACATTATACTCCATTTGCCAAATTTTTGCCCACTCACTTAACCTGTCTATGTCCTTTGGCAGATTTTTTTTGTGTCCTCCTCACACATTGTTTTTCCTCCCATCTTTGTATCGTCATCAAACTTGGCCACGTTACACTCGGTCCCTTCCGCCAAGTCATTAATATAGATTGTAAATTGTTGTGGTCCCAGCACTGATCCCTGCGGCACCCCATGAGTTACTGTTTGCCAACCCAAGAATGATTATTTATCCCAGCTCTCTGTTTTCTGTTAGTCAGCCAATCCTCTCTATCCATGCTAATATATTACCCCCAACCCCGTGAACTTTTACTTGTGCGGTAATCTTTTATGTGGTAACTTGTCAAATGCCTTCTGGAAGTCCAAATGCATCACATCCACTGGTTCCCCTTTATCCACCCTGTTCATTACATCCTCAAAGAATTCCAGCAAATTTGTCCAACATGACTTCCCCTTCATAAATCCATGCTGACTCTACCTGACTGAAATATGTTTTCCAAATGTCCTGCTACTGCTTCTTTAATCATGGACTCCAACATTTTCCCAACCACAGATGTTATGCTAACTGGTTTATAGTTTCCTACTTTTTGTCTGCCTTCTTTTTTAAATAGGGGAGTGACATTTGTAGAAACATAGAAACATAGAAACATAGAAAATAGGTGCAGGAGTAGGCCATTCGGCCCTTCTAGCCTGCACCGCCATTCAATGAGTTCATGGCTGAACATTCAACTTCAGTACCCCATTCCTGCTTTCTCGCCATACCCCTTGATCCCCCTAGCAGTAAGGACCTCATCTAACTCCTTTTTGAATATATTTAGTGAATTGGCCTCAACAACTTTCTGTGGTAGAGAATTCCACAGGTTCACCACTCTCTGGGTGAAGAAGTTCCTCCGCATCTCGGTCCTAAATGGCTTACCCCTTATCCTTAGACTGTGACCCCTGGTTCTGGACTTCCCCACTTTGTAGTTTTCCAATCTGCTGGGACCTTCCCAGAATCCAGAGAATTTTGGTAAATTACAACTAATGCATCCACTATCCCTGCCGCTACTTCTCTTAAGACTCTAGGATGCAAGCCATCAGGTCCAGGGGATCTATCCGCCTTTAGTCCCATTATTTTACTGAGTACCACCTCCTTAGTGATTGTGATTGTGTTAAGTTCCTCCCTCCCTACAGCCCCTTGACCATCCACTGTTGGAATATTGTTGGTGTCCTTTACCGTAAAGACTGATACAAAATATTTGTTCAGAGTTTCTGCCATCTCCATGTTCCCCATCACTAATTCCCCGGTCTCGTCCTCTAAGGGACCAACATTTACTTTAGCCACTCTTTTCCTTTTTATATACCTATAGAAACTCTTGCTATCTGTTTTTATCTTTTGTGCTAGTTTACTTTCATAGTCTATCTTCCCTTTCTTAATCATTTTTTTAGTCATTCTTTGCTGGCTTTGAAAGCTTCCCAGTCTTCTGTCCTCCCACTCGTTTTGACCACTTTGTATGACCTTGTTTTTAATTGGATACCGTCCTTTATTTCTGTAGTTAGCCACAGATGGCTATCTTTTCTTTTACACCCTTTCCTCCTCATTGGAATATATTTTTCTTGAGAGTTGTGAAATATCTCCTTAAATGTATGCCACTGTTCATCAATGTTACAAAGATGGAAATAAGCGGTCTTACTTATGCTGTGGATATGTGGTTGAAAGCTCATTTCAGGGTCAAATATGACACCAAGGTTGCGAACAGTGTAGATCAGCTTCAGATAGAAGTTGGGAGAGGGATGGAATCTGTGGCTTGGGAACGGAGTTTGAGAAAAATGGCTCCGGTCTTTCCAATATTTAAATGGGGCTTATCTAACTTCCATCCCTTTGTATTCGAGCTCCCTTGAGCTAAAGGCCAACAATCCATTAGCCTTTTTAATTATTTTTTGTATCTCTCCGTTAGCTTTCCGTGATTTCTGTACCGGGATCCCCAATGCTCTCTGCTCCTCCAGTTCTCAGCTTTTTATCATGTAGAAAATATTCTGATCTCTGATTTTACTCTATCTTTCTGCAGATGCCGACTGATCTGCTGCATCAGTTCCAACATGTTCCCTTTTTAACCAGTGCCAGGTTTCTGGCACAGTGATGAAACTGTGACAACAGCAACAGCATAACTGTAAGATTTAATGTTAAAACCCTCTCTGAAATGACTAACAAGCAATATGTTCCTCACCTCACAGACCTCTTGTGCTAATGAAACAAATTACTTTCTTCAGCATCAGTGCACACTTTGAAGGCTGGGTGCTTCGGAGAGTTAGAAAACCCAATCGATGGTGGAGGGAAAATGTGAAATGCAAATTGATGTTTGGGAGATGCTTACAACTCGGATATTATCTGGGACCCCGACCGCAACTCAGCGGCTGTTTAAAGTTGCATTTATTCACCGCATAACTGAGCCAGTATTATTCCATGAAACAACAGGCACTGTCCCAGTGATGAAACACAAAGCAACATTTGATTTCAATTTAATGAGGCACAGGTCTGTAATCATAACATCCGCTGGTCCCCAAATGCATTAGTTTATCACTATGGAGGCCTACATGAGGTACTGATACATCTGGTTAATAGTTTGCCTTCCAAGTGAGCCCCAGTGTAAATCCAGAATATGATTTTAGATCGAGATAGAAAGAACGAAGATAATAATAGACTTCAAGAGAACATCGACAGGGCTAGTGGAATGGATGGACACATGGCAGATCAAATTCAACGCAGAAAAACGTGAGGTGATACATTTTGGTAGGAAGAATGAGGGGAGACCTGTCGAAGCTAAATGGCACAATTTTAAAGGGGGTGCAAGAACAGAGAGACCTGGGGGAGTTTGGGCACAAATCTTTGAAGGTGGCAGGATAGATTAACAAAGCAGTTACTAAAGCCTACGGGATCCTGGCCTTTTTAAATAGCAGCATCGAGTACAAAAGCCAGGAAGTTATGCTAGATGTATATAAAACATTAATTCAGCCCCAGCTGGAGTATTGTGTCCAATTCTGGGCACCGCACTTTAGGACGTAAAGGCTTTGGAGAGGGTGCAGCAAAGATTTACTAGAATGATTCGAGGGATGAGGGATTACCGTTACGCGGATAGACTGGAGAAGCTGTTCTCCTTACAGCAGAGAATTAGAGCAAAGAGAGAGGAGATTTGATAGACGTGTCTAAAGTCATGAAGGGTTTGGATAGTCAATAAAGGGTAACTGCATCCAATGGCTGAAGGGTCGATAACCAGAGGGCACAGAATTAAACTGAATGGCAAAAGAACCAGAGGTGACATGGGGAAAAGCTTTTTTACGCAACGAGTGGTTAGGATTTGGAATGCACTGCCTGATAGGGCGGTGGATATAGATTAAATAGTAGCCTTCAAATGGGAATTGGATAAATAGCAGGAGAAATAATTGCAGGGATACGAGGAAAGAGCAGGGGAGTGGGACTAACTGGATTGCTCTTCAAAAGAACTGGAGCAGATTCGATGGGCCGAATGGCCTCCTTCTGTGCTGTACAATTCTATGAATCGATGATTCTATAAGACCTACGGACTTTGGAGGTCAGATATAAGAACAGAAATGTTGGAAGTGCATAAGCACCTGAGAGAAGAGAGGTCTTATCATCTTGAGTGGGGATACTGCCAATTCTGGTCTGCTGTACATTAACAACTAAATAACAACCGCCACAAGGACTTGCATTTATAGAGGGCTATTAATGTAGCAAAACAACCCAAGGCACTCCACAAGAGTGTTGTTAATCAAAATTTGACACCGAGCCACAGAAGGAGGCATCAGGACAGTTGACCACAAGGATGTGAATTTTTAAATTGAGGTGTTGACGGCCCGGGAGCCAAAATCATCATCATCATAGGCAGTCCCTCGGAATTGAGGAAGACTTGCTTCCACTCCTGAAGTGAGTCCTTTGGTGGCTGAACAGTCCAATACAAGAACCACAGATTCTGTCACAGGTGGGACAGATAGTCGTTGAGGGAAGGGATGGGTGGGGCAGGTTTGCTGCACGCTCCTTCCGCTGCCTGTGCTTGATTTCTGCACGCTCTCGGCGTTGAGACTCGAGGTGCTCAGCGCCCTCTCGGAAACACTTCCTCCACTTAGGGCGGTCTTGGGCCAGGGACTCCCAGGTGTCAGTGGGGATGTTGCACTTTATTAGGGAGGCTTTGAATGTGTCCTTGTAGCGTTTCCGCTGCCCACCTTTGGCTCGTTTGCCGTGAAGGAGCTCTGAGTAGAGCACTTGCTTTGGGAGTCTCGTGTCTGGCATGCGGAGTATGTGGCCCGCCCAGCAGAGCTGATCGAGTGTGGTCAGTGCTTCAATGCTGGGGATGTTAGCCTGAGTGAGGACACTGATGTTGGTCCTCCCAGGAGATTTGTAGGATCTTGCGGAGACATCGTTGGTGATATTTCTCCAACAACTTGAGGTGTCTAATATACACGGTCCATGTCTCTGAGCCATACAGGAGTGCAGCGAGCTCAAGGGTGATGGGTGAATGGGACTTAGTGTGAGTTAGGACACGAGCTGCATCCATCCTGGGAGTGCAGTGGGCCTGTGGCAGCCATGTTAATCTAACACTGCAAAGTTGATTATGAGGCTCAGCAGCACATTGATTGGACGCGGGAGGTGTGGGGGCAACTGGTTACAGACATTGAACCTTTGGTGACGAACTTTTGGGGGCATCTGAAACGGAGGAGGACACTCCATAGACCCTCGCGGTTGAGAGTGTCAAAGGGCTTTTGTAAGGTCGAAGAAGGCCATGTATAAGGGTTGGCGCTGTTCCCTGCATTTTTCCTGCAGCTGTCGTGCTGTAAAAATCATGTCCGTTGTGCCCCATAGGGGCCGAAATCCACACTGTGACTCCGGGACGAGCTCCTCAGCCACAGGGAGAAGACGATTGAGGAGGACTCTAGCGACAACTTTCCCAGAGACATGTAGGGGATTAATGGGTCACAGGTTTTCTGTGACAGGTCATTGAACAGTGCTTGCCATTAATTCGGCTTGCCCTTGGCATGTGTAGGTTTGAAAACATTTTTGCGTAGCAGGTTTCTGCAAGTGCGAGCTGCAAACGATACAGTGAGGGGCACAGGACATCTGGGACATAGTCAACAGGCGAATCAACAGGGCAGCTCCTTAACCAATCACTTTGAAGGACTCAGAAATAAACAGCGCCAGGATTGAGAAGGAGGCGTTAATTGGAGTGGGTGAATTCAATGTCAAATCAGGTACAGAAAGGAAAATACTTAAGAGGGAAAGCAAGATTGCATTAAGGAAGAAAGATAAAAGAGGAAGAAAGGAAAAGTAAATAATTTAAAATGCTATTTAAAAAAAAATCTCCAACAACAATTAAAATCTGATGAAATGAGATTCCAGACTTGTAATGGTTAATTTTCAATGCCAGAGAGGTTGACTGGCAGTAATTAACACTTATCACATCATTAAAAGGGGACTTAGACTGAAATGGACAAGACTTGACTTCCTGCAGTGAGTTTAGTTCCGATCTACTGCAAGTACTGTTGCATCATGTTGGTCAATGCATTTCAATGGTGAGCTAGACAGAAGTATGCCATTTTTGAGAAGCTAATGGTTGAGTGGTGCAATTCAAACGCCGAGTTTTGGATATCCGCATTTAACCACACATCTACCCCCCACCTGAATCTCTTTCAGCATCTCCGTTACATAGAATTACATAGGATTACATTATGCAGGATATACAGCACAGAAACAGGCCATTCGGCCCAACCAATGCATGCCGGCATTTATTCTCCACTCGAGCCTTCTCCCGTCTTTCCTCATCTAAATCTATCAGCGTAACCCTCTATTTCCTTCTCCCTCATATGCTTGTCTAGCCTCCACTTAAATGCACCGATACTATTCGCTTCAACCAATCCCTGTGGCATCGAGTTCCACATTCTCACCAGTCTCTGGGTAAAGAGGTTTCTTCTGAATTACGTTGACAGCAATTTATGGGTCATTATGCTTTCCCTCAGGTTAGGAGGCAAATCAGTGCTGGGCAGTTCACTGTATTAGAGGTTTACCGGTTTAACAGAACCAGATTGTGATGTGCTGTGATGGTGGTAGCCTGTTCTGTCCTATTGCATCTGATTTCCAAACACGAGTCCGTACGCAGGACAGTGTTTGTTTTTGTTTGCGCAATGAAAGTGTGTCTTGAAAGCGCCATATGATCGATGCCATGACAGGCCATTTCTTAGACCATTCCTGTTTGCAAGCCCTCCATCTGCCAGAGTAGCAGGACCCAGCCTAAACATCCAGGCTAGACTCTTCGGCGCTTAAAGGGAAACAAAACAACATCAACTTGTATTTATATAGCGCCTTTAACGTTGTGGGGCTGGAGGAGATTACAGAGGTAGGGAGAGGCGAGGTCAGGGAGGGATTTGAAAACAAGGAAATGGGAAAGAAACAGGAAAGGAAAGCTCAGAGTAGCAATAAGCAGAGCAGGTAAATCAAGCAGCAAGGGTTAGGTGATACGAAGTGCAGGTTCAAAAACCTGCACATAAAAGAGCGTTGATGTGGCAGTCTGCAACACATTTGGTTGGTGACTTATGGAAAAGTTGCACTCCAATGACTATCTTTGTCATATCACGATATTTTCTGTGATTTTACCTTATATTTTTTCGCCCTCCAATGGAAACATCATTATCGTAGGCAGTCCCTCGAAACGAGGATGACTTGCTTCCATGCTGAAAAGGGATGAGTTCACAGGTGTTTCACTGAAGGACCTGATATCCCAGATCCCGAACTACATGTTGAAGGGTGGAAGATGCCTGTGCGTGGATTTTTTTAACGTGGGGTGGCCGTTGCACACCAGCCACCACACGGGCTCGACAGAGCCAGGTCTTGGTCCAGTGGCAAGGGTTAACCAAGACTAACTGGAGACCAGCTCTGCTGCACGGACCTAGTGCGCACACATATCGCAGTGTGGGCTGGCCCGTGGTCAGGCCAATGGAAACAACGACATGCTGTTAAGCTTACTCAGGAAACGGAAATAACGGTCCGATGCGAGTTGGTCAGACACATTACGTGCCAGCCTCTCAGCGCCAGTGGGCACGGCATGAAATCTCCTTGGCGCAGCGAGTGCTATTTCTCTGCTTGATGTCTCTGCGCTTCAGTCGGCTCCCCGTAGTTTCGATTAGATTAAGGCTTTCAGAGACTGATTGCGGTAATTACAGCACCCTGCTGCTGGAATCTATTATGCAAACAAATGCATGGGAGACGAACAAAAGGAAAAGCCAGTGTGGACCGCTCAGGACGGATATATTTCTGCGCCCCGCCCCCACCAACCGGCTGCACTATAAGGCGACCAAACCCCCCCACCACAGGAGATGTAGCAGCAGTTAGCTGTGAGATGAGGGTAATGTTGGTTAACACAACGAGAAAAGGCATTTCTGAGCATTAAGGGTTTTAATTTCCTCCCGAGTTTCTATTTTCTTCAGCCCCGAAGGCGCATTGGCGGAATGGCCTCCTTCTGTGCCAATGTTTCGGTGGTTAATGCCTTCCCATCAGACTCGCCTCCTGTGCTATTTTAGCACACTCATTAACCTATGCAAAGTAAGTGGGTTAACGACTGCACTGCAATAGCAGAGAGCAGAATTTGATGAGGACTTGTGTGATAAACAATAACATATGGAGGTGATTAAATCCCCACCCCCCCACCCCCACCACCCCCAGTGCAGCTGGAGTGGCGCTACATTGATGTGCAGCATCACTATAGTTGGGATTTTTATTTATAGGATCAGAGAATCTCACAGCACAGAAGGAGGCCCTTCGGCCCCTCGTGCCTGTGCCAGCTCTTTGAAAGAGCGATGTGATCCGTCCCACTCCCCCGGCCTCTTTCCCCACATCTTACAATTTTCTCCCATTCATGCAATTTGCACAATTCCCTTTTGAAATTCACCACCCTTCCAGGCAGTGCCTTTCAGCTCCGAACAGCTCGCTGCGTGAAATTCTCCCCATCACCCGTCTGGCTCTATTTGTCGATTACTTTATTTCGGTATCCTCTGGTTGCCGATGCTCTCTGCCGCTGGAAACTGCTTATCTTTATTTTCTCCAGCAAAATCCCTTACGATTTTGAACACCTCTGTGAAACCTCCCTTTAACTTTCGAAGGTGAACAACCCCAGTTCAGAATCATCGCAGCCAAAACTGCGTAACCTTTCCGCGGCCGAACATTCGGCCCCGGAAGCGAAATTGGGCTGACCGCCCCTGACAGGAAGTGGAGTGCAATTGTTGCGTGCTCCGTTTTCCTCTCGGGGCAGGACCGGAGGCGGGACCCGGGCGAACGCCGAGCGCTACGCATTCCGTGGACCCTCCCCTTCCATTAACCGGGGGCACGTTGTGAGCTCTGCACGGCTATCGTTGGGACTCCACTGGGCCACCGGGGATGCAGGGTGCCATGGCCGCAACCCGGCACCGCAACGGAGTGCCGAGATGTACAATCGCGGCATGGACCCCGCGAAACCGGCAGAGAAAGGCCCGAACAGTAAGTCGGCCAAAAGAATATAGCGCCACGCACCTCCCCTTTAATTTTTGCCCCACGAGCGAAGTGCAGCCCACTTCGCAACCTGTGAGGCTGGCACTGTCATCGCCCACGGCGGCCTCATGGGGGCGCTGCCCAATTTCTGCCGTGGGGCCAAAACGAGCTGTCGTGGGGCGAAAAGGGGCCGCCGCGCATGGCGATGATGTCAGCGACCAGCGGGCACGTGGCGCGACCGATATCACGCCTCCGCTAACTCCTGTGCGATTTCGCAAGAGCCGTTAGCACCGCTCCCCCCAGCACCCCACACCCCGCCGGCCCATCCACCACCCCACTCCCCCTCTGGGCAAGGACACTTTCCTCTGGGGGGCGCTAACCACAGGTGCACAGCAGGGCAATTTTGCTCCAACACTATGTTGGAAAGTGTGAGGTCATGCACTTTGGCAGAAAAAAAATCAAAGAGCAATTTATTATTTAAATGGGGAAAGATTGCAAAGTGCCGCAGTACAGTGGGACCTGGGGGTACTTGTGCATGAAACACAAAAGGTTAGTATGCAGGTATAGCATGTGATCAGGAAGGCCAATGGAATCTTGGCCTTTATTGCAAAGGGGATGGAGTATAAAAGCAATGAAGTCTTGTTACAGTTGTTCAGGGTATTGGTGAGGTGACACCTGGAATATTGCGTGCAGTTTTGGTTTCCATATTTCCAAAAGGGTATACTTGCTTTGGAGGCAGTTCAGAGAAGGTTCACTAGGTTGATTCCGGGGATGAGGGGGTTGACTTACGAGGAAAGGTTGAGTAGGTTGGGCCTCTACTCATTGAAATTCAGAAGAATGAGAGGGGATCTTATCGAAACGTATAAGATTGTGAGGGGGCTTGACAAGGTGGATGCAGAGAAGATGTTTCCACTGATGGGGGAGACTAGAACTAGAGGGCACAATCTTAGAATAAGGAGTCGCCCATTTAAAACTGAGATGAGGAGGAATTTATTCTCTCAGAGAGTTGTAAATCTGCGGAATTCGCTGCCTCAGAGAGCTGTGGAAGCTGGGACATTGAATAAATTTAAGACAGAAATAGACAGTTTCTTAACCAATAAGGGAATAAGGGGTTACGGAGAGCGGGCAGGGAAGTGGAGCTGAGTCCATGATCAGATCAGCCATGATTGTATGAAATAGCGGAGCAGGCTCGATGAGCCGTATGGCCTTCTCCTGCTCCTATTTCTTCCTGCATCTAACCTGTCTAAACCCATCAGAATTTTAAATGTTTCTATGAGATCCCCTCTCATTCTTCTGAACTCCAGTGAATACAAGCCCAGTTGATCCAGTCTTTCTTGATATGTCAGTCCCGCCATCCTGGGAATCAGTCTGGTGAACCTTCGTTGCACTCCCTCAATAGCAAGAATGTCCTTTCTCAAGTTAGGAGACCAAAACTGAACACAATACTCCAGGTGTGGCCTCACCAAGGCCCTGTACAACTGTAGTAACACCTCCCTGCCCCTGTACTCAAATCCCCTCGCTATGAAGGCCAACATACCATTTGCTTTCTTAACCGCCTGCTGTACCTGCAAGCCAACCTTCAATGACTGATGTACCATGACACCCAGATCTCGTTGCACCTCCCCTTTTCCTAATCTGTCACCATTCAGATAGTAGTCTGTCTCTCTGTTTTTACCACCAAAGTGGATAACCTCACATGTATCCACATTATACTTCATCTGCCATGCATTTGCCCACTCACCTAACCTATCCAAGTCACTCTGCAGCCTCATAGCATCCTCTTTGCAGCTCACACTGCCACCCAACTTAGTGTCATCCGCAAATTTGGAGATACTACATTTAATCCCCTCGTCTAAATCATTAATATACAATGTAAACAGCTGGGTCCCCAGCACAGAACCTTGCGGTACCCCACTAGTCACTGCCTGCCATTCTGAAAAGTACCAATTTACTCCTACTTTTTGCTTCCTGTCTGCCAACCAGTTCTCAATCCACATCAGCGCTCTACCCCCAATCCCATGTGCTTTAACTTTGCACATTAATCTCTTGTGTGGGACCTTGTTGAAAGCCTTCAGAAAGTCCAAATACACCACATCAACTGGTTCTCCCTTATCCACTCTACTGGAAACATCCTCAAAGTTCCAGAAGATTTGTCAAGCATGATTTCCCTTTCACAAATCCATGCTGACTTGGACCTATCATGTCACGTCTTTCCAAATGCGCTGCTATGACATCCTTAATAATTGATTCCATCATTTTACCCACTACCGATGTCAGGCTGAACGGTCTATAATTCCCTGTTTTCTCTCTCCCTTCTTTTTTTAAAAGTGGGGTTACATTGGCTACCCTTTACTCCATAGGAACTGATCCAGAGTCTATGGAATGTTGGGAAATGACTGTGCATGCATCCGCTATTTCCAAGGCTACCTCCTTAACTGCTCTGGGATGCAGTCCATCAGGCCCTGGGGATTTATCGGCCTTCAATCCCATCAACTTCCCCAACACAATTTCCTGACTAATAAGGATTTCCCTCAGTTCTTCCTTCTTACTAGACCCTCTGACCCCTTTTATATCCGGAAGGTTGTTTGTGTCCTCCTTAGTGAATACCGAACCAAAGTACTTGTTCAATTGGTCTGCCATTTCTTTGTTCCCCGTTATGACTTCCCCTGATTCTGACTGCAGGGGACCTACGTTTGTCTTTACTAACCTTTTTCTTTTTACATATCTGTGGAAGCTTTTGCAGTCCGTCTTAATATTCCCTGCAAGCTTCCTCTCGTACTCTATTTTCCCTGCCCTAATTAAACCCTTTGTCCTCCCCTACTGAGTTCTAAATTTCTTGCAGTCTCCAGGTTCACTGCTATTTCTGGCCAATTTGTATGCCACTTCCTTGGCTTTAATACTATCCCTGATTTCCCTTGATAGCCACGGTTGAGCCATCTTCCCTTTTTTATTTTTACGCCAGACAGGGATGTACAATTGTTGTAGTTCATCCATGCGGTCTCTAAATGTCTGCCATTGCCCATCCACTGTCAACCCTTAAGTATCATTCGCCAATCTATCCCAGCCAATTCACGCCTCAGACCTTCAAAGTTACCCTTGTTTAAGTTTTGGACCATGGTTTCTTATGTTCTTATGTAACTGAAGTCCCTGGTCATCATAGGCAGTCCCTTGGGATCGAGGAACACTTGCTTCCACTCTAAAAATGAGTTCTTAAGTGGCTGAACAGTCACTGGATCCCTGGTACCCTTCTAGTAAATCTCCTCCGCACCCTCTCTAAGACCTTGACATCCTTCCTAAAGTGTAGTGCCCAGAATTGGAAATAATACTTCAGCTGAGGCCTAGCAAGTGTTTTGTAAAGGTTTTGCATAACTTCCTTGCTGAGTCTGATCTTTTTGTGGCCAACTGCAAGTTCGTCTAAATACAAGCAGTGTTCAACGTTAAAAATTACAACAGGGAGCTCTGACAGCCATTCTGTCTTTCAGTTGTGAGTTTAATTAGCTCCTGGCCATTCTGGCAGTAACCATTAATGCTGAGCATTAAGGTGTTCAGAGCGGGCAATGTTATTGTACAAAAGAATGAGTTAGCACTGCAATTAAGTCTGCTCAAACATTCTCACAAATAACAGATTCTGAGCCGATGACTTGAACAAATATGTGAGCAGCTCACGGCAAAATAAACATGAAGGGTAATTAACGTTGCCATCTCTGGTTGGATGTATTTCTGGAGGTTTCATCACATTTAACCGCTGCACTCCGCTAAACAGCCTTCTTATCCCCCATCTCGAACATTTTTATAATGAATAAACAAACATATTCAAAGAAAATGGAAATTTCAGTGTCAGGTGTGGCTCAGTGGGTAGCACTCTTGCCTCTGAGTCAGAAGGTTGTCGATTCAAGTTCCACTCCAGAGACTTTGAGCACAGATATCTAGGCTGATACTCCAGTGCAGTGCTGAGGGAGTGCTGCACTGTCAAAGGTGCCGTCTTTCAGATACCCGAGGCCCTGTCTGCGCTCTCAGGTGGACGTAAAAGATATCAGGGCACTATTTCGAAGAAAAGCAGCGGAGTTATCCCTGGTGTCCTGGCCAATATTTATCCCTCAATCAACATTACTAAAAGTAACTTATCTGGTCATAGAAACATAGAAACATAGAAAATAGGTGCAGGAGTAGGCCATTCGGCCCTTCTAGCCTGCACCGCCATTCAATGAGTTCATGGCTGAACATGCAACTTCAGTACCCCATTCCTGCTTTCTCACCATACCCCTTGATTCCCCTAGTAGTAAGGACTACATCTAACTCCTTTTTGAATATATTTAGTGAATTGGCCTCAACAACTTGCTGTTTGTCACATTGCTGTTTGTGGGAGCTTGCTGTGTAGAAATTGGCTGCCGCCTTTCCTACATTGCAACAGTGACTACACTTCAAAAGTACTTCATTGTAAAGCGCTTTGGGATGTCTGCTGGTTGAGAAAGGCGCGATATACATGCAAGTCTTGCTTTCTTTTGTTTTTGAATGCCCCTATCATTTTTTTTTCACCTAAGTTGCAAACAGCAGTGTCCAGGAGATTAATCCTTAAATTCATTGTTACCTCCAAGTCAATCCTCGAGTGTTGGCAAATTTATTTTCAATGATACAGTTCAGATGTTTTTTTGTGGTGTCTCTGCAGAGACGACATCAATCCAAGACCTGGGCCCCAAACTTTAAGCCAACCAGCAAGCCTTCCTTTCTTTGTCCAGGCACGCTGTTGAACCTCCTGCTTGTTAGATCAGAAGGCCATATACTGACATTAGGCATTCAAAGCCACCACTGCCTTATCTATCTCACAGAACAGGGGGAGGGTTGTGCCCTCTGATGAGGTGTCTTTTGGACTATGCAGGTTGATTCCTGAGATGAAGGGGTTGTCTTATGAAGAAAGGTTGAGCAAGTTGGTCCTATACTCATTGGAGTTTAGAATGAGAAGTGATCTTATTGAAAAGTGTAAGATTATGAGGGGGCTTGACAGGGTGGATGCAGAGAGGATGTTTCCCTTCGTGGAATCTAGAACTAGGGGGCGTAGCTTAAGCATAAGGAGTCACCCATTCAAAACGGGGATGAGGAGGAATTTCTTCTCTCAGCGGGTCGTGAATCTTTGGAATTCTCTACCCCAGAGATCTGTGGAGGCTGGGTCATTGAATATATTTAAAGTGGAGATAGACAGATTTTTGAACTACATCATCATCATAGGCAGTCCCTAGAAATTGAGGAAGACTTGCTTCCACTCTAAAAGTGAGTTCTCAGGTGGCTGTACAGTCTAATGCGGGAATTACAGTCTCTGTCATAGGTGGGACAGACAGTGGTTGAAGGAAAGGGTGGGTGGGGAGTCTGGTATGCCGCACGCTTCTTCGCTGCCTGCGCTTGTTTTCTGCATGCTCTCGGCGACGAGACTCGAGGTGCTCAGCGCCCTCCCGGATGCTCCTCCTCCACTTAGGGCGGTATTTGGCCTGGGACTCCCAGGTGTCGGTGGGGATGTTGCACTTTATCAAGGAGGCTTTGAGGGTGTCCTTGAAATGTTTCCTCTGCCCACCCGGGGCTCATTTGCCGTGTAGGAGTTCCGAGTAGAGCGCTTGCTTTGGGAGTCTTGTGTCAGGCAATAGAACAATGTGGCCCGCCCAACAGAGCTGGTCGAGTGTGGTCAGTGCTTCGATGCTGGGGATGTGGGCCTGGTCGAGAACACTGACGTTGGTGCGTCTGTCCTCCCAGGGGATTTGCAGGATCTTGTGGAGACAAGGGAGTCAAGGGTTACGGGGAACAGGAAAGAGGGGTTGAGGCCAAGGCAAAATCAGCCATGATCTTATTGAATTGTGGAGCAAGCTCGAGGGGCCAGATGGCCTACTCCCGCTCCTGTTTCTTATGTTTTCATGTTCTTATGTCCCTGCCACCATTACCACCTGCTCCTTCACTCTCATGCTGGGGGGGTGTCACCATATCAATACCCCTCCACTTCACTCTCTAACCCAGTCAGGGTTTCAATCTCTATGCTGGTGCTCGAGAGCAACGCAGGGCATGAAGGTATCTCCTCAAAAACATTCTTCCCTTCTGAGATGTATTTCGCATTTAAAGAAGAGAAAAATAAGATGAAAGAAAGACTTGCATTTGTACAGTCACTGTTGCAATGTAGGAAACGCAGCAGCCAATTTTCACACAGCAAGGGTAACACAAACAGCAATTTGATCATGACCAAATCATCTGTTTTTGTGATGGATAAATATTGGCCAGAGCACCAGAGAAAACTAGCCTGGTCTTTTTCAAAATAGTGCCATGGGATCTTGTCTATAGCATTTAATGTAGTAAAACATCGCGAGGTGCTTCACAGACGCGTTATCAGCCATAATTTGACACCGAGCCACATAATGAGGTGTGCGGCCAAAAGCTTGGTCAAACAGGTCGGTTTTAAGGAGCCTCGAAGGAGGAGAGAGAGGTGGAGAGGCGCTGAGACTTTCGGTAGGGTATTCCCCAGCTTCGGGCCTTGGCAGCTGAAGGCACGGCTGCCAGTGGTGGAGGGGAGGGAAATTGGGGAGGTGCAAGAGTGGACTGTGGCTGCGGGGGAGGACCAAGAGGAATGAGACGAGAGGTAGGGATGGCTCTGCAAGGCTGGACAGCGGCGGATGACATTGCTTCACAAAGCAGCTCGATGAAAGGTTCAAATAATGCTCAGCGACTTAATTCACACAAGTCCCGTGACCCAGGCATTAGGCCCCGACTGGTATCGGCTGCGAGCTTAACGTCTGTTTCAAGCGGGAGCTCTGGATGACTGAGGACACCTAACCAATATGCCGTGTGGCACAAATCCAGCGTGGAATGAGCGTATCAATGTTACACGCCATCTTGGATTCTCCGGCGGCAATTGCTCGGCCGAGAAAGGAATGCTGTGCCATCGAATTTTTGGGCTAGTGTATTGGGAATCTAATCAACAACAACAACAACAACATGTATTTTTTAGCGCCTTTAACATCGTAAAACGTCCCAAGGTGCTTCACAGGAGTATTATGAGATAACATTTTGACACCGAGTCGCATTAGTAGAAATTAGCGCAGGTGACCAAAGATTTGGTCAAAGTAGTTAATTATATTTATGATATTTCAACCTGACAGAGGTAGGTTTTAAGGCATGTCTTGAAGGAGGAAAGAGAGGCAGAGAGGTAGAGAAGTTTAGGGAGCGAGTTTTGTGGCTTGGGGCCCAGGCAACAGAAGGCATGGCTAGCAATGGTTGAGCGATGATAATCAGGAATGCTCAAGAGGGCAGAATTAGAGGAGCGCAGACATCTCGCAGGGGCGGGGGGGGGGGGGGGGCAGGGGTGGGGGTTGTGGGGCTGGAGGAGATTACAGAGATAGGGAGTGGTGAGGCCATGGAGGGATTTTAAAATGAGAATTTTGAAATCGAGGCGTTGCTTAACCGGAAGCCAATGTAGGTCAGCGAGCACAGGAGTGATGGGTGAGCGGGACTTGGTGCGAGTTAGGACACGGGCAACCGAGTTTTGGATCATCTCTAGTTTATGTAAGGTAGAATGAGGGGAGACCAGCCAGGAGTGCATTGCAATAGTCAAATCTAGAGGTAACAAAGGCAGGGATGAGGGCTTCAGCAGTGGATGAGCTGAAGCAAGGGCGAAAATGAGCAATGTTAAGGAGGTGGAAATAGACTGTCTTAGTTATATTGTAGCCATGAGGGTTAACACACACACACACACTCACACATGTCGAAGTTATTGGATAGTGATTGGGTACAGGAACCCTGGCTGATTTTCTCGAGCTCCCTAGTGCCGGGACCAAATCTAGTGCCACAGCCTGACGTGTTGATCTTAACTGGGCACAGACTACTGACGGAACTTGCCATCTTTTGCTGTGTTCGGCACAATTCCACACTGCCCGCTGCCTTTACCTCCCAGGCCATCAACAAATCAGAAATGCAACTCTGCAAGACGAGACATGAAAGTTTAAACATCAGGGAGGTTGACAGACACACTCACACACAAGCAGATCAAATAAAACTGATGCAAGTTGACAAATGATATTTACGGTGTTTAATTATATTTAAGATGATATTTCAACCTGTCAAAGGTTAATGCAGAATAAAGCTATTTATTGTTACACCGTGGCATGTTTGCACTTTAAAACAATCCCGCTGACCGATGAGTTTAATAACATTTCAACTCCCTAAAGTTACTGCACTATTATTAAAACGTTAGTCTGAGTCCCCAAAACCATGAGTTGGCAAAGTGAGCTTGACTCTGAGAGTGTTGCAGTTGATTCGATGATTCATGGCTATAGGAAGGCGTTTAATAGACAATGAATAAGTCAGTAGTTGGTCACTTAAAACGCACTTAAGAGGAAGATACAGCATATCTTGATTGATAGGCCAATGTACAGTTGATTACAGGGTGATCTGCTGGGATGTAAACTGCCAACGTAGGCACATATGATACAGGCATTCAGATAGATTTGCGTAGAGCGGGACACAAACTCTACATTATTGTGCCCATTTTACAGGCCTAAAATGGGCGCAGCAATAACCAATTTAGCAGCGAGAGGCCAGCAGAGAGCTGGACCAATTGTCGGGCTGCTGCAAAATTGGTCAGGGCCTATTTTAGCTGGCTAATAAGCGCAGGCTTCGTTTCAACAGGACTTGGGTTTATATAGCGCCTTTCACAACCACCAGACATCTCAAAGCACTTTACAGCCAATGATGTACTTTTGGAGTGTAGCGACTGTCATCATGCGGCAGCCAATTTGCACACAGCAAGCTCCCACACACAGCAATGTGATAATGACCAGATAATCTGTTTTTGTTGTATTGATTGAGGGATAGATATTGGCCAGGACACCAGGGACAACTCCCCTGCTCTTCTTTGAAATGGTGTCCTGGGATCTTTTACGTCCACGTGAGCAAGCAGACAGGTCCTCAGTTTAATTTCGCATCCGAAAGACCGTACTTCTGACAGTGCAGCACTCCCTCAGCACTGCACTGGGGTATCAGCACAGAGTTATGTGCTCAAACTCCTGCAGTGGGACTTGAACCCACAACTTTCTGACTTCAGAGGCGAGTGTGCTACCCACCTAGCCACAGCTGACACTTGATAGAATGTAGCACAGAGTGGGCCACAAAGTCAATGCCGCTGTGCCCATTTTATGGGCCTAAAATGGGCACAGAAACAATATATTGAGCAGTGCAGAGGCTCGTGTCCGATCTGCACCAATCTTTGGATCGCTATAAAATTGGCTGGGGCCTCTTTCCGACGGCTGAAAAGCACAGGCTTCAAACCAATATTGAAATAAGGCTTCAGCGCCCATTTCCGACACGGATTTCCAACTTCGCTGAGACCCGTCAGGGCCATGCAAGCTCTAACTAGTATTACCGGTTCTCGATCGGGACTTGAGGTCCTTAAAGGGACCCCTGGAGGCAAGCTCGAGAGAAGAATGAATCTGTGAGAAGTCTTGGCTTTCCGCGGACTCGGAAGAAGTAGGAGTTCTCCTCCGTGGTTCCGCAAAACAACCTCTGGCTGCTGTCAGCCCGCGATCCACCCTTCCCAAATCCCTCCACCCACCCCGAACTGCCTCGGCAACAGGCAATAGCAGCTAAGCTCCAACCCACGAGCTATGCAGGCCACCTGCATGCCCCTTGAACTAGAAAAGAGAAGGTTGAAGGATGAACTGATCAAGATCTGTAAAACTATGATGGGGTTTCATAGGGTAGACAGAAAGAAGATGTTTCCAATTGAGCGGGTGACCAGAACTAGAGGCCATAAATATAAGATAGCCACTAATAAATCCGATAGAAAATTGAGGAGAAACTTCTTTACCCAGAGTGTGGTTAGAATGTGGAGTGGTTGAGGTGAGTAGCATGGATTCATTTAAAGAAAGAAAGACTTAAATTATCCAGCGCCTTTTACAACCATCAGACGCCTGAAAGCGCTTTACAGTCAACTAAGAACTTTTGAAGTGTAGTCATTTGTTGAAATATGGGAAATACGGCAGTCACTTTACACACAGTCAACTCCCACAAACAGCAATGTGATAATGATCAGTTAATCTGTTTTTGTTATATGAACATAAGAACATAAGAAATAGGAGCAGGAGTCGGCCATACGGCCCCTCGAGCCTGCTCCTCCATTCAATAAGATCATGGCTGATCAGATCATGGACTCAGATCCACTTCCCCGCCCGCTCCCCATAAGCCCTTATCCCCTTATCATTAAGAAACTGTCTATTTCTGTCATCAATTTATTCAATGTCCCAGCTTCCACCGCTCTCTGAGGTAGTGAATTACACAGATTTGCAATCCTCTGAGAGAAGAAATTTCTCCTCATCTCTTTTTTAAATCAGCAGCCCCTTATTCTAAGATCGTGGCCTCTAGTTCTAGTCTCCCCTATCAGTGGAAACCTCCTCTCTGCATCCACCTTGTCAAGCCCCCTCATAATCTCATACGTTTCGATAAGATCACCTCTCATTCTTCTGAATTCCAATGAGTAGAGGCCCAACCCACTCAACCTTTCCTCAAAAGTCAACCCCCTCATCTCAGGAATCAACCTATTGAACCTTCTCTGAACTGCCTCCAAAGCAAGTATAGCCTTTCGTAAATATGGAAACCAAAACTGCACAGAGTATTCCAGGTGTGGCCTCACCAATACATAGAAACATAGAAAATAGGTGCAGGAGTAGGCCATTCGGCCCTTCGAGCCTGCACCGCCATTCAATAAGATCATGGCTGATCATTCCCTCAGTACCCCATTCCTGCTTTCTCTCCATACCCCTTTAGCGGTAAGGGCCATATCTAACTCCCTCTTGAATATATCCAATGAATTGGCATCATCAACTCTCTGCGGCAGGGAATTCCACAGGTTAACAACTCTCTGAGTGAAGAAGCTTCTCCTCATCTCAGTCCTAAATGGCCTACCCCCTATCCCAAGACTGTGTCCCCTGGTTCTGGACTTCACCCAACATCGGGAACATTCTTCCCGCATCTAACTTTTCCAGTCCCTGAGACAAGTTAGCCATTCGGCACATTGCATTTGCTAGAACAATCCAAAACGAATCCCATGCTTGGGTTCTCTCCATAGCTGCACCAGAATGTTACCAGGGCACCAACAGTTAAATTATGAGGAGAGATTACATAAACTAGGCTTCTTTTCCCTGGAATATAGAAGGTGACTTGATTGAGATTTTTAGGATTTGAGAGGAATTGTTACGGTAGATAAAAAACCTTTTCTGCTGGTGGGGAAGCCTAGGACAAGGGAACATAACCTTAAAACCAGAGTCAGGTCAGCCAGAAGAGGTTAGGAAATACTCCGTCACACAAAGGGTGCCAGAAGTGTGGAACTCTCTCACACAAAAAGCAGTAGATGTCAGCTCAAATAATAATTATAAATCTGAGATCAATAGATTTTTGCTCGACAAAGGTATTAAGGGATATGGAGCCACAGTGGATGGAGCTGGAAAGTATCAGGCCGGGGGAGGTGTCTTCACCTCGGAAACAGAAGGCTCTCAGTGGTCCCATTTATAAGGGGCTGCATTTAAAAAAAAAAAAATTGGGTTTCTCTTCAGGAACTCAGAACACGATAACAGCCTTGAACCCCCAGATGTGCCCCACATTCAAAGGTATTGGCAAGATATGTCTCACTAGGTGTATCTCTGGTTACCCAATGCCAGGTCCCTTAACATAGGGAGTCCATGCCCCCAGCCGTGACCCTGTTTAATCCTTGTTTAGGTCTCCAAAAGACTATTGTGGAATCCAGCCATAAGGCCGAGACTCAGCATATCTGGTTCCTGGCCTCATTTGTGGCCTTTCTCACAACCTTCCCTACATCAGTGAAAACAGTCTGAGCATCTCAAGCCTCGCCTCACCAGAATCATCCAAAAACACTCTCCACAATTATCACCACAATAATACAATTTATAACATGCATCGATTAATAAAAATACATTTTGTACTATGATTCACAAACTAATAAAGTTTGTCTCCTGCAGTATATCAATCGTATATTTATTCACATTTATCGGCGTGCAGTTTCATAATGCCTTTCATGTGAAGCTGCAGAAGTTTGTAGAATTCATTCGGCTTTGAGTGAATTTTACCTGGCATCATATTGTCATAGTAATGATGGTGGAACTGGTTTCCATGCACATCTTTAGAGAAGGGCCAGAATCCATACACCCATTCTTCCTCACACAGCTCCATTGCTGCGTTTAAGATAATGAAACTGCTAGAAAGATGTTTCTCTTTAACACCTTTACCTTTCCAGAATGGACTGACAGTTTTCCTGTATGATGGATTTAAAAATATTGCCTTCTGTTTCATTCCAAAATCTTGCAGAGTGTAAGAAACTTTAAATGAAGGTGGCGTGTTCATTGAATAAGAAAATGCAGGCAGCAGAATAAATGCATCTTTATAGGCAGATATAGAGTCCACAAAGGGTTTTCTCCTTAAATTCAGACTTTGGTACCTCCTTTTAATGATACTTGGATTGGCTGTCACAATATCTGTTTTCGTTCCCACATCATCCATATAATCCATGATAGGGGGAAGATTACACCTGAATACAAAGTCAGCTTGATTTATTTCCATTCCACAGCTGCTGTTAGTTAGAACTCCTCCATTTCCAACAACAGAGCAACGTTTAAATACATGGTCTTTGAAAGGGTCTATCTTAGGAATCAGTTTAAGAATATCTTCTGTAATCCTCATTATTTTTTAGGTTCTGCATCAAAGCTCAGATTTGTTCCCAGTGGCGTATTAACTTGTGTAACAACAACATTTTGAGTTGCATTCCAACATTTCTCCAACTCTGACCTTAAAATTGTGTGTTCTTCAGGATTCTTTTTCCACTCGCATTTCTGAATTTCCTTGACTCGTTTAATAAAATCATCTTCAGAAAACCTCTTGGGTTTAAGAGTAAGTACTTTGCTCAGCTCCGCACATTCTGGTGAATTAAGCTCCAGCTGACTCTTCCATTTCTTCTTCTCGATGCTGAAATAATTTGGCTTAACTCTACTTATCCAGAAGATGAAACAGACACAAAATAATAAAACGAGTGTTCCAAGGAAGTACAATGTTTTCAATTTTATGTTGGTTCTTCAAAAATACCCTGTATAACTGTAGCAAGATATCCCTGCTTTTATACTCCATCCACTTTGCAATAAAGGCCAAGATTCCATTGGCCTTCCTGACCACTTGCTGTACCTGCATACTATCCTTTTGTATTTCATACACAAGTACCCCCAGGTCCCGCTGTACTGCAGCACTTTGCAATCTTTTTTCATTTAAATAATAACTTACTCTTTGACTTTTTCTGCCAAAGTGCATGACTGACCTCACACTTTTCAACATTATACTCCATCTGCCACATTTTTGCCCACTCACTTAGCCTGTCTTTGTCCTTTTGCAGGTTTTTTGTGTCCTCCTCACACATTGCTTTTCCTCCCATCTTTGTATCATCCGCAAAATAGACTACGTTACACTCAGTCCCTTCTTCCCAGTCGTTAATATAGATTGTAAATAGTTGGGGTCCCAGCACTGATCCCTGCGGCATTTACTGGTTGCCAACCAGAGAATGAACCATTTATCCCAACTCTCTGTTTTCTGTTAGTTAGCCAATCCTCTATCCATTTTAATATATTACTCCCAACCCCGTGAACTTTTATCTTGTGCAGTAACCTTTTATGTGGCACCTTGTCAAATTCCTTCTGGAAGTCCAAGTACACCACATCCACTGGTTCCCCTTTATTCACCCTGTTCGTTACATCCTCAAAGAATTCCAGCAAATTTGTCAAACATGACTTCCCCTTCATAAATCCATGCTGACTCTGCCTGACTGAATTTTGCTTTTCCAAATGTCCTGCTACTGCTTCTTTAATAAAGGACTCCAACATTTTCCCAACCACAGATGTTAGACTAACTGGTCTATAGTTTCCTGCTTTTTGTCTGCCTCCTTTTTTAAATAGGGACGTTACATTTGCAGTTTTCCAATCTGCTGGGACTTCCCAGAATCCAGGGAATTTTGGTAAATTACAATGCATCCACAATCCTTGCTGCTACTTCTCTTAAGACCCAAGGATGCAAGCCATCAGGTCCAGGGCATTCATCTGCCTTTAGTCCCGTTATCTTACTGAGTACCACCTCCTTAGTGATTATGATTGCATTAAGTTCCTCCCCCACTATAGCCCCTTTATTATCCACTACTGGAATAGTGTTAGTGTCCTCTACTGTAAAGACTGATACAAAATATTTGTTCAGAGTTTCTGCCATCTCCATGTTCCCCATTATGTTGATTGAGGGATAAATATTGGCCAGTTCTCCAGGGATAACTCCCCTGCTCTTCTTCGAAATGATGCTGTGGGATCATGTACATCCACCTGAGAGGGCAGACGGGGCCTCGGTTTAACGTTTCATCCAGAAGATGGCACCTCCAACAGTGCAGCACTCGCTCCCTGCAGTGTCAGCCTAGATTTATGCACTCGGGCACAGAGACAGAGAGAGAGTGAGACAAAGATGGAAAGCGTGAAAGGAAAAGAAACCGAGATAGACAAAGAGGCTCCAAATCAGGAAGAAATAGAGACGAGCAAGAGCGAGAGAGCAGCTGCAGTGAGACAGAAGCAGAGGAGGAGGGAGGGGGAGGGGACAGACAATAAATGTAACAACCAGCTAAGCAGTTCAGGCGGCCGAGTGCTTGCCTCATGAGCAGATGGTTGTGTCGCTGGCTTTGACTCCTCAATGGCAGCCACTTAAGCCTTTCTGCTGCCACTTAGAGCCTGTTTCCCGATAGCTTCTCAGCCATCTGCTGGATCGACTTTTACATGAAGGCAGGTTGCTCCATCTCATGGGTGGGGGGGGCAGTTTGGGGAGAGTGTTTGGACTAATATTGTGCTACTGCAAACACACTTCCGTTGTGCTTCAATTTTTATTTATTCCAATTTGACATTGACGGAGGTGTTGAGGACATTTCTGCGCCAATTCAACAGCCGCACTTGTCTAAGCAGCAACTATAAAGTTGGGTAACATGTTTTAATGGGTTCATAAACTTGAATACTGATCAAATTAAGGTGACCTCATGGTTACGAGAGTGCTACATCTCCGAGGAGTTGTGAAGCCAACTCTCCATTAAAATGTCTCCCTTGGGATTCTCCCAAACAGCACAGTGAACAAGCCTTGAATGAGGCTCCTGGAAAACAACAATATGGGCGGTGAGGAGAAACCTGAGAGTGGCTGTCTCCAACCTTCCCATAGTGCCCGAGCATTCCGCCTTGCAGTGTATTTGCTTCATAGGTTCTCTGCTTAAGAATTCATAGCAACACATGGCTATTAAGATGTTAGTTTATTAACAAAGGTTGAACAATCAATCCACCCTTTACCAGCTCATCCACTAGGCTCATAACCACATGCCTCATCATGACTCCCTCGAACCCAACTGGCTGGGGTTTTATTGAGCCTTATGAACATCACATGACTGACTAAGTCAATCCCAACTCAACAGCTCTATAAACCTGTGAGCATCCTCACAGGTGCATACATTACACTGCTGATAGAAACAGGTGGACCACTTTCCATAACTTGGGAGCCTATTATCAGCAAGTGCAGACATCGACGACGAGGTCCAACGCCGCCTCTAGGCGCCAGCACAGCCTTCGGTCACCTGAGGAAGAGAGTATTCGAAGATCAGGCCCTCAAATCTGGCACCAAACTTATGGTCTACAGGGCTTTGGTGATACCCACCCTCCTCTATGGCTCAGAGATGTGGACCATATACAGTAGATACCTCAAATTGCTGGAGAAATACTACCAACAATGTCTCCACAAGATTCTGCAAATCCCTTGGGAGCATAAACGCACCAACGTCAATGTTCTTGACCAGGCCATCATCCCCAGCATCGAAGCACTGACCACATTTGACCAGCTCCATTGGGCGGGCCACATTGTTCGCATGCCTGACACAAGTGCTCTACTCGGAACTCTTACACGGCAAGCGAGCCCCAAGTGGGCAGAGGAAACGTTTCAAGGACATCTTCAAAGCCTCCTTGATGAATTGCAACATCCCCACTGACACCTGGGAGTCTCTGGTCAAAGACCATCCTAATTGGAGGAAGTGTATCCGGGAGGGCGCTGAGCACCTCGAGTCTCATCGCTGAGAGCATGCAGAAAACATAGAAACATAGAAACATAGAAAATAGGTGCAGGATTAGGCCATTCGGCCCTTCGAGCCTGCACCGCCATTCAATGAGTTCATGGCTGAACATGCAACTTCAGTACACCATTCCTGCTTTCTCGCCATACCCCTTGATCTCCCTAGTAGTAAGGACTACATCTAACTCCTTTTTGAACATGCGCAGACAGTGGAAGGATCGTGCGGCAAACCAGACTCCCACCCACCCTTTCCTTCAACCACTGTCTGTCCCACCTGCGACAGAGACTGTAATTCCCGTATTGGATTGTACAGTCACCTGAGAACTCACTTTTAGAGTGGAAGCAAGTCTTCCTCGATTTCGAGGGACTGCCTATGATGATGATGATAGATCAACGAGGGAGCAGCCGGGGATGGAGCAGGTCCAAGGGAGATCTTTTGTCCCCCATTATTATCACGTTCATTCTCAGGATGTGGGCTGTCGCTGGCAGGACCGGCATTCATTGTCCATGCTTACTTACCCCAGACATTGTCGGCATCCATACTGAGTGGCTTATCAGCAGTTAAGAGTCCACCATGTTGGTGCAGGACAGGCCGGGTGAGGTGAACAGGTTTCCAGCCCTAAAGGGCATTAGTGAAACCAGTTGGGTTTTTAACAGCAATCCGACAGCCTCATAGTCACTTTGTCTTTGCAAATGCCTGTGGATTGCACTTTATTATTGAAAATCTGCAGGCAATGCAGATCCTTATCTGGTGCGGTAGCCTAGTGGTTATGTTACTGGATTACTAATCTAGAGACCTGCACTAAATATTTGGAAAGATGAGCTCAAATCCCACCATGGTTAATTTAAATAAGTTGGCAATTAAAAAGCCAGTGTCAATAATGGTGACCATAAAACTGATGAACTGTTATAAAATCTGGTTCACTTTTGAGAAGGAATTTTGCCGTCCTTACCCGCTCTGGCCCACATGTGACTCCAGATCCACACCAATGTGGTTGATTCTTAACTGCCCTCTGAAATGGCCCAGACAGACATTCAGTGTATCAAAGGGCAATAAATGCTGGCATTGCCAGTGACCTCCGCAGCCCGTGAATGAATAAAATCAAACTGCCATCGTGCCCGATGGGAATGTTCACCGCTGACTTGGCAAAAACTTCCAGGATCAGGGGCAAGTTCCCTAAATTGACTGCGGGTGGCAAGTGCCCGTCCCACCAAGGGTGCATCTAGAGCTCCCAGCACACCGGGAGGTCCACATTTCCCCCTCCCCTTCTGGGAACATGGGGTAGGTGCCACTGTCATCCTGGTTGTAATAGGGCCAACATCGAAAGCAGATCACCTCATCATTTATTTCATTGCTATTTGTGTAACCCTTGCTATGCGCAAATTGGTTGGCGTATTTCCCTACATTACAAAGAGCCGGTAAAAATTAAACAAGTATCAGCCGTGGTTTAGTGGGTAGCACTCACACCTTCTGAGTCTGAAAATTGTGGGGTAAATTATGGGATAAGAACATAAGAAATAGGAGCAGGAGTAGGCCACTTGACCCCTCGAACCTGCTCCGCCAGTCAATAAAATCATGGCTGATCTGATCATGGGCTCAGCTCCACTTCAGAAACTTGGGCACGTGATCCACGCTGGGGCCCCCAGTGGAGGACTGAGTGAGGTGCCATCTTTCGGGTGAGAATTTAAACCCTCTTGGGTGGATATAATAAAAAAATCTCTGCCACTATTTTGAAGTAAGAGCAGGGGAGTTTTCCAGAGATCCTGGCCAACTTGTATCCCTCAACCTCAATGTCTAAAACAGGCTATCTTATTCAATTATTGTATTGCTATTTGTGGGATCTTGCAGTGCGCAAATTGTCTGCCGCGTGTCCCTACATTACAACTGGGACTCCACGATAAAAATACTTCATTGGATGTAAAGTGCTTTGAGATATGCTGAGACCGTGAAAGTTATATAAATGCTAATTTTAATTTTAACTTGCTGACATAAATCGTTCAAAATGTGTATAAAATCCAATAAGTAAAATGAACGCTATACTTACTTCAATAACCATGATAATGACATCAAAGTCTTCAATTTGCAACACCCCTCATTTTCTTTACATTTAATGTTTTGTTTCCAGTTACAATCGGTCTCTGCTGACGGTTATGATTTGTATGGGATAAGAACATAAGAAATAGAAGCAGCAGTAGGTGATTTGGCCCCTTGAGCCTGCTCCACCATTCAGATCATGGCTGATCTGGGCTCAGCTCCACATCCCCACCCATTCCCCATAAGCCTTTATTCCATTATCGCTCAAAAATCTGTCTATCTCCGCCTTATATATATTCAATGACCCAGCCTCCACAGCTATCTGGGGCAGAGAATTCCTTCGATTTACAACTCTCTGAGAGAAGAAATTCCTCCTCCTCTCAGTTTAAAATGGGTGACCACTTATTCTGAAGCTTTGCTTCCTAGTTCTAGATTCCCCCATGAGTGGAAACATCCTCTCTGCATCTACCCTGTCAAGCCGCCTCATTATCTTATATGTTTCAAATAAGATCACCTCTCATTCTTCTGAAATCCAATGAGTATAGGCCCAACCTACTTAACCTATCTTCATACATCAACCACTTCACTCCGGAATCAACCTAGTGAACCTTCTCTGAGTTGCCTCCAATGCAAGTATATTATATCCCTCCTTAAATAAGGAGACCAAAACTGTTCACAGTACTCCAGGTGTGGCCTCACCAATACCCTGTACAGTTGCAGCAGGACTTCTCTGCTTTTATACTCTATCCACCTTGCAATAAAGGCCACCATTCCATTTGCCTTCCTGCTCACTTGTTGTACCTGCATACTAACTTTTTGTGTTTCATGCACAAGGACCCCAAGGTCCCTCTGTACTGCAGCACTTTGTAATTTTTCTCCATTTAATTAATAATTTTCTTTTTTCTTTTTTCTGCTGAAGTGGATAACCTCACACTTTCTCACATTATACTCCATCTGCCAAATTTTTGCCCACTCACTGAGCCTGTCTATATCACTTTGCAGATTTTTTGTGTCCTCCTCACAATTTGCTTTCCCACCCATCTTTGTATCATCAGCAAACTTGGTTACATTACACTCGGTCCCTTCATCCAAGTCATTAATATAGATTGTAAATAGTAGACTATAAACAGAAAATACTGGAAATCTCAGCAGGTCAGGCAGCATCTGTGGAGAGGAAGCAGAGAGGGGATCTCATAGAAACATGTAAAATTCTGACGGGATTAGACAGGTTAGATGCAGGAAGAATTTTCCCGATGTTGGGGAAGTCCAGAACCAGGGTTCACAGTCCAAGGATAAGGGGTAAGCCAAAGAAATGGCAGACCAATTGAACAAGTACTTTGGTTCGGTATTCACTAAGGAGGACACAAACAACCTTCCGGGTATAAAAGGTGTCAGAGGGTCGAGTAAGAAGGAGGAACTGAGGGAAATCCTTATTAGCCGGGAAATTGTGTTGGGGAAATTGATGATATTGAAGGCCGATAAATCCCCAGAGCCTGATGGACTGCATCCCAGAGTAATTAAAGAGATGGCCTTGGAAATAGCAGATGCATTGATGATTTTCCAACATTCCATAGACTCTGGATCAGTTCCTATCGAGTGGAGGGTAGCCAATGTAACCCCACTTTTTACAAAAGGAGGGAGAGAAAACAGGGAATTATAGACTAATCAGCCTGACATCGGTAGTGGGTAAAATGATGGAATCAATTATTAAGGATGTCATAGCAGCGCATTTGGAAAGAGATGACACGATAGGTCCAAGTCATCATGGATTTGTGAAAGGGAAATCATGCTTGACAAGTCTTCTGGAATTTTTGAGGATGTTTCCAGTAGAGTGAACAAGGGAGAACCAGTTGATGTGGTGTATTTGGACTTTCAGAAGGCTTTCGACAAGGTCCCACACAAGAGATTAATGTGCAAAGTTAAAGCACATGGGATTGGGGGTAGAGTGCTGATGTGGATTGAGAACTGGTTGTCAGACAGGAAGCAAAGAGTAGGAGTAAATGGGTACTTTTCAGAATGGCAGGCAGTGACTAGTGGGGTACCGCAAGGTTCTGTGCTGGGTCCCCAGCTGTTTACATTGTACATTAATGATTTAAACGAGGGGATTAAATGTAGTATCTCCAAATTTGCGGATGACACTAAGTTGGTTGGCAGTGTGAGCTGCGAGGAGGATGCTATGAGGCTGCAGAGTGACTTGGATAGGTTAGGTGAGTGGGCAAATGCATGGCAGATGAAGTATAATGTGGATAAATGTGAGGTTATCCACTTTTGTGATAAAAACAGAGAGACAGACTATTATCTGATTGGTGACAGATTAGGAAAAGGGGAGGTGCAACGAGACCTGGGTGTCATGGTACATCAGTCATTGAAGGTTGGCATGCAGGTACAGCAGGTTAAGAAAACAAATGGCATGTTAGCCTTTATAGCGAGGGGATTTGAGTACAGGGGCAGGGAGGTGTTGCTACAGTTGTACAGGACCTTGGTGAGGCCACACCTGGAGTATTGTGTACAGATTTGGTTTCCTAACTTGAGGAAGGACATTCTTGCTATTGAGGGAGTGCAGCGAAGGTTCACCAGACTGATTCCCGGGTTGGCAGGACTGACATATCAAGAAAGACTGGATCAACTGGACTTGTATTCACTGGAGTTCAGAAGAATGAGAGGGGATCTCATCGAAACGTTTAAAATTCTGACGGGTTTTAGAATAGATGCAGGAAGAATGTTCCCAATGTTGGGGAAGTCCAGAACCAGAGGTCACAGTCTAAGGATAAGGGTAAGCCATTTAGGACCGAGATGAGGAGAAACGTCTTCACCCAGAGAGTGGTGAACCTGTGAATTCTCTACAACAGAAAGTTGTTGAGGCCAATTCACTAAATATATTCAAAAAGGAGTTAGATGTAGTCCTTACTACGAGGGGAATCAAGGGGTATGGCGAGAAAGCAAGAATAGGGTACTGAAGTTGCATGTTCAGCCATGAACTCATTAAATGGCGGTGCAGGCTCGAAGGGTCGAATGGCCTACTCCTGCACTTATTTTCTATGTTTTTTCTATTTAGGACCGAGATGAGGAGAAACTTCTTCACTCAGAGAATTGTGAACCTGTGGAATTCTCTACCACAGAAAGTTGTTGAGGCCAGTTTGTTAGATATATTCAAAAGGGAGTTAGATGTGGCCCTTACGGCTAAAGGGATCAAGGGGTATGGAGAAAAAGCAGGAATGGGGTACTGAAGTTGTATGATCAGTCATGATCATATTGAATGGTGGTGTAGGCTCGAAGGGCCAAATGGCCAAATCATGCATCTATTTTCTATGTTTCTATGTGTTAACGTTTTGGGTCAATGACTCTTCATCAGAACATTGCCAAGTCCTGAGGCTTCTCCCAGGGATGCCTTTCCTGATCATTTGAAACCTTTCAGTTCTGGTGTTATCCTTGTGAATCTTTTCTGTACCTTCTCCTGTGCCTGTACATCTTTGTTATAATACACTTGTGCACAGAGCTCCAAGCTGGTTCTACACAATGTTGATATTGTTGGTGGAATGCAAAGAAATTGAAAACTACCTGTGAGAACACTCTGACTCACAGAAGAGGTAAATAATTAAATATTTTCAGGAACAAAATTGCTTATTTTCCACTTAGAAAGGTGGTTGTTCATATATTGATGTGAAATGCTTAGATTTGCAGTTAATTTATTTCATTTTAAAAGAAAGAAAGACTACATTCTAATTATGAGTGTCAGTCGTTGCTCAGTGGGTAGCACTCTCAATCTCTGAGTCAGAAGGTTGTGGGTTCAAGTCCCACTCCAGAGACTTGAGCACAAAATCTAGGTTGACATTCCCAGTGCAGTGCTGAGGGCGTGCCACACTGTCAGAGGTGCCGTTTTCCTCATTCGACGTTAAACCCAAGCCCTGTCTGCTCTCTCAGGTGAATGTAAATGATCCCGTGGTACTGTTTTGAAGAAGAGCAGAGTAGGTATCCCCAGTGTACTTGCCAATCATGAGGCATATGAAAGCATGGGCCTTGCACTAAACATCTGTAAGACAAAGTTCCTGCACCAGCCTGACCCCACCACACAGCACTACCCCCACAGTCATCAAGATCCACGGCGTGACCCTGGACAACGTGGACCACCTTCCATACCTCAACAAGGGCAGACATCGACGATGAGATTCAACACCGTCTCCAGTCGGCCAGTGCAGCCTTCGGCTGTCTGAGGAAAAGAATGTTCGAAGATCAGGCCCTCAAATCTGCCACCAAGCTCATGGTCTACAGAGCTGTAGTGATACCCACGCTCCTGTGTGGCTCAGAGACGTGGGCCATATACAGTAGACACCTCAAATCGCTGGAGAAATATCATCAATGATGTCTCTTCAAATCCCCTGGGAGGACAGACACACCAACGTCAGTGTTCTCGATCAGGCCAACATCCACAGCATCGAAGCACTGACCACACTCGACCAGCTCCGTTGGGTGGGCCACATTGTCCACATACCTGACACAAGACTCCCAAAGCAAGGGTTCTACTCGGAACTCCTACATAGCAAGCGAGCCCCAGGTGGGCAGAGGAAACGTTTCAAGGACACCCTGAAAGCCTCCTTGATAAAGTGCAACATCCCCACCGACACCTGGGAGTCCCTGGCCAAAGACTGCCCTAAGTGGAGGGAGAGCATCCGGGAGGGCGCTGAGCACCTCGAGTCTTATCGCCGAGAGCATGCAGAAAACAAGCGCAGGCAGCAGAAGGAGTGTGCGGCAAACCAGACTCCCCACCCATACTTTTGTTCAACGACTGTCTGTCCCACCTGAGACTGTAATTCCTGTATTGGACTGTTCAGTCACCTAAGAACTGACTTTTCGAGTGGAAGCAAGTCTTCCTTGATTTTGAGGCACTGTCTATGATGATGATGATGATGATGCTTGACAATGTTTATCCCTCAATCAACATTCACTATATTAAAAAACACATATTATTTTCTCATTATCACGTTGCTGTTTGTGGGACCTTGCTGCGAAAATGGGCTGCTGCATTTTCTACGTTGCAACAGTGACTACACTTCAAGAATTACTTTATTGACCGTAAAGCACTTTAGGACGTCCGGAGGTCACAAAAGACGCTATATAAATGCATATTCTTATTTTTTTATTTAGAAACTGTTCTGCTTCTTCATGTGTTGAAGTCACCCGCTGTTTTCTGACTTACATTGCACAGGTTGCACTGTGATGAATGTCATCCATTTGGTCAAGGCGTATTTTTGGAAGATGCACCAAGAAGTAGCGTCCTTCGCAAATGCAGCAGGCCCCAATGTCCTTGAGGATATCCTGCTCGTATATATGTGTGCATACTATATATAATATATATATTATGTATGTATACAGACAACACCTCGGAGACAATACAGCACAACGCAGTTGCTAATCTTCATCCATCATAGAGCAGGCAGGAAAATAGACGAATCCTTAATTGCACATTAACGTTAATTACTGCCAAATCTTGTGATGGCTCCAGACTTCTGCTACTTTTGCTGTAGCTCAATTAATTTTGAAGGTTGGGGAGCTACATATATTCGAATCACATACATTTCTTAAAGGGGAAGTAATCTTTATTTAAAGTTGTAAAGGATAGAACATTCAATAATACCCGATTTTAACTCGGGTCCAGAGATCTTGTGTGGGGGGAATATGAATTTATTTTTGGCTGCATGTAGTGACATCACTATTCCCAGCCAGAATGGGGATGATTGGGTAATTCTGCTGTCAATCACGCCTGGAGACTGCATTGTTGTCAGTGTCTGGGATTGAGATTTTACGCACATACATAATTTGTATAATGTAACTGCCCTCCACTCACTGCATTCCACTGGAGAAATCACCCTGCCTTTATCGGAAGACTCTCGGGAGAGTTTTGATTATGAACTCTGTCTGCTGTAGTTCTTAAAGACTCTGGGGCCGAAATTGCCCTCCGCCCAAAACGGGTCGCACCGACCGATTTCGAAGTGTTCCGTCCACCCCAATGCATGGGGCGGACAATCCGGAGAAATTCAGGTCTTTGTGGGGTTTTTTCGAGCGGGGGCAGAAGTGGCCTCATCATCGGGGCGGAAGTGCTGGCTGGTCGGAGCGGCCGTCGCTCCGAGTCATCAGCGCCGCGCTGACGCATCACAACGCCCTTCTCCTTCAGTTAAAGGGGAGGGCCGCTGCGAACTCTGCAGCCACATTAATGGTAGCCACTGGGCTACCAGGGAGGGTTTCGGCTGGGCCAACGGCCCGGTACCTAAGAGGAGGCACCAGGCTGCCCGGCCGAACCCAGGGGGCATAATTGTTGGGCAGACCTGGCACTCTGCCAACAGTAAAAAAATAATATGGCGACCGCGGCAGCGCCACCTCCCCTTTAAGGGTAGACACGCCGCCCAAACACGTACAGCTTCCCCACAGAAAAAGCTGTCAGTGGCACCGACTGACAGCACCGCCGCTCCCATGGGGCAATTTCCCACGGTGGTCGGAAAGGAGGTTGCCGGCGGTCAGTGTTGGGTCGGCGCGTACCCGATGCGACGGGAAAATGGGCGGAGCAGAAACCCGTTCCCGTCACTTCCGACCCGGGGGGGCAATTTCAGAAGGGTCGGCCCATCTGTCTGCCCCCCGGTCATTAAGGCCTTTCCACTCCATTCCCAACTCTGAGAGGCAGTAATGGAACTTATGGAAGGGGGTAATTTTGGCCTCTCTGTTTAAATAGACTCTGTTTGCTGTTAAATAGACTCTGTTTGCCTTAAAATAGACTGCTGTAAAATAGATGTTTGCTGTGAAATAGATTGCTGTAAAATAGACACTGCTTAAAATAGACTCTGCTGTGAAATAGGTTCTGTTGTAAAATAGACCCTGCTGCAAAATAGACTCAGCTTGCCATGTCCGGCTCTGCCTCCAAATTATTAACTGACATAGTGGTGTCAATAGTCATTCCATTTAATTTTTGACTTTTCCATTTTGCCTGCTCCATGCCAAAATATTTTTTTAAACTCCAACATATACCCTTCATTGGCACGAAAGACAGCCCCAAGTCCTCCATTCACGTGACATGTCTCGAAACGCTAAGCCCAAGGGCTTTGCTCCTGACATCTTCTGGTTTGGGTGCTTCTTAGGGCCTGTTGAGGCTGGCATCGAGCGGGCGACACAGCATTAAAATGTTGTCGGTAGGGCAGTGATGTGATCAAGCCCTCCAACCTTTCTATGTCAATGAGGCCCTCGCCTGCCTGGGGCAAAGGTTCACCTAAGCTGCCTAAAAGGTGCCTGTTAAAATAGCGTGAGGCGCCAGTGTAGATAAGATGAATACCATGCTGCCAATATTTTAATGCCCAGTTTTCATCAGGCTGATTAAAATCAGGCCGGCATTCAAAACACTTCACATCCAACGAAATACTTTGGAAAGACTCAGTAGACAGTTTGCTCCCAAGGACCCACACCGTGCCCATCTTTCATGCAACTATAGTTTTCAAAATGGAACATAAATAGGCCATTTGGTCTACTCCTGCTCCTATTTCTTCTGTTCCCACTGGATTATTACTTGAAGGAGGAAAAACTGTAGGGATATGGGGAAAGAGCGGGGGAGTGGGACTAACTGGATTGCGCTTCGAAAGTGCACACTCTGACTCAATGGGCCAAATGGCCTCCTTCTGTGCTGGACTCTGATTCTTTGATTCTATGAGCAGCAGTGGGATGAATGAGCATCTAATCTAACTTTGTTGGTTGGCCAGGACACCCAGAACTCGCAATGCTCCAATCCAGCCACAGAATCTTGCTCAATGGGAGCACAGAATGGAGGCAGGGCTCCACAGACACCCAATTTTCCAGCCACTGCTTTAAATGGGCAGAAAATCAGCAGTGCCACAAAATGAACGTGCTGGCCTCCAGTCCCATTTCTACAGTTCTTGCTCCCATCAAACACACTCTCACTTGCGACTTCACTCACCGCTGGTCTTCGAACAGTGCTGAGGGATCATCAAAATCCATTGAACCAGCACGTGATGCCTCGGCTTAATAACTCACCCAAAATGCAGCGCTCACCGAGGTGAGTCTCGACTCTGTGCGCGACAGTGTGATAGCGAGTCAGCCGCCTGCTTCACATCCCTCCCCATTTTCACTTCCGTGCAATGTTTCTCGGGAAATTGTGTTAGGGAAATTGATGGAATTGAAGGCTGATAAATCCCCGGGGCCTGATAGTCTGCATCCCAGAGTATTTAAGGAAGTGGCCATAGAAAAAGTGGATGCATTGGTGATCATTTTCCAACAGTCTATCGACTCTGGATCAGCTCCTTTGGACATAACAACATCAGAATTAGGAACAGGAGTAGGCCATCTAGCCCCTCGAGCCTGCTCCGCCATTCAACAAGATCATGGCTGATCTGGCCGTGGACTCAGCTCCACTTACCCGCCCGCTCCCCATAACCCTTAATTCCCTTATTGGTTAAAAATCTATCTATCTGTGACTTAAATACATTCAATGAGCTAGCCTCAACTGCTGCCTTGGGCAGAGAATTCCACAGATTCACAACTCTCTGGGAGAAGAAATTCCTTCTCAACTCGATTTTAAATTGGCTCCCCCATATTTTGAAGCTGTGACCCCTAGTTCTAGTCTCCCCGACCAGTGGAAACAACCTCTCTGACTCTATCTTGTCTATCCCTTTCATTATTTTAAATGTTTCTATAAGATCACCCCTCATCCTTCTGAACTCCAACGAGTAAAGACCCAGTCTACTCAATCTATCATCTCCGGAATCATCCTACTGAATCGTCTCTGTACCCCCTCCAAAGCTAGTATATGCTTCCTTAAGTAAGGTGACCAAAACTGCACGCAGTATTCCAGGTGCGGCCTCACCAATACCCTATACAGTTGCAGCAGGACCTTCCTGCTTTTGTACTCCATCCCTCTCGCAGTGAAGGCCAACATTCCATTCACCTTCCTGATTACCTGCTGCACCTGCAAACTAACTTTTTGGGATTCATGCACAAGGACCCCCAAGTCCTTCTGCACCGCAGCATGTTGTAATTTATCCCCATTCAAATAATATTCCCTTTCACTGTTTTTTTTCCAAGGTGGATGACTTCACATTTTCCGACATTGTATTCCATCTGCTAAACCTTCGCCCATTCGCTTAACCTATCTAAATCTCTTTGCAGCCTCTCTGTGTCCTCTACACAACCCGCTTTCCCACTAATCTTTGTGTCATCTGCAAATTTTGTTACACTACACTCTGTCCCCTCTTCCAGGTCATCTATATATATTGTAAGCAGTTGTGGTCCCAGCACCGATCCCTGTGGCACACCACTAACTACCGATTTCCAACCCGAAAAGGACCCATTTATCCCGACTCTCTGCTTTCTGTTAGCCAGCCAATTCTCGATCCATGCTGATACATTTCCTCTGACTCCGCATACCTTTATCTTCTGCAGTAACCTTTTATGTGGCACCTTATCTAATGCCTTTTGAAAATCTAAATACACCACATCCATCGGTACACCTCTATCCACCATGTTCGTTATATCCTCAAAGAATTCCAGTAAATTAGTTAAACATGATTTCCCCTTCATGAATCCATGTTGCGTCTGCTTGATTGCACTATTCCTATCTAGATGTCCCGCTATTCCTTCCTTAATGATAGCTTCAAGCATTTTCCCCACTACAGATGTTAAACTAACTGGCCTATAGTTACCTGCCTTTTGTCTTCCCCCTTTTTTAAACAGTGGCGTTACATTTGCTGCTTTCCAATCTGCTGGTACCTTCCCAGAGTCCAGAGAATTTTGGTAGATTATAACGAATGCATCTGCTCTAACTTCCGCCATCTCTTTTAATACCCTGGGATGCATTTCATCAGGACCAGGGGACTTTTCTACCTTGAGTCCCATTAGCCTGTCCAGCACTACCCCCCTAGTGATAGTGATTGTCTCAAGGTCCTCCCTTCCCACATTCCCTTGACCAGCAATTTTTGGCATGGTTTTTGTGTCTGCCACTGTGAAGACCGAAGCAAAATAATTGTTTAAGATCTCAGCCATTTCCACATTTCCCATTATTAAATCCCCCTTCTCATCTTCTCAGGGACCAACATTTACTTTAGTCACTCTTTTCCGTTTTATATATCGATAAAAGCTTTTACTATCTGTTTTTATGGTTTGCGCAAGTTTACTTTCGTAATCTATCTTTCCTTTCTTTATTGCTTTCTTTGTCATTCTTTGCTGTCATTTAAAATTTTCCCAATCTTCTAGTTTCCCACTAACCTTGGCCACCTTATATGCATTGGTTTTTAATTTGATACTCTCCTTTATTTCCTTGGTTATCCAGGGCTGATTATCCCTTCTCTTACTGCCCTTCTTTTTCACTGGAATATATTTTTGTTGAGCACTATGAAAGAGCTCCTTAAAAGTCCTCCACTGTTCCTCAATTGTGCCACCATTTAGTCTTTGTTTCCAGTCTAATTTAGGCAACTCTGCCCTCATCCCACTGTAGTCCCCTTTGGACTGGAGGGTAGCTAATGTAACACCACTTTTAAAAAAAGGAGGGAGAGTGAAAACAGGTAATTATAGACCAGTTAGCCTGACATCAATCGTGGGGAAAATGTTGGAATCAATTATTAAAGCGCATTTGGAAAGCATGACAGGATCGGTCCAAGTCAGCATGGATTTATGAAAGGGAAAATATGCTTGACAAATCTTCTGGGATTTTTTGAGGATGTAATTAGTAGAGTGGACAAAGGAGAACCAGTGGATGTGGTGTATTTGGACTTTCAAAAGGTTTTGACAATGTTCCACACAAGAGATTGGTGTGCAAAATTTAAGCACATGGTATTGGGCTTATGTACTGAAGTGGATAGAGAACTGGTTGGCAGACAGGAAGCAGAGAGTCTGGATAAACGGTCCTTTTCAGAATTGCAGGCAGTGACTAGTGCTATTTAAAATATAAATTAATGATTTAGATGAAGGAATTGAGTGTGATATCTCCAAGTTTGCAGATGACACTAAGCTGGGTGCAGTGTGAGCTGTGAGGAGGACGCTAAGCGGCTGCAGGGTGACTTGGACAGGTTAGGTGAGTGGGCAAATGCATGGCAGCTGCAGTATAATGTGGATAAATGTGAGATTATCCACTTTGGGAGCAAAAACACGAAGGAAGAATATTATCTGAATGGCGGCAGATTAGGAAAAGGGGAGGTACAACGAGATCTGGGTGTCATGGTACATCAATCATTGAAAGTTGGCATGCAGGTACAGCAGGGGGGAAGAAGGTAAATGGTATGTTGGCCTTCATAGCGAGGGAATTTGAGTATAGGAGCAGGGAGGTCTTACTGCAGTTGTACAGGGCCTTGGTGAGGCCTCACCTGGAATATTGTGTTCAATTTTGGTCTCCTAATCTGAGGAAGGACGTTCTTGCTATTGAGGGAGTGCAGCAAAGATTCACCAGATTGATTCCCGGGATGGCAGGACTGACTGGATCGTCTGGGCCTGCATTCACTGGAGTTTAAAAGGATGAGAGGGGATCTCATAGAAACATATCAAATTCTGATGGGACTGGACAGGTTAGATGCAGAAAGAATGTTCCCGATGTTGGGGAAGTCCAGAACCAGGGGACACAGTCTAAGGATAAGGGGTAAGCCATTTAGGACCGAGATGAGGAGAAACTTCTTCACTCAGAGAATTGTGAACCTGTGGAATTCCCTACCGCAGAGAGCTGTTGATGCCAGTTCATTGGATATTTTCAAGAGGGAGTTAGATATGGCCCTTACGGCTAAAGGGATCAAGGAATATTGAGAGAAAGCAGGAAAGGGGTACTGAGGGAATGATCAGCCATGATCTTATTGAATGGTGGTGCAGGCTTGAAGGGCCAAATGGCCTTCTCCTGCACCTATTTTCTTTGTTTCTATGTTTCTATGTTTCGTTTAAAAACTGTATTCTGAGCCTTTACGACAATAAAATATGGGGCTTGCAGTTTAATTAATTCTCAGCGTTAACTTGATGCCGAAACTAACACTGGCGATAAATGGGCGATAATAAATGAGTGATAAATGGGCGTTAGTTTCCATTTTGGGGGGGAAATGTGCAATAAATGGGCGTTATACTTCGTCTCAGCGTTAAAAATGGGCGGTAAGTGGGCGGTAGCGAAGCGAAACTGATGGAATGTCTAGCCCTGGGTCTAACTCCCAGCTCTGTCAAGATCTTTGTATGGGGCTAGTGGAATGTCAGTATATCGCTGCAGAGGTTCACCTAACCATTTTGGGGTAGAGTTCCTGATTTGGGTGCCATCGGGAAATTGTGCCGCAAATGCACTTGAAATTGCGCTGGTTCGGTTACAGTCCACGTTCATTTGCATAATCACAAATATAGAACCTGCCATGAACCAGCACAATTGAGCAGCTTAATGGAACATAGAAACATAGAAAATAGGTGCAGAAGTAGGCCATTAGGCCCTTCGAGCCTGCACCGCCATTCAATAAGATCATGGCTGATCATTGCCTCAGTACCCCTTTCCTGCTTTCTCTCCATAACCCTTGATCCTCTTAGCCGTAACGGCCATAGCTAACTCCCTCTTGAATATATCCAGTGAACTGGCATCAACAACTCTCTGCGGCAGGAATTCCACAGGTTAACAACTCTCTGAGTGAAGAAGTTTCTCCTCATCTCAGTCCTAAATGGCCTATCCCTTATCCTAAGACTATGTCCCCTGGTTCTGGACTTCCCCAACATCGGGAACATTCTTCATGCATTTATCCTGTCCAGTCCCATCAGAATCTTATATGTTTCTATGAGATACTCTCTCATCCTTCTAAACTCCAGTGAATAAGCCCAGTTGATCCAGTCTCTCCTCATATGACAGCCCAGCCATCCCTGGAATCAGTCTGGTGAACCTTCGCTGCACTCCGTCAATAGCAAGAACGTCCTTCCTCAGATTAGGAGACCAAAACTGAACACAATATTCCAGGTGAGGCCTCACCAAGGCCCTGTACAGCTGCAGTAAGACCTCCCTGCTCCTCTACTCAAATCCCCTAGCTATGAAGGCCAACATACCATTTGCCTTCTTCACCACCTGCTGTACCTGCATGCCAACTTTCAATGATTGATGAAGCATGACACCAGGTCTCGTTGCACCTCCCCTTTTCCTAATCAGCCACCATTCAGATAAAATTCTGCCTTTGTGTTTTTGCCCGCAAAATGGATAACCTCACATTTATCCATATTATACTGCAGCTGCCATGCATTTGCCCACTCACCTAACCTGTCCAAGTCACCCTGAAGCCTCTTAGCGTCCTCCTCACAGATCACACTGCCACCCAGTTTAGTGTCGTCTGCAAACTTGGAGATATTACCCTCAATTCCTTCATCTCAATCGTTAATGTATATTGTAAAGAGCTGGGGTCCCAGCACTGAGCCCTGCGGCACTCCACTAGTCACTGCCTGCCATTCTGAAAAGGACCCGTTTATCCCGACTCTCTGCTTCCTGTCTGCCAACCAGTTCTCTATCCACGTCAGTTTATTACCCCAATACCATGTGCTTTGATTTTGCACACCAATCTCTTGTGCGGGACCTTGTCAAAGGTCTTTTGAAAGTCCAAATACACCACATCCACTGGTTCTCCCTTGTCCACTCTGCTAGTTACATCTTCAAAAAGTTCCAGAAGATTCGTCAAGCATGATATCTCTTTCATAAATCTATGCTGACTTGGACCGATCCTGTCACTGCTTTCCTTAATGATTGATTCCAACATTTTCCCCACTACTGATGTCAGGCTAACTGGTCTATAATTACCCGTTTTCTCTCTCCCTCCTTTTTTAAAAAGTGGTGTTACATTAGCTACCCTCCAGTCCATAGGAACTGATCCAGAGTCGATAGACTGTTGGAAATTGATCACCAATGCATCCACTATTTCTAGGGCCACTTCCTTAAGTACTCTGGGATGCAGACTATCAGGCCCTGGGGATTTATCGGCCTTCAATCCCATCAATTTGCCTTACACAATTTCCCGCCTAATAAGGATATTCTTCTCACTAAACCCACTGTCCCCTAGTACATTCGGAAGGTTATTTGTGTCTTCCTTCATGAACATTCCTTTTTGTCTTCCCATTAAAAAGTATATATTTAAGAATAGTATGGTGGTGCAGTTTTATTAATACAGCTGAATATGAGTTTATCGGCAAAAATACACATTTTTAATAAGTGTCAAGTGCCCCATCTGTGAGTAACCCGATTTAAAATCTCTGAAAATGACTTTGAAACAGTTACACTGAATCATTTATAAGTTTCATTTGAGTGCATTAGTCAGCTTCTTACTAAATGAAATATTTTTTGGATTGAAAAAACTTTAAAAACGTGCTGTCTCACACGTGCGCCTGAGAAAATGAGTGCAATTTGAAGAACCTTCCTGAACCCGTGCACTCGGTGGAATGTCGATGAGTTGGCGGGGGATGGGGGGGGGCGGTGTGGCTAGATTTGTGGATGAGGCCTGATCAATGTTCCCTCTGAGCTGCGCGGCCGCAGAATGACGGGAAAGTTCTCGCGCAGGCCGCTCACCGGCTTTTCCATGGTAAGCACCACACACGCGTGGAAATTTAAAGGGTCCGCACACTAAAAGAAACAGACAGCTGACAGTGAATATTGGGCCTGATCCGGGTGAATTAAGACCATAAGAATTAGAAGCAGGAGTAGGCCTGTTGACTCCTCGAGCCTGCTCTGCCATTCAATGAGATATTGGCTGATCTTCTACCTCAACTCCACTTTTCTGCACTATCCCCATATCCCTTGCTACCCTTAATATTCAAAATCTATCGATCTCTGTCTTGCATATACTCAAAGACTGAGCCTCCACAGACCTCTCGGGTAGAGAATTCCACAGATTCACCACCCTCTGAGTGAAGACGTTTCTCCTCATCTCAGTCCTAAATGGCCAACCCCTTATTCTGAGATTGTGAACCATGGTTCTCGGCTCCCCAGCCAGGGGAAACATCCTCCCTGCATCTACCCTGTCAAGCTCTGTAAGAATTGAATCTTGAACCGAAATAAAAGATCGTGTAAAACACGAACGTAAGTTGTTTCGGGCATAACTCACTTACGTTTAAAATTCCTTGATCTTTTGCGCTGGTTCAGGCGATTCCGCCTGGAATGCGCTGATAGAACAAGCGGAAATCCGACCACTTTGTGTTCAACAGAAAAACTAGTAAGCTCTTTAGAACATATGAACATAAGAACATAAGAAATAGGAACAGGAGTAGGCCATTTGGCCCCTCGAGCCTGCTCCGCCATTCAATAAGATCATGGCTGATCTGATCATGGACTCAGCTCCACTTCCCTGCCTGTTCCCCATAAACCTTTACTCCCTTATTCCTTAGTAAGCCTGTGAGGTGAACTTATTTGGCCTGATCTTTATATACAAATGGGCTGGGGTCTTTTAAAATAGTGAGCAACAGATGTTCATGTAAATGTCAATATTACTGTGGACGATTTTGTTCCAGTAATCACTTCAACTTCCCCCACACATTTTGGCAAGAACCATTGCTGATCTCTAAACAGTCTCTGCCAGTCCCATTGGCACTGTGCTGATTCTGTCTGACGTGTCATGCTAATCGCGACTGTGATGGCCTGAGACACTTTCTGACATCTCGGAGACACCATATTGTGTCTTACCATTTCCCACCACAGGGTGGCGCCCTTCAGATCTGGGAGAACAGTGAAGAAGCCAGCCAGAATCACTGCAGTCAGATATTTTGCTGATAAACTTTAACTTATTGTTAGTTAGGAATTAGACTTCTGTTAATGTGACCCCTCCAGAACCACAGTTAAGTAAGTCATTTCTCTTTATTGCTGTTTTATCAGATTGTTGTTGGATTGTTCCCTTTGATGTACTGCAAGAAATCTCGAGTGTGTTCCTTGTTTGTGTTGCTACAGCTCACCGCGCATAATAAAGGATTTGGAACCTGAAGCCCTGATCTTTCGCCATATTTCTTAGTGTTGCAGTTGACGCTAGCTGGGGAAATTAGAGTTCTCGCTTGTCTCCAGCTATATTCTCACAGCAACTTCACTGTAAACACCTTGGGCAGGTTTGCCAACTCTGAATATATTCCTGGAGGTTTCATCACAAAACAGATTATCTGGTCATTATCACATTGCTGTTTGTGGGAGCTTGCTGTGCACAATTGGCTGCTGCATTTTCCACATTACAACAGTGATTACACGCCAAAAAGTACTTCATTGGCTGTAAAGCGCTTTGAGACGTCCGGTGGTCGTGAAAGACGCTATATAAATCCAAGTCTTTCTTTTCTTCTGGGTCAGAAGGTTGTGGCATGAAGGCCACTCCACCATTTAAGCCCATCTGCCGGAAGGTCCACAGAGGCTCTCCTGATCGTCTCTCATTACTTTGGCGGAAACACGGTTTGCGCGTCCATCTGGCCCATTGAGATGACAACGGCCATTTCCGAGAATCCCCGTGGAACTTCCCAACAATAATCTATGTTGACGCTTCAGTGCAGTGCTAAAGGGATGTTCAAAGGTGCTGCTTTCTGGGTGACATATTAACTCATAGGCAGTCCCTCGAAACGAGTATGACTTGCTTCCAGGATGAAGGACCTGAACTACATCCTGAAGGGTGGAAGATGCCTGTGCGTGGATTTTTTTTAACGTGTGGTGGCCGTTGCACACCAGCCACCACCCGGGCTTGACAGAGCTAGGTCTTGGTCCAATGTCAGGGATTACCCAAGACGACTGGAGACCAGCTCTGCTGCACGGACCTAGTGCGCGCACATATCGCAATGTGGGCTGGTCCGTGCTACCCCTGGGCCCCTGGCCCCACACTCACGTCTTTCTTTGTTTGTTTCTTTCTTTTACATGTCCTCCTGCCTCCAACTGCCCCGCCCCTCAGCGCTCGCCCAACACGTCCATCATCGCCACGCCCCGCCTTCCCAGAGCCATTTGGAAAGCGAAAATAACTCTTCATTGGATGATTCATGACTGTCAGTCAAACAGCCTTTTTTCTCCCCATCTCCAATATCTTTTATAACTAATAACAACAGCTTGTATTTATATAGCGACTTTAACATAGTGAAACGTCCCAGGGCGCTTCACAGGAGTATTATGAGATAAATAATTTGACACCGAGCCGCATAAGGAGAAATTAGGGCAGGAAGAGATATGTTTTAAGGAGCGTTTTGAAGGAGGAAAGAGAGGCAGAGAGGCGGGAGAGGTTTAGGAAAGGAGTCCCAGAGCTTAGGGTGCAGCCAAAGGAAGGCACGCCCACCGATGGTCGAGCGATTATAATCAGGGATGCTCAAGAGGGCAGGATTTAGAGGAGCGCAGATATCGCGGTTGCTTGTGGGGCTGGAGGAATAAACAAAAGTGATGAAAAAAAAACTATGTTTTTTAATGCCCTTGTGACTTTTACCCGAGGGTGATCGCAGAGGTTTCCCTGGAGATCAATCTTGGATCGTGGAGGATTGAAAACCCTTAGCTTGGGCCTGAATGGCGGGAGCAGCCCCAGAAACCACAAAAACATAAGAAATAGGAGCAGGAGTAGGCCATTCGGCCCCTCGAGCCGGCTCCTCCATTCGATGAGATCATGACTGATCTGCTACCTCAACTTCACTTTCCTGCACTATCCCCATATCCCTTGATATTCAAAAATCTATCGATCTCTGACTTGAATATACTCAGTGATTGAGCCTCCACAGCCCTCTGCGGGTGGAGAATTTCAAAGATTCACCAACCTTTGAGTGAAGAAATTTCTCCTCATCTCAGTCCTAAATGGCCATCCCCTTATTCTGAGACTGTGACCCCCTGGTTCTCGACTCCCCAGCAAGAGGAAATATCCTCCTTGGATCTACCCTGTCTAACCCTGTAAGAATGTTGTATGTTTAAATGACATACTTCTCATTCTTCTGAACTCTAGAGAATATAGGCCTAGTCTACTCAATCTCTCCTCTCAGGACAATTCCCTCCATCCCAGGAATCAGTTTGGTGAACCATCATTGCATTCCCTCTATGGCAAGTATATCCTTCCTTTGGTGAGGAGACCAAAACAATACTCCAGATGTGGTCTCACACAAAATTGGGCCATGGGCCTTTATCAGCATTTGCCAGTGGTTTGGGGCACACCAATCAGGGGCCCAGAGGCAGCTCGCCACTTCTACGAGGGTGAAGTCCGGCCTTTAGCTAAGTCCTGGAGGGTGGGTGTGTGAGGAAGGAGAATGAAAAAGTGGGGGGAGTGAGGGGCTATTCTTGGATGAAAGCAGCCCCCTGGAGTGCTGTGGGAGCCTGGAGGGCCATTCCTGCTCACCACGACTCAAAGATGAAGGTTGTCTTATGAGGAAATGTTGAGCAGGTTGGGCCCATACTCTCTGGAGTTTAGAAGAATGAGAGGTGATCTCATTGAAAGATAAGATTCTGAGGGGGCTTGACACAGTAGATGCAGAGAGGATATTTCCCCTCGTGGGGAAATCTAGAACTAGGGGGCATAGTTTCAGAATAGATGGTTGCCCATTTAAGACGGAGATGAGGAGGAATTTTTTCTCTCATTGGATTGTGAATCTTGCGAATTCTCTACCCCAGAGAGCTGTGGAGGCTGGGTCATTGAATAAATTTAAGGCTGAGATAGACAGAGGCTTTGCACCATAGGGGTGTCAAGAATTATGGGGAACAGGTGGGAAACTGGAGTTGAGACCATGATCAGTTCTGCCATGATCTCATTAAATGGTGGAGCAGGCTCGAGGGGCCACGTAGCCTACTCCTGCTCCTATTTTTTATGTTCTTGCACAGAAGCGAAATACTGCGGATGCTGGAATCTGAAATATACACAGAATGCTGGAAATCTCAGCAGGTCAGGCAGCATCTGTGGAGAGAAAAACAGAGTTAACGTTTCGGGTTGACAACCCTTTGTTAGAACTGGTGCCATTATAGACAAAGAGAAAAAAAAAAGAGAAGAAGATGTTCTTGTCAAATTATATTTTGAAACATTTCCTTATGTTGAGGGCGCATTAGGAACTCAAAAAGAAAAACTGAGCGAGGCAGGCCCGATATTTATGTCATTCAGTTGAAACATTTCTACCACTGGGATCATAGAATCATAGAAAATTATGACACAGAAGGAGGCCGTTCGGCCCATCATGTCCGTGCCGGTCAAAAAAGAGCTACCCAGCCTAATCCCACCTTCCAGCGCTAGGTCCCTAGCCCTGTAGGTTAGAACTCTTTAAGTGCACATTCATGTATCATTTAAATGGTGATGACGGTTTCTGCCTCTACCACCTTTTTCAGGCAGTGAGTTCCAGACCCCCACCACCCTCTGGGAGAAGAAATGTCTCCTTATCTCCCCTCGAATCCTTCCACCAATTACTTTAAATCTATGCCCCGTGATTATCGACCCCTCTGCTAAGGGACATATGTCCTTCCTATTCACTCTATATAGGCCCCTCATAATTTTATACATCTCAATTAAATCTCCCCTCAGCCTCCTTTGTTCCAGAGAAAACAACCCCAGCGTATCCAAACTCTCCTCATAGCTAAAGTTTTCCAGTCCTGGCAACATCCTCATCAATCTCCTTTGGACCCTCTCTAGTGCAATCACATCTTTCCTGTAATGCGGTGACCAGAACTGTACACAGTACTCCAGCTGTGGCCTAACTAATGTTGTATACAGTTCTAGCATAACTGTATGCTGCAGGATAAGAGAGGTGGATTTGTTTGGTAAAAAAATGATGATCTCCTGGAATCTGAGGTAAAGAATTGTTAGTATGACAGTGGCTTTAAATGGGGTGGATTTATTTTTGGGACCTGTGGGTCAGATTAGGTAGCTTAGTATTGTGGCTAGAATTAGGGAGGAAATCACAATTAGGAACCATTATAGTTACAGTTGTAGAAACGGTCAACATGATCTGATTCAACTCAAACATAACTGATCCAGATCGGCATGTTTATCTCCTAGAAACAGTGCGAATTTACCAGAAAAGATTACTGGAGAGAACACTTCTAGCTAGTACTGCAGTCTATAATTTCCTTTTATTTTTATGATCTTCAGCCCACGCAGTGTGGGCCTCAATAGCCGGTAGCAATGAAGTTACTGCAGTTATTAAAATTGATGGCCAAAAAGACCACGGTTTTTCTCAGTGTCAATGGTCTTCCTGGGGCTGCTTCATCAGTAGCTGTGACGTCATGAAGCGCCATACTGCAATATGATATAAACTGATGGATAGCTCCCCAAAACCCATGTCCTAACTCGCACCAAGTCCCGCTCACCCCTCATCCCTGTGCTCGCTGACCTACATTGGCTTCCACGTTAAGCAACGCCTCGATTTCAAAATTCTCATCCTTGTTTTCAAATCCCTCCATGGCCTCGCCCCTCCCTACCTCTGCAATTGCCTCCAGCCCCACAATCCCCCACCCCCGAGATGTCTGCGCTCCTCTAATTCTGCCCTCCTGAGCATCCCTGATTATAATCGCTCAACCATTTGTGGCCATGTCTTGTGTTGCCGAGGCCCCAAGCTCTGGAACTCCCTCCCTAAACCTCTCTGCCTCTCTACCTCTCTTTCCTCCTTCAAGACGCTCCTTAAAACCTACCTCTTTGACCAAGCAGCAGTAATTTCTATTTATGTGGCTCGGTGTCAAATTTTTATAGCATAGTACTACTAGGGGGATCAAGGGGTATGGCGAGAAAGCAGGAATGGGGTACTGAAGTTGCATGTTCAGCCATGAACTCATTGAATGGCAGTGCAGGCTCGAAGGGCCGAATGGCCTACTCCTGTACTTATAGAAAAAAAAGAAAAAAGAAAAAAAAATACTCCGTGAAGCGCCTTGGGACATTTCAGTACATTAAAGGCGCTATATAAATACAAGTTGTTGTTCTTATGTTGTAAATGTCCTTTAGGGAAAAGACCTATACGTGACTTCAGTCCCACACCAAACGTGGTTGACTCATAACTCCCTCAGTTGACTAGGGTTCAATCATGGCTGACACTACAGTGCAGTTCTGAAGGAGTGCGGCATTGTCGGATGTGACGTTAAACCGAGGTCTACTCTCTCAGGTGTGTATAAAAAATCCAACGGCACTACTTCGAAGAAAGGCAGGGGAGCTATCCTCGCTGTCCTGGTCAATATTTATCCCTCAATCAACATCATTAAAAAACAAGTTATCAGGTCATTATCACATTGCTGTGGGAGCTTGCTGTGTGCAAATTGGCTGCCGTGTTTCCCACATTACAACTGTGACTACACGCCAAAAAGTACTGCATTGGCTGTAAAGCGCTTTGGGACATCTGGTGGCGGTGAAAAACGCTATATAAATGCAAGTCTTTCTTGCTTTCTGAAGTGATCTAGCAAGCCACCAATCAGAAGAAGGCCCATCATCTCTGGAGGCCATGAAGCCCAGATCCGAAAAATGAATAATTGAAAAATAAAAGTGTTTCAAATTATGACAGGATCGATAGAGATGGACTGTTCCAGCAGTGGAGGGGTCTAGCACGAGAGGCCACAGATACTAATTCAAATGTAAGACTTATAGAATGATACAGCACAGAAAGGCGACATTCGGCCCAACCTGCCAGTGTTTGAAACCAAGGAAAGGAAAGTCTTCCATACATAAAGAGTTCTGAGCCTGTGGAATTCGCTTCGGGGTTAATGGTTGAGGCAGAAGCTAAATGTCAACATTCAAGATTAGATTGGATAAGTGGATAAAGGAATGGGGGCATCAAAGGCTAAGGGAACAAGAGGGTAAATGTGATTAGAACACTTTGCTCGCATAGAGGGCAAAATTTTTGAGTGCGCAGTTTTCTAATCTCTACTCCCATCAGGCACCAGGCACACTTCGGCTGGAACTTTAGCCTGTGTTCACGAAGAATTAAAATGGGGGCAGTGTTCGTCCTGCTACCAAACCTTTTTTTTAGCGTGGACAGGCAAAATGGTAGAAAATAAACTTACACTTAGAGGTATGATCTTCAAACAGGCTTCAATTTATGCAGCCAAGGCTGGCCTATTAATAGACGAGGGCCTCGTTACTCCATGCAAATTGGGATTCAATGACATGGTTAGGATCCCAATACTGCTTTCGTAGTCACCCGCGAGGTGCCCGCTCAGTTGAAAACATAAGAACATAAGAAATAGGAGCAAGAGTAGGCTATCTGGCCCCTCGAACCTGCTCCGCCATTCAATAAGATCATGGCTGATCTGATCTTGCCCGCCTGCTTCCCATAATATCTTTCAAAAATCTGTCAGTCTCCATCAATGAAATCCTGCCCACTATTCATGGGCGGTACAGTCTGGGAAACAGCCAAGTCCAGGGTTAAAGGATCGTTGGAATATTATTATTTTATGGATTTGGTAAATTTTCACCCTTTTAGAATTGAAAAAATGAAAGACTTGCATTTCTATTGTTATCTACTCATGCTGGAAAAAGAGAAAGACTTGCATTTATATAGCACCTCAGGATGTCCCAAAGTGCTTTACAGCCAACAAAATGCTTTTTGGAGTGCAGTCACTGTTGTAATGTGGGAAATGCGGCAGCCAATTTGCGGATGGCAAGCTCCCACAGCAATGTGATAATGACCAGATAATCTGCTTTAGTGACGTTGGTTTAGGGTTTAAATATTAACCAGGACATCGGGGAGAATTCATCTGCTCTTCGTCAAATAACAGCATGGGATCATTTACGTTCATCCGAAAGACGGCACTTCCGACATTTCAGTGCTCCCTCAGCTGGACCTGACCTTGGCCTATATGACGCAGGAGTTGGAGGAGTCTTAGAGAGGCCTAACCTGCATCAACACGCACAGAGGTCTGTTCACCTATAACCTGTGCCCGTTTGGGATTCGGTCGGCCGCGGCTATCTTCCAGCGGAACATGGAGAACCTGCTAAAGTTGGTTCCTTGCACCGTGGTTTTCCAGGACGACATACTAGTTACAGGTCGGGACACCATTGAGCATTTGAAGAATCTGGAAGAGGTTCTTAGTCGGTTGGATCGCGTGGGGCTTAAGTTGAAATGCTCGAAGTGTGTTTTCCTGGTACAGGACGTCGAGTTCTTGGGAAGAAGAATCACAACAGATGGCATCAGACCCACCGATGGCAAGACGGAGGCAATCAAGAATGCGCCGAGACCATAGAACGTGACGGAGCTGTGGTCGTTTCTGGGACTCTTTAACTAGTTCGGTAATTTCCTACCTGGGTTAAGCACCCTGCTAGAACCCTTACATACGTTACAGCGCAAGGGAGATGACTGGGTATGGGGGAATTCACAAGAGGCTACTTTTAAGAAAGCCAGAAATCTGTTGTGTTCAAACAAACTGCTTGTCCTGTAGAACTCTTGTAAACGATTAGTGCTAGCTTGCGATGCGTCGTCATACGGGGTCGGGTGTGTGGTACAACAGGCTAACAAATCGGGGATTTTTGCAACTGGTTGCTTATGCGTCCAGGAGTTCGTGCAAGGCTGAAAGGGCCTACAGTATGATTGAAAAAGAGGCTCTGGCATGCGTTTACGGGGTGAAAAAAATGCACCAGTACTTATTTGGTCTGAAGTTTGAGCTTGAAGCTGACCACAAGCTGCTCATATCACTGTTCTCTGAGAGAAAAGGGATTAATACCAATGCCTCTTCCCGCATCCAAAGATGAGTGCTTATGCTGTCAGCACACAACTATGTAATCTGCCACAGACCGGGCAGAGAGAACTGCGCAGATGCTCTCAGTTGGCTGCCATTGCCCACCACTGGGGTGGAAATGGCACAGCCAGCGGATTGCTCATGGTCATGGAGGCATTCGAGAACGAGAAGGCCCCCGTTGCGACCCGCCAGATCAGTACCTGGACCAGCCAGGATCCTTTACTTTCCTTGGTAAAAAAAACTGTGTCG